>NW_026442086.1:7165000-7557500 GCF_026898425.1 Galleria mellonella | reverse complement strand
GCCGAGTCCAGGGCGGTGGTCGCGTTGTGCCGCACCGCGCCCGTGTACGACAGCCCGTACGACTCGCCGTCCTGGCCCAGGAGCGACGTGAACTCGAACTGCGAGTCGGACACGCTCACTTTGTTCGTCCCTAGGCCTACCATCTGCAAGTTTATTTATACGGTTTAAAATTGGCCATTTTAAACAGCTGACGGCCTACCTGATTGAAACTGGTAAATATTAAATTTAGGTATCAATAAGATTATAGACTTCCCAAAATACACTGAAACGTGGTATCCCACATGCAGTGGCATTTCTAACGACTCAATTTTTTTTTAATGACATGAAAATATTTTAGTTACCCATATTTAAGATAGGGCAAAAGAAGTTTTTGGTACGGCATAAGCCATAATTAAGTGACTTTGAAAAAGCGATCTGTCTAATTGGGTATTGGGTCTTTTAAGGTAGGGCATTGCCCCTCAACGTCCCCCCCCCCCCTTACGCTAGTTACGGCCATTACTATCGGTATACGCTGACAATGTGCTAATGAGGGATGACAAATAAGAAAAAAGCAGGTCTTTTTTTATTTTTTTAAAAAGTGAAAATGAAGTTAAGACCTATGATGGCGCACCAGAGACCGATGATGGGTGAGGACGAAAGTAGGTCAGTTAGTCCATCGTGACGGATTCCACAAGAATGAAGTACGTTAGGAACCGTGTGAAAGACGACCTGATAGGGTATATTGATATAAATGGGGCTGTTAAATCCCATTATTAACAATCCGTTCCCCCCCCACAAGAAAACAGGTCAGTCAGGGGAAACCACGTAGAAGTCGACCTGACAAGGTATACTGCTAGCATTTGCGCTGCTAGACCCCATTAGCTAAAATCAAAGTCTTTGATACCAGGCTAGCTCATTCGTCATACTCGTGAACGGTTGGTACTGATTATTCAAAAATAGTAACTGTCACGTTTCTTGCTAATTCTTTTCAACAAACTGCTATCTTCCGAACTTAGCGATAAAACATTAAAAACATCATAATAAAGTTGTGATTGAATTTATGTTTTTTTTTACAACACAGGAGGCAAACGAGCACACGGCTCACCTGGTGGTAAGTGACTACCGCCGCCCATGATCACCCACAACACTAAAGGCATTGCAGGTGTGCTGCCGGCCTTTTAAAAAGGAATATGCTCTTTTCTTAAAGGTTACGTTGTCGTATCGGTTCGGAAATACTGCTGTTAAAAGTTGATTCCAAAGAGTGGTTGTGCGTGGGAGAAAGTGCCTTGAAAAACGCACGGTGGAGTACCGCCACACGTCCAGATGGTTGGGATGATATTTTAGTTTATGGCGGGTAGTACGATGGTGAAAATCAGCAGCAGGTATCAATCCGAACAATTCCTCCTAAATTTAAAATTATTTCTAATTTTTCTAGTTATTTTAAAATATTATGACGAGTATGGTACGATGATAAAACTGCTTTTTATTATTATACCAGCTGTTGACTGTTATCTTGCTGATACAAAGGCCTCTCTCATAAAGTGGGAGTTTGCCAGTAGTTGCCACGCAGGGCAGGTGGGTCAACAACCGCAGTTGGGGGTCGAGGGGGGAGTGTTAGTAATGCGGACTACCAGTCCTATTGCTAGCAATATACCTCGTCAGGTCGACGCTCCACGTGGTCCCCCTGGAAACCACCGTGCTGTATTCCAGGTGTATTCATCGCGGTAGGCTAACTGACCCGCCTTTTCAATCTCACCTATTATCTATCTCTGGTGCCCTGAACAGCGTATACCGTTAGCACAGGTGGGGTTACCATTCCATTATCATCCAATTAAAAAAAAAACAATCGCAGTTAGATTTTGGAAATGATTCAATTCGTTTCGATTGTTTCGTTCGTTCTAGCTACAAATGGCAGCATTCTTGACATTGAAATAGGAGGCAAGTTGCCAAAAAACATATTAGTGTAGAAAATTGTACACAAAACAATCTAGGTATTATTATTTTGCATATAATTATATAACGTACATACATATACATCACGCCTGTCTCCATTGGGATAGGCAGTAACTATTAATTGTAATAAATACTAGACCATTCTGACAAATATTCTAGATTAAAGATTCTAAAAAAAAACATTGTTTTTTTATTTATAATTTAAGGAAAATAAAGCATAGGAATCATAAAACAAACCCATAATTTAAAATTAACCATCGACGATCAAACAGCCATGCCAACACAACTGCAACACAGTGAAAACACAAATGGGACAGAAGTGCTCAAGCAAAGGACTTTTATACAATATCTCCCTTTGTTAATTATGAATTAGTATCAGTTAAAGAAATTAACTTAAATAAGAATAATAATAATGACAAAGTCAAATTTACATAAATAGTATTAAAGGATTATTAATAATATTTATTTATTTATTTATAAAAGACACACCAACAATATGCTCACAACAATTAAGCAGACAATGTACAATGATATAAGTAAGTAAAAAGTGAAAAACTATTATTAAAAATGCTTAAATCTAAGTTTACTTGAATGAAAACATCTCTCTCCTTCCTACCAAGCTTAAGGCCATGTGAACACATCAATTAAAGATGTATACAGCTCTCACAGATAAGCGTCAATGTATACTAACTAACAATTATACAATTAGAGAAGACCCAATTACCAATCCATATTATTAATAAGCCTAGTAAACTGCAATAAAGAATTACCAAAGATGTCGATATCACGGTCAACATTTACGGCTTTATTATACGATGATAACATTCTGTTGAGGGGAGAATTGGATCATATATAATTAATAACCCATTTCTACTCCTGACCAAATCACAAATTGAACAAATGTATAAATGTTTTTATCACAACTGTTAAAATCAATTTGATACAATTTTGCTTTTGTAACCAAAATAATTCTAAAAAATATTATTTCACCTACTATTCTCTTATCAAGACATGCCATATAAAATTTTCATAATGGTCTTTTCAATAAATTTCTTATTTATAATGACTAGTTGCAATTTTGTTAATTAGTAAAATTACAATATTTTACATAAAGTATTTTATACATATATACTTATATTTTATACTTACAATATCAGTGCCATATGTCTCGGTCAACATTTTCACCTCCCAATAGTAATGGTGATTGTGTAACAACGGTGTGTCTCCCTTGACAGCCGCTGTGCCCGAGCTGTAGAATGGATGGAAGGTGACCTGCTTCTGGTCATCGCTGACCACAACTCGACTCGGGCTTCTCTCATCTGGCTGCTGCCATTTCCACTGGCTTTCTAGAGTAAAATAAAAAAGAACAAACTAATCAGAATGGTAAACACTGATAACGGAAAAACTAAAATAGTCCAAATAGTGATAGTATGCTTGCCTGTATTATAATATCACAATGCTGATGTACATACCTATTATATTCGTGTATTATATATAATTTATATCTATCTATTTATATTTATTTACTTATATATATTTTTATTTATACCTATCAGTCTTTTGAATTGTAAAGACATTTTATTTATTTTTAACTATAACATTTAAGTCCATTGGTACACATGTGTGACTGTAACTACTAATGAACTGTCAGTTTTCTCATATTGGGTTTGCTGGAAGAAATCTCTTTTGGAGATAAGCTCGCCTTTGTACACTATTATGTTTATTTTTCCATTTCAATACCTTTTGAATTAAAGTTAATTTAAATAAAGAATATACTGTAACCACAGCAGGGTTAGAATTTCATTATCACCCATTGGAATTGGAAAACCAACCATTAGGGATATACGATATAAGCATATTTATTTTAATATTATTATTAAAAGAGTGGCTTATTGAGAAATGTTTTTATAATTTGAAAGAATATTCTAATAACAAATCATAGAAAAAGGACATTAAAATAGTTTATTGTAATTGTTAATTGTAGTTGTGACCATTTTGTATTGTTATGGCACACGCATAAAAGAAAAATTGTATTTAGCTTTATGTATTTTTTTTAATCATAAATTAATAAATTAATGTTATATACAGATATAATGTTATCTCGCTTTTTATGTATATCTGTAAATGTTGTAATTTGTGTGCTGTAAGTAATGCAAATAAATTATCTATCTATCTATCTAATTTATTTTGATTATTTGTAATGAAACTATGTATTGTATTTTTTTATAATTTTAATATTGTATGGCCTGTAGCGGGTAAACTGTTTTGTACATATTACCTACCTATCAACTTGTAATTACCACAATATGCCCAATAAAGAATACACTGATTAATTATTAACAAGTGCCACACAATCACACCAAATGCCTGATCCTCAATCTGTCCAGTATTATGAGGAATAGGCAACAAACATTTGGGTGCATGTTGTACTGTACTGTAACATTCTGACCACAGCCAATTTAAAAATGCTCATTGCCTAAATAAATTTATTTATTTACATATCAGAATTCCTTATTGGTATTCTACACTACCTTTTACATATGACTTTATCCCTGTTTATTAAAAAATATATCTCTATTTCATATAGTATATGTAAACTAAATTTTATAAGGATGGGATAAGCCATTAAGACACTAAGAGGTAATAAACTCACTTCCACATTTATAATACATTACAATGTTTAGAAAAAATACAAATATAATAATAATATACTTATTTAGAGATATTTTCAGAGACGTTTCTTACTATAAAACATAAACTACTGTTACATATAATTTAAATATGTACTTATTTAATAATATAAATTTAGTTATTCTATATATTGTGTACATTTTTTTTTTTGCTTAGTTTTTAACTCTGTGACTCCTATATGACTATTCATAAAAATTGTAACCTGTAATTGTTTATAAACAAATTTTTAATCATTGATCAGCTGTTACAACGGAAATGTCATTGAACTTTATCATCTATGTCAAAGGAATGATATCGTTTAAAATGTCTTTAATTGGTAAATGGTGTTATCAAGTAATACTTTGTACGCACCATCATTGTCTTCCCCACAGGAGCATACGTTTAAATGTTTCCATGTCATAGGACCGCGCTTGCTCCAACATTCACAATAAGGTTTTGCGTGGCGTGCTGATCCTCCGTTTTGTTTTGGTCCAGGAGGTATAATAAACATTTTGGCACTTATTAATTTTTTTTACTATTATAATAAACGCATTGATCACAAAATTGACAGCAGCCGCACCGAAAATTATTATTAAATATATCACTAAACAACAAAAAAATGTATATAGAAAATATATAGAAAAATAACTAACTGAAGTTAACAGTGTTCGTTTATATAGCTTTCACGGTCGAATTCGTTCAAAAACAAACTAATGTCTAATTCTTAAAAAAAGAATTTATTTTATTATACTTCATTTATATTTATAAGCTTATAAATATACTTATATCATAAATAGTCTGATAATGCATCTTTTAGAGATAAAGTTAGTTAATTTAGGAAATATATACAATTATTATATATAAGAATTTAACTGAAGTACTGAACAAAACAAAACTGAAGTAAGCAACGACATCGAATGGTTGCGACAGTTGCCGAACTTTCCGGAAATACTAGCAATCTCTCAACAGCGGCAAGTTTTAAACAATTGGAAACATTTCAAAATATTATTTGCTTCTTGTAGTAAGAGATGGTATGATTTTAAATATGAATACACATATTATGTCGACAAGATAAATGTATTTAAGTAAAATATACTTACATTTATATAACTCTGAATGATACTTGAGTTTTTCTGAATAGTATGCATTGCCTTCAACATTAAAAAAGTATGTATTGATTTTTCGCCAAATTTTATAGTTGGCATTACTGACTGTTTTGATTTGCGCCGATTTGTTCTTCGCGCGCATCACACCCCGCCCACAAATGGCTGTCAACTATCTTATAGAAATATATTTTCTTGTAGAATTCTAAAATAATTAGTTCTTTTTAAATATACAGTAAATAAATAATATAAACTGTAAAAATATTTATATAATATAATTGTATAAATGTGTCCAAATTAAGCTGTGCTTATTATTTTGCGGTATATAGTGAAAATATTTTTTTTAATTAATTATTACTGTTTATGTAATTATTCTAATATAAATATGTAAATATAGACACACACACACATTTCTACTTCTAAAGGTATTTTTTCAATATTTCAAATTAAATTCAACTTTAAATAATTGTGTTCACAATTTTTTTTTGTTTTAATTCTAATAAAATATTAAAAACGAATTAATATAATCAATCGACCCTTCATAAATTATTTTATCTACAGAGGTGATTATATGCCAATGGTTTTAAACAGACGTTGGGCATAATAGCGGTACATATCGCTGGCAGCTAATTCAAAAGTGACGGCTCAGTGTACAAGTTCCGATGCATTTCTGGATAGATAAACGCAGCCAGTGCGCCTATAGCGGTCGTCACCGTGTACCTTCCTCACTTTCTGCTGGTATGTATTTTTTTCCGAGTTGTGACCATTATTCTGCTTCAATTACGGTTTTATTAAATTTATTAACATTTGCCCGCGATTTTATACGTGTGACCAGATTTTAATCCAGCAACTTAAGAGTAACTCTGAAAATCACATTTAATTTGATACAGTAGATTTTGCATAAAGGTAGAGCAATTAAATTTGTCAGCCAGTTAACTCACCTTGATTAAATACACCTGGAATTCAGCACGATGGTTTTCACGAGGACGCATGTTAAGGTCGACCTGACGTTATATTGCTAGTAACGGGACTGGTAGTCCGCATTACTAACAATCCCCCTGGAAACCATTGTGAACAATTCTTGTTGAATTCGTCACGGTTAACTGACCTGTATTATCACCCATTAAAAAAAAATAGCCATCCCTTAAATAATATGGCTTTGCAATATACTAAAATTCCAGATAGTTTATAATATGTATATTGATAACGGCACATACGTAGCTTCAACCTACCAATGCCTAGGCCCAGGGATAACAGGAATGTAGTTTGTTTTGTCTGTGGCGTAGGCGTGGGGCGGTCGCGAGGCCGCGTGTGCGCGGGCGGCACGGGCGGCGTGGGCGGCGCGGGCCGCAAGGGCATGGCGGCGCCCGTGCACCGCTTCGCGGCCGTCGACTGCCCGCCGCGCCGGCCGCACCGCGCCGCCAGGCACTCCAGGTGATGCACTCGAATTATTTACTTACCAAGTAATTTAGCTAATGAACTGTTGTGATATTGTGCCAAGAATCTCAAATAGATAAGCGTATGGTCGCAGTCAAACAGCACAAAAAAAACTGTACGTTTGTATTGTGTATTCGCATAACATAATTATCAGAGGGAGACTTTGTACATACCCGAGGAAAACTTTATACAAAAATAGTTTGTTTAGGTACCTCTGTTCCATTCGTGTTTTTACCGTGAAACAGTTGTGTTTCCATGGTTGTGTTTCAGTTTGAAGGGTTGGGATATGGCAGTGAATTTACAGAGTACAGAGGAATAACACCTAAGACCTCAGGAATGGCAACGCATGGAGGGTATAATAACCAAAACAGGCAACGGCTACCACTTTCCATTAGGTGGGCATTCAACTTGTTTGTTGCATAAAAAAGCAGTTATGTGCCTCAGAGCTGAATGCACAAATCAGATTTATGAAACAAACCTAATCGTTTGAAGTACCGCGTTTTTGATTCACTGTTCACCCCAAAGGTTGACTGGTAGAGAATGCTACTAGCATTAAGTCCGCCTATTGTACCATATTTTCTGTAGGTCAATAAAATTATTAAAAAAAAAGGTCTTGCAGTATCTACTAAGATTATTTAAAAAAAAAGAAAAAAAACTAGCACAAGTAAATCACACAATACTTTTTTTTAAATTGAATACTTTTACTTCATATTCACTGTATCATATCCATATGTAATCAGTGGTCAATGTAAGCCTGGATTGATGGTTGATATTCATGTTTGTTTACATTATCCAGGCCTCCACCGATGCCTGCGGTACATTCCTCGCGGCGTCAGCACGAAGAGCCAAGTCTCTATGTGGAGATACCACCTGAGCCTCCACAGCCGACCATTGCCAGCCTGGCGGCAGCTCGCAGCGTTACACCCGACACCCTACTACGTACGGCAGCTTTAGGACTTCACCACTCGCCCATGATGGCCCCGCATCTCAAATTCGGGATGCTGGTGTCCTTTGCATTGGCTACTGTCTTCCTGGCTGGTGCCAAGTATTACTTCGATCGTCAGGTCAGTGTTATCCACCAATCGGATTTAACGAAATAGTCATTTCTGTGGTACTGCGCCGACATTAGTCCACATTCGCGAACACGACAATTGTTCCAAATTTGAATTTATCATTATTTTCTCCAAAAGAGATAAAAGACAGAGACTTTTTTTTTGATGGGTGAAAATGGAATAGTAATTTCGCCTGCGCTATCCATATGCAGTGGCGGAGCACCAGTGAAGGGTCATTGATGAGAATGAAAACAGGCCAGTTAGTCTATTATGATGAATTCATCAGGAATTAACCATGATAGTTTTCAGGGGGAACCGCGAGGAGGCCGAGTTGGTTGGGTATATTGCTAGCAATGGCATTTTTAGTCTTTATTACCAACAATTCCTTTGCCCCTAAAGGCAAAGTATGCGAGTATAGAGCGGATGTGTGAGTGTCCCGTGTGGGCGCAGATGGCGCGCGAGCGCGTGGGCGGCGGCGGCGGCGGCGGCGCGGGCGCGCGAGGGCGGCGGCGAGGTGGGCGTGGTGTGCGCCACCGTGGCGTGCGTGTGCGGCGTGGGCTGTGCGCTGTCGCTGTGCCGCGCGCGCCCGCCGCCCGCGCTGCCGCCCGACCGCGTCTCCTCCACCGCGCAGCGCGACCGCCCGGTCAGTACTGCGTGCTGTAGTGTCTGTGTCTGTGTCTGTGTCTGTGTGTGTGTGTCACGTGCAGTGCGTGTGCGTGTGCGGCGTGGGCTGTGCGCTGTCGCTGTGCAGCGTATGATGCATAAACGCTCGAGGGTTTATGTGTGTGTGTGCGCGCTCGAGGAGTTAATCGATAACATTTTTTTTTTATTGTAATTACCAATATTTCGCTAGTAGTACATAGTTAATTTATTTTACTTTTTCATGACATTCGAAGTAGATTTAATATTTTATAAAATGAGATAAAAAATATAAAAGTATGTACATAGTGACGTGTATAAGCAAAAGTAATGTTCAGAATACATGAGTAAAATATATTTTTGCAGCGGCCACCGTCGGAGCCGTCGGATGACATCTCGCTGGCGAGCTGCTGGCGCCCGAGCGCGCGGCGGCGGAGCGGCCCGGCGCGGCCGGCGCCGGCGGGGAGGCGCCGCCGCCATACAACATCGCGGTACTCGCCATACATTTTTTTTATACAACTTAGAATGGCAAACAAGCTGACGGCCCACCTGATGGAAAGTGGTAACCGTTACCTATAGACATGAGCAGTACCGTGGACATAACAGTATACTGTTTCGTCCATAATACCCCCCCGTGCGTTGCCACTCCTGAGGACTCAGGTGTTATTCCTCTGTATCCAGTAAATTCACGCCATTTCTTTCCTTTGTTTTTTTTTTTCAATAAACAGCTTTCTATTTGCAAGTCAGTTCGAATAAAACCTTTTATTAGTTACCTCCTTGGTAGCCATGTTTCGAAGTAAAAGGTCATTCCATTTTTAAATTACAGGACAGATATGAGTTTACATAGTAATTATCTGGCTTGCAAATGGAAAGCTGTTTATTGAAAAAAAAAAAAAAAAAACAAAGGAACATTATGGCACGTGAAAAATTATTATTGTTCGTTATTCGTCATTGAACTTAAAAAGTAAAATTGTGCTTTTGAGTTCCGCGCATTGTTTGAGAAAAGTACTATACAAGACTTGGCTACAACAAGGCATTGATGGACTCATGTATGTGTGCCTCGGCTACGCCTCGGCCCACATTTGCACGTTCGTTCATCAATGGCTCAGTTGCTGGCCGCTGCAGTAATGTACTATTCCTGTGATATCGTTTATAAAACATTTGTAACAATTTTCAACTGTTTATATATTTATTGTTTTATATTTAAAACCTAATACTTAGATATGGGTAATTTTGTGACTCATTCGCGTAATGTCCATACTACTCGCATGTCTCATTGTATCTCACTGTGATAAATTGTGAAGAGAAAATAAATCTATTTATTATTATTATTATACAAGAAAATCTAATTGTGTTCACTTAAACCAAATAACGCTTTTAAACGGAAACATAATTAGAATGTTTTTTTAACTCCCATTAAACTACTATAGGCCATTAGCGTGTACATAAATGATCCTGTTTATCTTTTCACTCTAACAATCAAGGTACTGTTTTCTTTTTTTTTTTTTTTTTGCAACCTATATCTTTTTATCCAAGGTGCTGATGCCGGCGCGTGAATCACCTCCGCCACCTGCGTACAGTGCGCTCAGCTAGCTACCAGCTCCGCCGCCGGCGCCTCAAGAATTCATCATATAGGGGGCGCGTACACGGTCAGTCACTTTTCTCCACGAACACTAATGAAATGTGATCATAAATTCGCCTGCACGGCAACGAACTTTATAACATTCCGAGCACAATTTAGTGCGGATTTTATATCAATCGGCGAAGAAAAAAAATATTTTTTTTCAAATTTAGAACACCGAATTATTCTTAGTGCAAGGGTTTTAAAAGTTAAAGGCGCCTCGCGTGGGGCTATGAACACCCACGAAGGAAGACGCGAGCCATCTATGTGGTAAGGCGTATAGGTCTAACATTAGAATTTAAAATTGGATACAAATCTGTGTATATTTTTCATAAAACCTATAACTTTGGAAACCACCGCGCTGGTGAATTTTGGAGTTACGAAACAAACAATATTGTATTGTATCCTTCTTGAAATTAAGTAGAGAGTCAGTACAATTATTTTAGCTCCTTACTTGCGTATTCATCCGCTTGTTTGGTAACTCCAAGTTACATTAGTCTTAAGGCAAATTTACACATAAAAATGTTACGAATAATCGTGGAATTCGTAACTTAGCGCGCGTTTCGTTGGTAACTTATATATTTATTAAATAATAAAAAAAAAACAAATGTTACACTGACCAATTTTAATTATTTTTACATTTTTACAAATGTACGTACAATATTTGATTGGTTTGGTCGTTAATTATTATAAAATTAAACATAGCCTTTTTTTTTCTTTGATTTTGAAAATAACTATAAATATGATAATTATAGTATGTTTAACTAACTGATCGTTTAGTTAATCTTAATTCCGTGTCTATATACTCGTTTTAGTTAGTCTTAATTAGTAATCTAATTGTCTAATTAATATTAATGCTAACTAAAACGAGAATAATAAAATAACCAGTGTTAACTGTATTTTTTGTATTAATTTCATTTGATATGTAGATCTGATTGGTGTCTTATCGCTAGATACAAGTCCAGTGTTAAACAACCAGTGATTAAGCAGAAATTAAAATAATTAATATAGCAACTTTAGTTTTTGAATCCATTTCCAGTCACAATTTATTGCTAATCACTTTTTACATAATTTTTTTTGTCTATCACGAATTAATTACAAGGTAATTAGCCTCAGACGAGTTGGATGCTTAGTTGTGCATAGAATGGTCAACTAGATGTTTTGAAATCTTCCAAATTTGAGAAATTGAAATGTTATTTTGAAAATTTTGCCTGTAAATTATGAGATGAATGTGCTGTGTAAAGTTGGGATCGTGGTGGTACCGGTATTATGTTATAAGTAATAAGCTTACAATTTGAAACCTGTAGACAGAATTGGTTCCAATAAATTTGACCCTTATGACCTTGTATTTCTCCATAACCACATCATGGTTATGTGTGAGCGGGATGCAGAATGGAGCGCGGGTGTTTAATATTTTTACGTTTAATTCATCAACTGGGGTAAAAGCGAGGTGGAAGACACGCGAGATGTTCATATAAGTTAAAATTTGATTTTTGTGTTCACTGCGTAAACTCCACTTGGTTTGCTGTTTGTGTTTCCAACAACTAGGTTTTTTTTTTTATTTAAAATCTATAATAACATATTTTTATTTAACAAATTGACGCGCATCGGACAGTCAAGTGTGAGTGTTACTTGTATGTACCTACAGGGAATTGAATGCGTTCTGAAATCTTCCGAATTTTGAGTAATTGAATGTCATTGAATATTCTCACGAGTGAATCTTGAGAGCATTGTTGTGTGGACCGTGATGGTACCAGGGTTGCGTTCCGATCAATAATTTTTAACTACCAACTATTTTAATATTTATGTATTAAAAAAAAATATATCGGTCGGAATATAAATATATTTTGCTTGTGACTGTATCATAATATAAAGTTTAGATATTTTTGTTGTAATAAAGACTTAGATAGAATATTATGTAAGCAATGATGCTGATTTTGATACAAAATCATAGACAAAAAAGTCTTTAATAAGTATTTTTATTTAGGTCACTTTGTACCATAATCCAAAAGGCTTTATTTTAAAAATATTAAAATTTTTTTTTCTTTACAGTATTAGGTGTCAGAATCAGCATCATTGTATCATTTTGTTATTATAATTGATTAATAAATAGATATAGAATTAATTTCGATGCGACCTATTGAAGTGTAGATAAGCGCCTCAGGTCGCCACGTCCTGTGATAGCGTGTTACGTTCAACACACTTGGATAAAACGATAATTAATTTATTTTTATTACAGGCAACACGATGGTCCATATCATGTTAGTTACATTTGTTTATTATAAATAATATATATGTTTTTATATTATATTAAATGTTATTTTAATTATAATTAGGACTTTATCAACGAATAACAATAGGAGGATTTTTTTTATGATAATTAAATAATTGCAATAGTGCATTACATTTCATATAGCAACACACATGTTACATTCTACATTTTTGTTATGTTATAAGTAATTGAATTGCTATATATATATATATGATATGTATATGTATGTGTAATATGCCATTGGTCGCATCGAATGTTTCCAATTTATAATTTTGTATATATCAATAAACACGGTGTTCATTATTCAACAAAATATTTTAGATATATATAATCAATAGTTTTGTATTGGATTTATTGCAAAGGAGCATAATTTTAAAAAACCCCATAATATTACATTTATGTATATGTATAAAATGTTAGTTTAGCATGTATACATAACATAGTATGTCGTCCAGTGTATACTCGTACTAGTGTAGGGTAGCGTGGCCTGTACACAACAGCCGGATGATTATTTTATAGGGAGAATAAACTAGCGGCACGATTTTGGTATGGCTTTTTCAACTTACAATCCAATCAAAAGTTCTTAATTCGATTGAAATTGATTTAATTTAATTCCGCTTTTTTATGTATCTTAGAATGGCAAACATGCTGCTCAACTGTTGGAAAGTGGTAACAGTTCCCTATAGGCATGAGCAGTACCATTGATATATCAGAGTGTACTCTTTCGTCCATGATACCCCCCATACGTTGCCATTCCTGAGGATTCGGGTGTTATTCCTCTGTATCCTGTAAATTCACTGCCATATCCCTTGAAATCGAAACACAGCCATGCAAATAACTGTGTCACGGTAGAAACACGAGTGGGACAGAGGTGCCCACGCAAACGACTATTGTACAAAGTCTCCCTCTCGTACCTTTGTGCTTTGTAGACCGATTTGGAAAATTCTTTTTTAATTGACCCCATATAATAATTGGGATAAGAGATGAAGATGATAACTGATCCTTATGACCGGATAAACGTTTAGAAAGCCATCGCATCATGCCGCAAGTTTGACGGTTGGTGTATACAGACTGAAAATATACAAGTCTGTGTATAATATATCCATTGGCTATGTCTAGTACAAACATAACATCGCATATACAGGGTGGTGTCAAAATCATTAGCATCCCTTTAAACGAGTGTTTTACAAATATAACAGAACTTTTTTCACATTGTAATTTGATTTGAAAAATAATGGCGGATTTAATTATTTTTTTTCTCGATTTTCGACCATTATCTTTGTGAAAAACGTCTAGTCTCACAGGTAGAACTCTCTATTACTTAAATTGGTGCTAATCATTTTAATTTCGCTTCTATATAATGTAACAGAAAGAGTGAAATCATCTAGTGATAATATTCGAGAAGCTGTACAAGTTTCACTAAAGAATACAGATTCAAATATGAAAATAAATAGATCATGCGATTACGAGGTTAGTTCATAATTCAGCCAGTACGTCTATAGGTTTATATTCTGTGAAAAAGAGTTCAGTTTTATGAATACTGTCACTGCGTTTCGGATTGTTATACTATTCTATTACACCTTGATTATTGTGATTATTTTAAAACTATACTAATATGTGTCTAATTAAGAGAGCGCTTCCCGTAAGACTGGCAAGTAGTCTCTGTTTCGAAAAAGAAATTCAAATTAACCATTTTCAAATAGGTTCCATTTTAAACGTCACCAATTCATATTTGGAATAGAGTCTATGTGAGAGAGACAGACAGAGTGTGTGCGTCTAAGAGAGAGTGTATATTTGGAGAAATGCATACGCAGTTGACTTACAGAATAAGATTTAGAGTTTTAAAACCTGACTCGCAAATAATGTTGAACGACGACACTTTTATGTACATAAACTATAAATGCTTGAGTATAATTGTTCGGATAAAATAAACTCCAAAAGACGCTAGTTTCCCGCCAAAATTTTGTTAGATTTCCTCAAACATGTGATTAAGGTGACGATCTCTTATTCGATGTTTGAAATCGAATAACGAATTCGGCTTTTCTATTGATATGTTACGATACATTGACGATTGATTAAAGGATTTCCTACTCTTTGATCCATCGACAAGATAATCACGATATTATGTAATACCCACCTTTTTTTTTAATGGGTGATAATGGAATGGTAACCCCACCAGCGCTATCGGTATACACCGGCGGAGCACCAGTGAAGGATGATAGGTGAGGATGAAGCAAGTCAGTTAGCCCATCGTGACAAATTCAATAAGAATTGTTCACGATGGTTTCCAGGGAGAACCACGTGGAGGTCGACCTAATAGGGTATATTGCTAACAATAGGGGTGTCAATCACCATTCCTAACAATCCCTTTCCCCCCAAAATATCCCACCTTTAGGAAGTACTAATATAGGCATTAATAGTTAGTGAAGGATTTACAAGATATGTTGTTGTCTGTACTAGTCATTTCTATTTACATTCTATGATCTCATAGATTTTAATTTTGTATGGAACTTTCTCGCAATTTATTGTACCTATACACTCGTTAATAACCACCGTATTTTTATCTCTCATTCACGCTGTGCTCGTCTGAAAAGGACAGAGCACGGGATAAACAATATGGCAAACGCACAAATGAGATTGTACTGTCACTATGTTTACTCCTAATTGTTTACTGGTCATGATTTTGTTGTGTGTTATAAAGTGCCAAAAATATGTGTGTGTTTAATAATAAATAATTAATTGTACAACCTCCAATCATAAGGCACGTAGAAATTCGATCTCTTATTGATAATTATGTAATTTTAATTATTGAGTTTAGAATATGACAAATGACCTCTTTGACAATTGCTGACTTTATGACATTAATGTATCAAACCCCCCCTCCCCCCCCCCACCATTCTTGAGGACTCCACCCTTCAAACCGAAACACAGCCATGCAAACAACTGTTTCACGGTAGAAACACGAATGGGACAGAGGTACCCAAACAATCGACTTTTGTACAAAGTCTCCCTCTCGTACCTTTGTGCTTTGTAGTATATATATATATATATATATATATATATATATATATATATATATATATATATATATATATATATATATATAGCTTACTTTTTATAAATACTGATAGACTTAAATACTTGTTTTTTCATATGTGGCGTTATTTTTTAGACCGATTTTAGGGATTCTTCACTAGTACCACGCTAGAAAGCAAGGTGTATGAACTAACTGGTATTGTGACTCGTGTTATATTATTTTGTTATATAAATCATGATCAGTAAACGACAGTTCTTCCCTAGTCTTCTAATATAAGCATCGTACTCGAGTACCTAGTCATACACGTATATATATATATATATATATATATATATATATATATATATATAAATTGATTTGTTTGTATAGTGCGGCGCGGCGGCGTGCGGCCGCGCGGGCTCGTCACACTTTTGTAATGACGCTTGGTCGGAAATAAAAATATTGTAACTGTCGCGTGTCGTTTTATTTTCTATATGTAAATATATGGACCTCATTATTTTAATAGCTTACGCCGGATCTCCATTATAATGCCAGTCTCCGTTGGTTCCCAGTCAAATATTGTTACGTAAGTATGGAGTGAAATCTATTCTTAGAATCAATATGAACAGAAGTTCTACAACCTTCCGTAATCCAAAACTATAAATACTACTCGCACACACGCGCGCACGCGCACTCTCACTCGCGCACACACACACACAGAGAGAGACACATACATACAGACACACAAAGAGAGAGACACGCGCACGCGCACACACACTACACTCAAAACATTCTTCATACATTCAAGAAATATAAGAAATACCAAGAATACTTGCCTCACAATAATGTTGATGTTCAGTAATGTATTGTAAAACTCCGGAGAGAGCCTGGAGCTCTGTAATACAGGTTTCGACCTAGTTCAGACTCCAGACTTTCACAAGGATAATAATTTTAAGTTAAAATTCTAAATAGTCATACAATGTAAAATATTCCTTGTGAGTAATAAATAAAGATTATTTATTATTATATAATAGCCATTAATCTCCGATGGCTGTTCCGTAAATTGTCATTAATATGAATAAAAACAAATTTTCAAGCTCACATATTTATATTTCCAATTAATAAGTACATTACTGATAAAAATAAATAGCAATTAATCTATTAACTTACGTAATAATTTAATTATAATTAATAGAAAACTATCAGTGATAGTGCATAAGTGAAAACAAAAAAATATTTACAGAACGACCAATATGGTACAAGTATAGTTCAATCTCTTTACACGACAATTTACTCTTTTAATTTTAACCCTTAAAAGCCTGATTTTTTAAAACAAATAAAAAAAATATAAGTGTACCCTTGACTGTGTTTACTAATTGGGAGAAATAATAAAAAAATCAAAACGATATTTTTATATATTATATTTATTTTGAAAAAACATTTGGTAACATGTAAACAGCCAAATATAAAAAAAAAAATCGATTGTAGACGCCCAATGCTATTTATAACCCCGGTATCAAATTTGAAACTTCAGGTATTTAAGAGTTAAAGGCAATGAAAACACCCGTAAGGCTATAATGTCGTGCACGGTTCATTCTCCGTTTAGTAACATATTAAGTGAAACCACTTATAAGATTGATTATGGTTGCAATTTCATATATAATTTAATGTACACACTAATACGTAAAGAAATTTGACACTGGAAAGCAAGCGTACAATTCCAGACAAATTATCATACTGAAGACTAGGCAGCATGGTCTCCGACCTTAGCCTGTTCCACAACGGAACAAACGTACTAAAAAAAAAAAGCAAACGTACAGAGTAAGCATAGGTAATATAAATATTAATTAGATATCTATAAATTGGGATCTTCTGGACGTTGACTGTGGGAAAAAAAGGTTATCACCCATTTCGACATCGCCCATATCGGTCGGATATTTATTTTTAAATATGCTAAAAGTCTGTTTATCCAAATTTTTAATAACAAACTTTTAACATATTCGTTATTGGACCAGTATTAAGATATTGTAACGAAAATATATAGATATTGCCATATATTGTCCATCTTTAGTACAAAGCATGCTAAACGCCTCAAGATTTCGCTTCCGACAAACCTAAAGTGAAATGCAAACATCAATGACAGATAGATAGATAAAGAAATAATTTATTTGCATTACTTACAGCACACAAACACCAACAGACACAAATGCACAGTGAAAAAAGATACATATACTAAATAAAATAAAAAAAATCAAAATGCATAAAATTAGTAAAATTATTTTTTCTTCATGCGTGTGCCACAGTAATACAAAATGGCTACAACTTAGCTTATTGCTTTGCCCTAAAAAGAGCAAAACACTGATATTCTGTTGTGGCCAAAAGTGAGTCGCGAAATACCACTGAAAAAAAAAACAGCGGGTAGAATTGTGTACAATACTGTGATAATTTACAAACAAAAATAACTAGACAAACTTAAGTTTATGCATAGCCTAAAATATTTTAGTGTAAAATATTTTTACACATGTTTTTTACATGATATTTTACCAAACAGAGAACGTATCATGATCGACATTTGATGTGAATTTAGCCTAATGCGTTGTGTATCGGTGTTTTGTGATATTAAAAAAAATATATCTATATTGTTTATGGTAACTAGAATTTAGTTACGTCATAGAGATTTAAACACTATTTCTTAAACATAAAAAAGACAATAGTTGTCACGTGTACGTATTTTGCAACGTAAGGCCCAATATGCATAACATTGAGACAAAAGTCCGATCCCATGAAGTCTAGTATTTGGAAAATTCTGTACAAGTTAAAAAAAAAATTAAAAATATATGTCATTTCCTAGGAAATTTATGACCATATATCATTATACATAACATGGTTATAGAATTTAAAGCTTTGTGGTTGGTCAGTTTACACTGTCCCTTAACACGAATAGATTCAAACAAAACCTGAATTTTAGATCGATTTTGAGGTGCCATTCTTCTAAACTTGTTTCTTAATCTAATACTTTTTTTTTTTAATTGATAATTTCGCGAAATTACTGTTATAGTTAATTGGCCGTATGTTCTCGGTATAGAATAGGCCACCCCTTCCTTTCCCGTGAGTGTCGTAGCCAACTAAGGGAGAGCGAGGGATTGAGCTTGATTGTGGTTGCCAATACGCCTGCCAAACGTGGCAATTACTGGCAAAACTGAGGCTTATGTTCAGCTGTGGACTGTTGAAGGCTGATATGCTGACTGTTATGGGCCATCACAAACTAATGATAATTTAGACTTAAACCTATTAGAAATTTAACTCATATTGCTCCTTAGATCTCGCTGTGATATCAAATAGAAATTTTAATTTCAGAGACAAATTTAAAAAGAAATGGCGCCACTAAATCGAACCCACTTAAAGGAAATAAGTAGAAAATTCTGATCATAAGGGCAGATACACAACCATAGAAATAGAAAGAAGACGACAGGTGTTACAGAAATAGAAATTGCCTGCATTTCTCACTAGTAGTCCATGAAATTAAACGACACACTCATATTAACGTGAATTTAATGTTCTTTCTTAAGGATTCTTTTTTGTCAAAAATATAAATTAATATAAAAAAAAGCCTATCAAGTGTACAGATTTTTTAAGGAAATTATCATTTTATTGTCTATCTTTATATCTGTGCTATAATAATCATTATAAAGGGAAAAATGTTTCAAAAAAATTACATTGAAATTCGTAAATAGCATGTCTCAAAAAAATTACATTAAAATTCGTAAATAAATAAGGCGGATCATTATATATTTATTTTAGTAAACTGCAAAGTACTACTTGATTAGGAAATGTAAACAAAACTACAATAATACATTTTAACCGACTTCAAAAAAGGAAAAGTTCTCAATTCGGTTATATTTTTTTATGTTAGTTATTACCTCAAAACTCTGTCACTTGTTGAATTTGGAAAATTCTTACTTTATCTGAAAGGATATAAGTACTTTCAGTTTGGTCCCATAGAATTTTTACCAAAATCGGTTCACCAATTTAGTATTTGAATCAAAACTACTAGTTTTGTCGTGACTGAAGTTGGGCCACATACATTGGCTGAAATTGCGTTTCGAATGGACGATAATGAAAAAAGAAAATGACCATTCATAAATACTTAAATCTAAGTTTAATAAAAATAATTCTTACTTTCTTACAAATATTTAGGCATACATGATTTTATTCACCTTGCGTCTTATTTCTATTTGTATGTAAATATTAAAAAAAAAAAAAAACTGAAATACAACAAAATATAAAATTGGAATATGTATTCAGACAATAGAAAAATACAATAAAAGCCTCAAATAATTAAAAATTATTAAAAGTATAAAATCATAAGTACACATTTAATTATTTATTAGAATATTAAAATATGACTAGGTCACAAAGCAACGGGCACAATACACACAATTTTTTATATATTATAAATTTTCTATAAACATTATTCCAAAGATAAAACATGATTATGTTATTTAAAATTTATTTTTATGTTATTAATTAAAAATAACAAGTTAAAATTATTCCATTTATGTTATGCACAGTCGTCAATTCATAAGACTACATTTACATTCAATTAAAAATATAACACAAATATGATTATGATAAAAAAAAAAAAACTAATAATTCACTATTGTCACTTTAGTTCGTCTATAGCCTTATAATTATTTATACAATATTAAATAAAGATCTTTTTGTATAATTTCATTTTAATAACATGCAATAAAATATATATTTGATGTTTAAACTAAAATAAAAAAAAAAAACTGTGAGGATCTATGGTTTACACTTCGTTCAAAATACTACAAAAAAAAAAATAAAATAAAAAAAAAAAACATTCTGTACATATTTACCATCTGTATCAAATCGTACAAATCGTAGGGGATACACTATTTCAAGGGATTATGTTTCCTACAAATATACAAATAAGGTGGCTTTTACTACTATGGTCAAAATATAACATCTTTACTACTAAAAAACTAAAGCAATTGGAGATAATAAAAATAAGTGTCATACAACCACACCAACCACCTGGACCTCAATCTAGGGTAGTCTGTGTTGTGAAGAGTCGGGGGGCGAACATATAGAACAATCTAGAACAGCCAGACCCGAGGCATTTCAGAAAAATATATTTCATAAATTGGCCCATCTGGGAATCGAACCAGGGTTCTCATACCTCATTTACGCAAGGCAACGTATTTGAAAGTCAATTAACGATGCGCGAATTAACTAGGGAAAAGACTGTAGGATATTCAGGATCAGTTGTTTAAACTGAATTAGTAAAATCATTCGATTATAATAATTAGTATATTACTAATTTAGTAATCGAATTTTAAAATTAGTAATTACTAATTATTCGAATAACAAAATCATTCGGATTCGCGCACCGCTAAAGTCAATTTTATTTTGTCTAAATCGGTGTTCCCAACGTGGAGCCCACGCACCACAGGGGGGCAATTTGATAGTTAAGGGGGGGGAAGGGGAAATAAAAAATGGACTCGAAGCGATTTTAACCCTCTTGCTCCGGGCCATTTAAATGCAATGCTACAAGTAGATATCGGTGTCAAATTTAACAAAAAAAAAAATACTGCAAATATTTATTAGGTATAATTTCGTTTGACGTTACTAAAATATCAACTGGCCGATTAGAGTCGTCAAGTAAACTTTGTCGGGGAAAATTATGTATGGGGGCGTAAAAATTTTAGAAATGTTCAAGTGGGACGTGGCACAATAAATGTTGCGAATGTTGGTCTAAATCCTTTGATCAGTGAGATTTTGAAGAGCATTTGAAATTATTTTACGTCACAATTTGTATTTAGAAGAATTACAACAATACCGTGAACTATAGAGGTAGGTAGCAAAGTATACTGCATTTTTTCAACTTGCTTACGATCCAATGAAATATGGACTTTATTAATACATTAAAACTACGTATAATATCTATACATAACGGTATTTTTTAGTTGTAATTCCACCATGAATAAAACCAGCACATTGTTATTCTTTTGACTACAACTATAAATACCCGTGAACGCGATTTAAAGATTTGTTTAAAAAAACACTAACTATTCAGTATGATGTAACATAGGAACCAAAAAGTACTTGGTATTTTGCACGGAGAACACCTTTATACTACAGTGAACGCAAATCCAAGATGAAGGGAGCTTATGGTGGCAGCAGCGTCCCTCTTAAAATACACCAAAACCAAACTGCGGTTGCCAACCCGCCTGCCAAGCACAGCAACTACTTGACAACCCCCCCCCCCTCATATGGAAGAGGCTATGTTCAGCAATGGACAGTTGACGGTTGATATATCGAAGATATATTAAAAATGTGACCAACTAGTGAATGAATAATTAAAAAAACATTTAAATACGTATAAAAAAATTTTTTTCGTGAAAAATTCACTCCAGAATTGGACTGTACTATCGTCATTCCATATAACAATTGTTCAATGTTGAATGTGGTAGAATTAAAAAAAAAATTGTATTTTTTTTTATACAACAAATGGGGCTAATAAACATACAGCATGTTTGATGGTAAACGGTTACCATAACCTATGGACTGCGGCCTATGGCCTATGTCTGCAACACCATATTTGACATTATTTTACCATATATGATTTACGCTTGACTTTTATACTTTTACCATCGGACGAGCCGTATGCCTGTTTGCCACCAAAGTAGTATAAAAAAATAAACAATTACTGATGGCAAGGAATTAGATCGGTTCCATGTAGTCACAGATCTCCCATACCATAAATAATATAAAAAATACATAAATAAAATAGAATAACAATGCGACGGTTCAGGGTGTATATACCATGAAATGAAATTCGGAAATTTCAAGTTCGTATTTTCGTTCAAACCGAAATCGATACAGTAAATGGAGCTTTAAAATATTAAAAACTTAAAATGTTATAAATCCTACAAAAAAAAAAAAAGTCCAAAGGAACAATATTTTAACATTTTTAAACGGTATATATTAGTTATTATCAATATTTTGCCCTTTGAGTTAAATTCCACACAGATCTTTGAACCTTTTTGCATTGTTGAAAGCAATATTTTATGTTCCAAAATTCATTCTATTATTTATTGTTGACTGCTTTTAAACTGTAAATGTCAGTGCATTAGATACAATTTTATTTTTATCTACCTATCTATTACGTAATTTTAAGATCAAATTTGTATTTCGTTCGGTCCCGAAATTTCGTAAAACATTTCATGGTAGGCCCTCTGTTTTACCCGTTTGTATTTGTTCTACGCCCGCGACGCTTGCCGACTTCTGTACATTCTGGCGACGAGATCAGAACGCGTTACGACTTCACACCCGCTGTATCTCGAACAGTTTCACGTCCGTGTCGTACCATATTGGCGGGTCCACGTTACTGTGAAATAAATTTATTTAAATTTTATTACTTACCTATGTGTGTACTTTACTTTATTACTTAACTATGTATGGATGGCCCACCTGATGAAAAGTGGCAACCGTCGCCTATAGACATGAGCAGTACCATGGACAAAACAGACTATACTGTTTCGCCCATGACACCCCCCCCCCATGCGTTGGCATTCCTGAGGACTCAGGTGTTATTCCTCTGTACCCAGTAAATTCACGCCATATCCCACCCTTCAAACCGAAACACAGCCATGCAAACACAACTGCTTCACGGCAGAAACACGAATGGGACAGCGGTACCCAAGTAAAGACTTATATGATACATTATAAGGCCGCAGGTTTTTTATTTTTTGTAGTGGGTGATAATGAAATGGTAACCCCGCCTGCGTTATCGGTATACGCTGGCGGGGCACCAGTGCGGGGTGATAGGTGTCGATGAAAGCAGGTCATTTAGCCAATCGTGTACAAATTCCACCAGAATTAATCACAATAGTTTCCAGGAGGAACCGTGTGGAGGTCGACCTGATAGGGTGTCGCTAGTTATGGGGAAATTAGACCCCATTACTAACAATTCCTTGCCCCCCAGGGCTGCAGGAGGTAGTGTAATGGTGTCAGCATGCGTACCGTATGTATATGACGCCCCACATGTAGGTGCGGAACCAGGCGGCGGTGCCCGCGTTGGCCTGGTACTTGCGGATGAGGATGGGGTGCGGCACCGGCAGCAGCCCCACCAGCGTGCCGTGCTGCAGGAACCGCAGGATCTCCGACTCGTCCGTCAGGCCCCTGCACAGTACAATTGCAGGCTGTTTTGGTAACTCATAGTTGAAAAGATATTTTTTTTATACAATTTAGAATGGCAAACAAGCTGACGGCCCACCTGATGGAAAGTGGTAACCGTCGCCTATAGACATGAGCAGTACCATGGACATAACAGAGTATACTGTTTCGCCCATGATACCCCCATGCGTTGCCATTCCTGAGGACTCAGGTGTTATTCCTCTTGTTTACTTTCCATCGGGTGGGACGTCAGCTTGTTTGCCATTCTAAGTTGCATAAAAAAATCTATCAGAAACGCTATCCAAATTAAATTAGTAACAAATTTAACTATTTAAAACAGGGTATTTTATACATTTTGCAGTCACAGACTACTTTCAGAATTTAAACAATTCCACGGATCTCTGTTAAAAAAACATTCTAGTTAGGTCCCTTAAATAAAGACGGGGGCGGTGTTTTTCTTTTATGGCAGATCCCCCCTATAAACTATCATGATTAATTACTGATAAATTCATCATGATGGGCTAGCTGGCCTGTTTTCATTCTCATCTATCACCTTTTACTGGTGCCCCGCCAGCGTATACCTATACCATTATAATACATATTATAAATATACCATTAACGCAGGCGGGGTTGCCATTCCATTTTCACAATAAAAAAAAGTCAAACACGGCTGGGTGATGGTCTGCTGCGGGAGTTTAGGATGCAGTTCACTGGTCAGATGCCACACTCATTGACCTGGTCACACTCATCATCATCACCACACTCACCACAATCGTCACACTAACCACCATTGTCACATCCACTTCACTAGTTACACTCATCATCATCGCCACACTCACCACATTCGTCACACTAACCACCATTGCCGCAATCACTACCCTGGTTACACTCAACATCATCGCCACACTCACCACATTCGTCACACTAATCACCATTGTCGCACTCATAACCCTGGCTACACTCAACATCATCGCCACACTCACCACATTCGTCACACTAACCACCATTGCCGCACTCACTACCCTGGCTACACTCAACATCATCGCCACACTCACCACATTCGTCACACTAACCACCATTGCCGCACTCACTACCCTGGCTACACTTAACATCATCGCCACACTCACTACCCTGGCTACACTCATCACCATCGCCACATTCACTACAATCACCACTACATGTTCATCACAAACAATATTTTCTATATACACTAGCTAAGGACTCACTTGTCGATGCATATCTTCTCAACTTGCGGCACCAGCACCTGCAGCAGCCGCATAATGGTCTGCAGCGGGAGCTTGGCCCGCCAGCTGGCCACCCACTCTCCGGTCGGCCGCCACTCGCCGCTTTCGCCACCACCGCCGCCGCCGCCGCCGCCACCGTCGCCACGCTCGCCACCGCCGTCACTGCCCGTGCTCACTCGGATGCTGTCCCGCTGTGTCATACAATCATCGTTATTTACAATAATGTTTGTTAAATAAATTTTAAAATTTGAGGATATTAGATTAAATTAAGAGCGTTTGTTAATCTTCTTAGACGACGAGGTCGGTTGTGAAGTCCAGTTAGAAGTGTGCCAATATCAGAATATAAATTATAAAAAAAAAAATTTTACCATTGTTTATATTTCTGATTATTACACAAAATTTTTAATTAAACTTAGAATGACAAACAAGCTGACGGCCCACCTGATGGAAAGTGGTAACCGTCGCCTATAGACATGAGCAGTACCATGCACATAACAGAGTATACTGTTTCGCTAATGATACTCCCCATGCGTTGCCATTCCTGAGTACTCAGGTGTTATTCTTCTGTACCCCGTAAATACACTGCCATATCCCACCCTTCAAACCGAAACACAGTAATGCAAACACAACTGCTTCACGGTAGAAACACGAATAGGACAGAGGTGCTCAAGCAAATGACTTTTCTGTGAAGTCTCCCTCTAATAGTATATAGTATTTTCGTGTTCGGGTTCCAACCGTGAAGCAGTTGTGTTTGCATGACTGTGTTTCGGTTTGAAGGGTGGGATATGGCATAAATTTACAGGGTACAGAGGAATAACACCTGAGTCCTCAGGAATGGCAACGCACGGGGGGTATCATGGGCGAAACAGTATACTCTGTTATGTCCATGGTACTGCTCATGTCTATAGGCGACGTTTACCACTTTCCATCAGGTGGGCCGTCAGCTTGTTTGCCATTCTAAGTTGTATAAAAAAAAAGTATTTTATATATGTAATCATATATACTATCTAACTATATGGTATCATGAATTAATCTTATTTAAAAAGTACTCAGCAAACTAAAATGTTAATTATAAAAGCAGTCAACACTCGATTGACCGTTTTTAAGACTCTTTATACTTAATGCTTCATTTATAGTCTATGGTCGATGTATTCAAGACATTTTCATTTTCATTCCAAGTATTATTAAAATAGTGTCAATTTCTATAAACTAAATCTTCAAAAAAGATTTAAATAAAGATGTTTTTTTTGTTACATCCTATAAATAAATATTATTTTTAATACTAACATGCGCGATGGACTGTGAGGAACCATCGGCGTGTTCGTCTCCCGCGGGGCGGTCGCGCGTCAATAAGTGTTGTCCGGGGCTGCCTCCCCGGGCGCCGCGCGGCTCCTCCGCGGCCTCTAGCGGCGGCGGATGCGCGGACTCGCGCTCCGTCATGCTCGCTATCGCTAATTATTACAGGCAAAGGCATTAGAATTGTCAAGCAGGTAATTTTATAAAATGCGCTAATACGTTAAGGGCCCAATACCATTGAGCTGATCTGTTTGTTTTTTACGCGCTACCAAAAAATTGCTAGTAATTGAACGAATTATATGAAGATCTGTATTTAAATTAAAATGGTTTTTAATAAATTTATCTACATTTGAGTTTAAGGGTGATTGAGGTGGGAGGGGAGGGGGGGTTGTTAGTATAGCGAACTGACCACCTTATTACTTGTAAAATACTCCGACTACTCGACATCTACATCATGTGAAAATGGCATGGTAACCCCGCCTCGCTATCAGTATTCACTAGCAGGGCACCAGTGATAGGTAAGGATGAAAAGGCAGGTTAGTTTTGGTCGGTGTGGTGCACGTACCGGGCGTGTCCGCCAGCGAGGGGTTGAGCGTGCCGGGCTCGGCGGGCTGCGCGGGCCGCGAGCCCTCCATGGCGGGCTCGCACACGCTGTCCGCGCTGCGCGACCTGCGCACGCGCACTCACCACGTCACCACGTCACCACGTCACCACGTCACCACGTCACCACGTCACCACCCGCGCACCGCACGCACACACGCGCACACGCACGCCTCGCACCGCGGCCGCGCGTGCGTGCGTGTGTGCGTGCGTGCGTTCCAGTCTTTATATGTATATCTTTATTTTATTTTAATATTACACCTGGAATCAACAGCTTATATCTAGAATAATAAGAAATATTACATTTGCACCATACATTAGCCAATTACAGATTCCCAATTTGTATACCAAACAGTATTTTGCTTATTTTTAGAGGGTAGGTTAAATATAATTAAAAAAAATTTATAGAGATATTTATTTAAAATGTTGCATCACTGGAAATTAATATATGTTTGTGTGTATGTGCGTGTGTATGTGGACGGTGCGTGTGTGTGCGTATGTAAGTGCGCGTGTGCGTGTGTACGCGTGCGTGTGACCGCGTGCGCGTGCGCGTGTGTATGCGTACCTGGGCAGCGCGAGGGCGGGCGGCGGCGGGCGGGCGCGCGCGGCCGACAGCGAGCGCGCGATGGCGGCGTGCTCGTGCGTGTGTACGTGTGTACGCGTGTGTGTACGTGTGTGCGCGTGTGTATGCGTACCTGGGCAGCGCGAGGGCGGGCGGCGCGCGCGGCGGCGCGCGCGGCGCGCGCAGCGAGCGCGCGATGGCGGCGTGCTCGTGCGTGTGTACGTGTGTACGCGTGTGTGTACGTGTGTGCGCGTGTGTATGCGTACCTGGGCAGCGCGAGGGCGGGCGGCGGCGGGCGGGCGCGCGCGGCCGACAGCGAGCGCGCGATGGCGGCGTGCTCGTGCGTGTGTACGTGTGTACGTGTGTGTGTGTACGTGTGTGCGCGTGTGTATGCGTGTGTGTACCTGTGTGCAGCGCGAGGGGCGGGCGGCGGCGGGCGGGCGCGCGCGGCCGACAGCGAGCGCGCGATGGCGGCGTGCTCGTGCGTGTGTACGTGTGTACGCGTGTGTGTACGTGTGTGCGCGTGTGTATGCGTACCTGGGCAGCGCGAGGGCGGGCGGCGGCGGGCGGGCGCGCGCGGCCGACAGCGAGCGCGCGATGGCGGCGTGCTCGTGCGGCAGGTTGGCCAGGCTGTGGAACACGCTGCGCTTGCGGATGATCGTGTACACCAGGTTCGAGTTGCCTGCGCCAGAACAAACTTACATTCGCTAATACCACATATACAATACACAATACAATACTCGCTAGTTGCACTGCGTGGAAAATCAGATATTATGATGACGTAACGCCGCGAAACGCGTGCGCCTGGTGTCTGTTCGATCGTCAGCGCCGAATCTTCAGTCGGTGGAAGATCAGCAACGACATGTTGCACGTTTCCTTATGTAATACGCCACACTTGGAGGATAAACCGCGTTAGTAGGGTATACTGAATATGGCTGCCACATTCGGTTGCCGATCTTCGATTGCCAAAGATACACTATATAATTTTTTTTATACAACTTAGAATGGCAAACAAACTGACGGTCCACCCGATGGAAAGTGCTAACCATCGCTTATAGACATGAGCAGTATCATGAACATAACAGAGTATACTGTTTCGCACATAATATCCCCCCCCCCCCATGTATTGCCATTCCTGAGGACTCAGGTATTATTCCTCTGTACCCTGAAAATTCACTGCCATATCCTGCCACCCTTCAAACTGAAACACAGCCATGTAAACAGAACTGGTTCATGGTAGAAACACGAATGGGACAGAGGTACCCAAGACTTTTGTACAGTCTCCCTCTGGTTATGTTAAGTATGATGCTTAATCAACATTTGTTGTAGCTCTTCATGAGATGATTTTTATATGGAGACAGTTACTACTAGTACATTTTGACATCGTGTAAAATGACAAAATTTACCAGAAATAAACCTATTAATTGAAGAAAAACTTTATACCGCAATTGATTGATGATACTCACCGTCAAATTGATACTGTATCATGTTGTTGAACATCTCCAGTAGGAAGAACACGAGGTGATGATGATGAGGCTGCGAGAACAGGAACCAAGGTGTGCTGAATGCTTCTAAGAGGTGCAGCAACTTCGTGGACGCCACCATCGACAAAGTCTTCAGGTACGGTGATACTGTACAACGGGGGAAGTAATTGTTAGTAATATAAATAAAAAAAAAAAAAAAACTAATGTATCCGACGTAAAAACCTGGGGGCCTACAATGAAATGAAATTCCGAAATTTCGGACTCAATTTCGTGTTTTCGTTCACACCTAAATTGAGCCAGTAAATGGATCATAACATTTCGTTCGTCATAAATCCTGCCATAAAAGTCCAGAGGAATAATATTTTCATATTTTTAATGTTTTCAAACGGTAAATATTATGTAATTTTAACATCAAATTTGTGTTTCGTTCGGCATCGAAATTTCGGAAAACATTTCATGGTAGGCCCTCTGCTCTTTTTTTTAACTCGACTGAGAAGGCGCTCACCATTAACGAGTATAGTGAGCAGGCAGTCGAACAGCGGCTGCAGCCGCTGGTGTCCGGTGGTGATGATCTTGTGGAACACGACCACCAGCAGGTCGGCGTGCGTGCCCGTGAACACGGGTATGTCCATGGGTATGGTGGCCGTGTACGGTTTGTTGAGGCGCACGCCGAAGTTCCTCTCCCCGGACAGCAGCAGCAGGATGAACACGCCGATGTGCATCAGCCCCACGCGTGCTGGACACATTATACTTATTACAATAGACTACCTTGAAGGGAAAGGGATTGTTAGTAATGGAGACTGAGAATCACATTGCTAGCAATATACCTAATCCTGACCGGATTAGGTATATTGTATGTATGTGGTATACCTCCACGCGGTTCTCCCTGGAAACTATCATGGTTAATTCCTGTTGAATTCATTATGATGGGCCAACTGACCTGTTTTCATTCTCATCTATCACCCTTCACTGGTGCTCCGCCAGCGTATCCCGTTAGCGCAGGCGGGGTTACCATACCATTTTTACCCATCAAAAAAAAAACAGACTACCTTTCGCCAGAGACTACGTTCGTGCGGTATGTAATATAGCTGGTTACTCTGTTCGAGTCATAGACTATTTTGTTTGCTCTTCTAATACTAATTAAATATTTATTATTATTAATTATTTGTAGTAATATTTTTACATAAATAGGGCAAGAGAGAGGCAGTAGCGTCCCTCTTAAAATATCTCTAAAAGCGTAACTGTGTTTGTCAACGCGCCTGCCAAACGTGGCAACTGCTGACAAAACTCTCCTTATGGGAGACAAAACTCTCCTTATGGGGAGGGTTTATGTTTAGCAATAGAAAGTCAACGACTGAAATAATAATAATATAGTATTTTTTTTTATTTATTTATTGGGTAGTAATTTACTGGGTACAGAGGAATAACACCTGTATCCTCAGGAATGGCAACGCATGGGGGGTATAATGTGCGCAACAGTATACTCTGTTACGTCCATGGTACTGCTCATGTCTATAGGCGACGGTTACCACTTTTCATCGGGTGGGCCGTCAGCTTCTTTGCAATTCTAAGTTGTATAAAAACAAAAAAAAAAACATTATAACTTACACTGGTCTGCGCGCGAGTCGTTCAAGTGATACAATATTGGGACCAGCACTTCTAGAACGTCGCTGCTCTTCAATACGTAGTACATGAATTTCTGAAAAAAAAAATACAATAAGATGACAAGGAAGGACCTCATAAGCATATGTGATAATTGTTTACTTGAAATTAACTTTACTGGACAAATAACAAAGACAAATAGTTATGGGGGGTTGAGGTAAATATTTCATACATACAATTCTTCTTATATTCGCATATGGGGTCAGCTAAGCCGTTGCACGTCGACCCATTCGGATCTTTTATGCTTCCCCCCGCCTTATACCATCATTTCATAGATCCTATGTGTTACCTTAACGATATCCCGCGGTTTAAGATATCTGTAGTCCCCTGGTTCTGGATTAGCCGTTCCCAGTAGACTCATACGCATACTTGCCAACGAATCGCAGTTGCACATCATGTATTCCATGGATTACGATTTTTCACTGCACAGTCTGTATAGTGCGTCCGAAGATAAACCCATCTTGTATAGTATACGCCTTACTGGCATATGCCCAGTTATGGCACCCATAATGAGTCTTGCCTGTTGTCTGCCACCGCTGTAGATGAGTATCCCATCCCTCAGCATTATCGTTTAAAAACTTTTCAGTACGCCTAAGATCTTTTAAAGTCCTCCGTTCCGTTTGCTGTTATTTCCTAACATCAAGGGCAGAGTTAACAACACTTACATACAATTCTAATGATGATAAATTAGTACAGTAGATAAAATAAAACAGAAAATATTACATGGGATTTTGGAAATATGTCCTCACTATTGGATACGGGCGTTGAACTTCTGGATTTAAGTGAAAAGAACCGTGCTTATTGATGGTGCAACACTAACCTTACTGTAATGTAAATTGGACTCTATTTTCCGTGCTTAGCCTCTCATTTGGGCCGTTGTATGTATGAGTAGTAGCTAGTACAACCAACCTAGCTCCGCCCAGAAGCACAGAAGCTTCCTAGGATCTTCACAGGCCCACGGAGCGACCTCTCCTTTCCGGGGATTTCTGTACGTTGATGGGCCACAGCTTCACATTCCAGGATTACGTGAGCAGCCGTTTCTTCGGCGTCGAAACAGCCTTGACATAGAGGGCTGTCTGTGGCTCCTATTGTGTATAAATGTTTGTTTAATGGACAATGGCCCGTTATTACACTAACCTTATTATAGTCACACATCTTCCAGAACAAAACCAATAACTCCTGGTGCAGGTTGACCTTCTTGGCCGAGTTGGGCAGGTAGGTCTGGGCGAGCGGGTTGTTGAGGAGTCGCGTGACGCCCCGCAGCGCGAACTGGAAGTCCTCGTCGCGGTGTATCCGCGACAGGTAGTTGATGAACAAGTTGTCCGGGAGACTCTGGGTAACAAACAATTTTGGCATGGATCTCCAGAAGAAATAGTTGTAAAAAGATTAAGGGCCAAAATATTATTACCTCGTCTGTTTCCTCATTGACAGTGTTGCTTGTGTCGTGGTCTAGTGTCACTATTAGGATCTGCAACGCCACCTGCATTACAATTAATAAGTTTATTTACTAGTATTTTACTCTCTTTACCATTACAAATAATGATGAAATTGATCACTACTAGATGGCGTAACAAAATAAAACATACACCAGTTTTTAAGTTACATCTTTAGAAAAAAAACAGTAAAAACCAATTCAAATTTCTCAAAGTCCATTTTACTTTTCTCCAAGATTTCACAAATAGAAAAGAATTTACTCAAAATTATGGAAATAATACTCAATCTGGCAACACTGCTGATTTTGTAATAATAGAATTATTTAATCATAAATTAAAAAAAAAATTACCTCGACGAGTGGCTCGAGGGTGTCTGCGAACAAGAGATGGTTATAGGGCAGCCCCAGGCCGACCGGGTCGTACGAGCACACCGTGTTCAGCAGCGACGTGAACAGCGGCAGCGCGTGACGGTTCTCCGAACTCGTTAGGTAACTGCGGCGTGAAATCGAAATCAGCTGGGGTTGCCCACATTTAATTAATTGATTACAGTATTTTTCAAATTGGGGAGTAAAAAAAGTTTAGTACTGTTAAAAAAAATTTAAAAAATTAATTTTTGTTAGAGGAAGGGGGGGGGGGAGATTAGTTATATAATAATCATTTCGTGTGGACGAAAAGTGGCAATCGACGCCTTTCGATGTGAACAGTATCACAGAATTCACTGTGATGCTCTGGTATTTCTCATAGGTCTGAGTGTTTTTACTTATAATTTATATTTACAAAAAAAAAAAAAAAAATAAGTAGATAAAGTCTATTGTATAATTAGATAAAGGCTGTCAACCACTCTTAGTTCAAGTTGCTTCGTTCGGGACTAGATGGCGCTGTTATCTAATATGTTTACCAAACAGGAAAAATGTATTTTTTTGTATATCGGATAAAATAAAAAAAAAATAGTTGATCGAATTTAAAAATTATTACCAACGCGTAATAATGGGCTATAATTATTAAAAAAAAAATTGCGAATTTCTCCCTAGGACAGGTAGGTGTGCGAAGCCGGGCCAGGTCTAGGCCAGTGATTCTCAACCTTTTTTTTGTTGCGGCACATATTTAACGATTTCAAAATTTGGCGGCACACAAAGAAAAAGATAAAAATTATTTACCTACTACAACACACTGCGTAAATAGTTTATGACAAAAATTTTAAATATTTGCAAAATTTGGCGGCACACAAAAGTGCCGCGGCACAGCGGTCGAGGATCACTGGTCTAGGCAATAGTAATATCCAGATGGAGACTAACGCGATCCAGTTGTTGTGGTGCGCGGCGGCGCGGTGCGGCGGCGTGTAGACGGTGTCGCTGCAGCAGGCCAGCAGCAGGCGCAGCAGGTCGGCGCGCGCGGCGTCGTGCGCGGCGCAGCGCGCGGGGCTGCGCGCGAAGCCCACGCCGCCCGCCCAGATGTACTCGCAGCTGTCCAGCGACGACAGCTCCTCCGCGCGATCCTGCAACGCACGCCAATGCGGATACCCCTACCAGAGGGACACTTTGTACAAAACTCGATTGCTTGCGTACCTCTGTCCTATTCGTGTTTCAACCGTGAAGCAGTTGTGTTTGCATGGCTGTGTTTCGGTTTGAAGGGCGGGATATGGCGTGAATTTACTGGGTACGGAGAAATAACACCTGAGTCCTCAGGAATGGCAACGCATGGGGGGTGTCATGGGCGGAACAGTATACTCTGTTATGTCCATGGTACTGCTCGTGTCTATAGGCGACGGTTACCAGTTTCCATCAGATGGGCCGTCAGCTTGTTTGCCATTCCAAGTTGTATAAAAAAAAAACCCCTGGAAACTATCTCGGTTAAATCTTGTGCAATTCGTCACGATAGGCCCAGCTGACCTTTCATCCTCACCTATCAAGCCTCACTAGTGCCCCGCCAGCATATACATAAAAATATAATTCCCAAAAAATAATAATTTCCGAAATCAGTTTATAAATGCCGGAGTTATGTGATGACAAACATATAAAATAAAATACAACCAAATTAGGAATCTCCTTCTGTTTGAAAACAGTTGAAAATTACTGTTTTGTATTATATTCCTCATTTCCAGCTTTACTAGCGAATTTTTCGACAAAAACAATGTACAGACTGTTCAAATAGCACTACTTTTATAATAGAAAACATAATTGCAAATTGCACAATTCGGTCAAGATCATCAAACTTTGGCGCGTATGTACTGTGATGTGATATCAAAGCATAGATAAGGAATTTATTTAATAGCAAATCAATACTCACGGGACCGGAGCGCTTCGTGCTCGCCACTGTGAAGTCTGGGCAAAACAGCAAATCCTGAAAAGTTGTTTGTTGACAAAATTATATGTCACCAATTATTTATTTTTTGGAATTAAGCACATTAATAGTATACATATACATAAATTTAACAATATTTTTTTTGTGTAACATGCTGGTATGCATACCTACAGCAGGTGCACACAACACTGACTACAGATTGCATGCATATAAATGTCACAATATAATTAATATAATAAATTAAATTTATAATTACATATTTTTGTTACAAAATTCAAATACAAATATATAACTATTAATACAATTATATTAATTATATGTATATAATTATAACTATTTATAATAATTTTACATTATATATATTCATTAACATTTAAGGTTTTTTTAATAAGCGCTACCTAATTACACCTAGCAGATTATATTAGCTATTTTATGTTAATCAGATTAAGAGTGTTCAAAATTTTTTGCTTATTGAAGAGTGGTACCTCGCAATTTTTTTTTTTTTTTATTTAATTATCATACATTATCTGTCAATTTGCAAAAAAAAAAAAAACAATTTAACATTTCTCAATGTTTCTGACTGATTACTTAAAAAGTGCTCTCTTAGTTAACAAGAATGTTAATAGCAGAATATGTTATATATAAATCTACCATTCAAATATTTGCACCTATTTTATATTTTACATTTTTGACATATAAATCAAAATCTTCAATGATTGCTTAATAAGAATATTACTGCATGATTAACATATTAGTTCTTAGGCAAAGCAAATTTTGAATAATCAATTAGAAACATTGACAATTCATCAATTGTTTTTGAAAATTGATAGATAATGGTGACACTGTTACAGTTCCTTATGAATACTCTTGCACACCATCTCTTTATGAATACTCTTGCACTCCATGCACACAGAAGTATAAAAGACAATGGTGACAGTAACCATTTCATATGGTAGACTGACAGTTTGTTTACCTCTCTACTAATAGAATAATAGATGCACTCTTTATAAGGAGTTAAGTAAGAACATTTTTCTTCTATTTATATTTTATAAATACAAGCTATAAATGAAAAATAATTTCAATATTATTTTTAAATTATATAAGACAAATCTTATTAAAATTAAACTTGTAAGAAAAGTCTAGTTCCAAGACCTTTATTTATTCCATATTTCTAAATGTATATTGGATTTAATGCAAATTTAGATATCCCTTAGGTGGTGTTATATATATATATATATATATATATATATATATATATATACATATATATACATATACATATACATATATATATATATATACATATATATATATATATAGATTGTTTTATTACAAATTACATAAAATTAGTAGTCGAGTTAAACTTACAAAATTAACAAATAAGTTGGTTAAGCTTTCAATAAAGTAAAATTGACTTACACAGACAGCATTGATCAGTGACTGGGCGAGGGGCACCGACTCATTCTCACTTGCGGCTGGAAGTGATGACCAGAAGAATCCGTGCCATTCAGGCTCCTCCAGCATGTATGGCAACACTCTGGTCAGTAGCCGGGCGCAATTCAGAGCTATGGATGTTAACAATGATTAATTACTTATATCGAAATACTTCACAAAATTTTGTCAAAGTTAGTATGGGATTAAAATGGGAAAAGTAAACATTTTGATTTAAAAAAAAATGGTTACTAATTGTCAAACTTATTGTATAATAATATAGATATACTATGTACTGCATTTCAATTCAAGTTTTTCAACTAGGCTAAACTTGATCACTTTGATCTTAGTCTAAAAACTGAGAAGCGAGCTACAGAACTAAGATCTATAACAAGATTGGAAGAGGTCACAACTAAAATATAAAAGAAGACTGAAACGGAGATAGGCAGGCCATATGTTAAGAGCACTAAATGAACCAATACTGTAACAGAATGGATTCCTCATTACTGAAATAAAACAATAAGAGGTCGCCATAATGAAAGTTGGTCTGATGAAAACAAAAGTGTTGCTAATACATTGTGGCTCAGGAGAATAAGAGATAGCAAAATATGAAAGATGCTGAAAGAGGTATTCATATCGAAAGGATATATTGACCCGGTGTCTGTTGTGCAGTAAGACTATTAAAAAATATAATTTATGGTCAACAAATAAAGGCTTTGAAATTGCATTATTATATCAATATAAAGAAATTATTAAATATTGAATTAAATTGTAATAAAATAATAAATAGCACTCTATGAATCCAAAAATTTTTATATTTTAACTATTATAAGTATGATGAAAAAATTGAGTTTAACTTGAAAATGGTGTAATAAATTATATGTAATGAAAAGTAATAAAAGTAGACAATTGCCTGTTTGCTGTTCCCTTTGAGTCCTACAGCTGCTGTCCACAGTCTTAACTAACTTCTCAACAGCCTTGTAAACTAATGTGGCCAAGTTGTTTGGCGACTCCTCTCTTAGCGCACGAATCTCGGCGCCAGGAACAAGTGCGAAAACATCTTGCACGTTAGTTACGCTTTCTGACCAGAACTGATCCCAGAAACTGTCGTCTGAAGAGTCTATTGGCTGAAAATATCATTTCAAACACTTAGCACAATAATTGACACGAAAAAAAATGCTCTTAAACCATTTGTCCAGACTTACCTGTGACTTAGAAGTGAGCTGAACAACAGCTTTTCTAAAATTTAGTTTTGTATCTGCGTTACCCATTATATATTAATTATTTTAGTTAATAAAATTGAATGAAAGCATATTTTCCACGTCCATACAAAACAATAGAATAAAATGACACTAAAAGTTGACAGTTTGATAACCAGGGTTAACACATGCGATTTTTATTTTTAGCTAAATGTCAATTTTCTCAAAATCGAGAAGATTTCGTTTTGATAGCGTTGTACAGTTTATTAATACCAATATTGTCAAAAAAAGTTCTAAATTTCTACATGTCTATATCACTTTTCAACAAAAATTTTTCCAAGACTTTTAATACCAAATCTGGCAACAGCTATCGTCAAAGTCGTGAAAGGTCAAAGACATTTTTTTTTTATTCATCTTATAATGGTCTTATCTTTCTTCATATGGTTTGGCCCTACAATCTAATTTGTTTTTTGTTGTTTCCGATTCGAATTTGTGATAATTTCGAATTTGTAATAAAGAAATGACTTTATAGTAATTTTTTTGTTTTCCCCATTTCTATAAGAGCATATCTAGTATATTAATTCTTTATATTGTTAAAAATGTTCACACCGACATAGAAGCAGAATGTTATGAGTAATTTTTTTTATACCATTGAGGTGGCAAACAAGCATACGGCCCACCTGATGGTAACCAGTTACCGTAGCCTATGAACGCCTGCAATATCAGAGGTATTACGCGCGCGTTGCCGACCCTGAAGAAACCTCTTTACCCCCCTTTTGAAGAACCTTAATGTTAACCTCTATCATTTAAAATTACCTACAGTATAGGAATGTAAATTAATTTCATTTTATTATCGTGTCCATTACTTTGTAATCAATATAAAAAATCTACAATGTAGATGATGTAAACATGTACATAATAATGGTTATATATATATATATATATATATATACATAGACGCCACATAGAATTTTCTTAGATCTTGTTTATCTTCAGCAAATTATGAATCACACGTTACATGTTGTGTTGTTGGGCATTCAAAAATATGTGATTTTTTTTAAGAAATATTAGTAATAAATTTTTTAAATAGCAACACAAAAGATAATAGTACCTAACCAAATGTCTTTGTTCATCTGTTATCTCAATAGGTAGTTTATTAAAAAATATGCGGCCCTCCTTCGCTTGTCTATGGAATTTTATTTGAAGTCGGAAAAATGGCTGCTGTTAATCTTGCTCGTACTGTTTTTAATGGATTACTACGAAAATCCACCACATATAAAGCACCGGTCGTTTGCCGACTCTCTTCTGTCGCTCTAAAACAAAAATATAGTACAATAAAGTGCTCCGTTCAGATATATAATTCAAACCACTTTAAAACTGGGGTAAGATTTTTTTCTAAAACAATAGATATTTTAAAATTCTACAAATATACCTACCACATAAAATATATATTTCCAAGTTTTTATTATGTATTACTTTCTATTACGATCTTTCATTTAACAGATTTTTTATTTTTTTATTACTTATGTTTTATAACCTCAAAAGTATTGCATAACAAATGTGTATACTGTATACAGTCTGAGTGTTAATATAAAATGTTTAGGTGCAATGTCAGCGAATACAACAGTACTCTGGTGCCCAGTCTAAACTCTCTCCGCAGCAAATTGAGGAACGAGTGTTGAAAGTGTGCAGGGCATACGACAAACTGAGTACTATTCAGGTACCTATATCTACATTTATTTTCATAAATTTGTTTCAGAACAACCATGGTGTCCGCAAGTACAGCGGTGGCCCCCCACTCACTTTAGACCTTATTAAAAGTAGAGTGATCCTTGTTCTACAACTTTATGACAAAATTAATCCTGAAAAGGTAGCATCACATAGATTTTTTAAATCTTTTATTTCTTCTCTAATTGATACATTACTAGTTCATAATTACCTTTAACATTATTAAAATATTTTCCTTTTTTTTTTCATTTCAGTTGTCTGTAGATTCCCATTTCATGACTGATCTTGGTCTTGATTCTCTTGACCATGTGGAAGTCATTATGGCTATGGAGGATGAATTCGGTTTTGAAATTCCTGATGCAGATGCAGAGAGACTGGTTAGACCAAAGGACATAATCCAATATATTGCTGATAAGGAGGATGTTTTTGAATAAATGCAAAATCATTGCTGTTTGTCTCAAGAGTTTAGACCAATTATTAATGGTTTCATCACATAACAAATACTATAAGGTCATAAACAAAAATTTAAGTGTTATTTATTAAAAAAAAAAAGTTGGTCTAAGACATTTTGGGATACAGCTTAGTGTCTAGTTCTGATTTATTTTACATATTATTCAAATAAGAATGAACTGTGTAAAACTGATAGTGAATCATCTGTGGAGATGTATAAAGTGTAAATTGTTTTTATTGATTACAAGCCTGTTAGAGTAGATTGCCTGCTTTTCATTTAATCTAATCTCCAAAGAATAAAACAGAATCAATAAAACAATTTAATTTATATCAATTTGTATCATTTTCATAGATTAAAAATGTTTCTTAATATTTACATCTTAGTTTGGTGTTTTGGTAACATATACAATGACAAACTTTATGTTATTGTAATGTAAGCATGACATGAATTTTTGATATTTATTTTGACAGTGAATTACAGGGCATTGAGGCAACTTATTCTTGTTAAAATAATTATTACAAACAGACAGTAGCTGTCCTGACACTAATAAAAATAATGATTAATTTTAGTTCTATCAAATGTAACTATATTTCGTAGCAACCAGAAACATTGTCGGCTTCCTACAAAATGTTACATCTGAACAAATCTTCATGAATGGCAACACATTACGACATTAGACATTATGGTATAATCTGAAATATTTATTGGTGATATCAACTATCAGTTCGGTTGCCATTTCATGTGATATAAAAAATAGAGACATTTAAAAAAAATAAAGAATATTCATATTTAAAAAAAAGTACTATTATCTACTAATTCTGTAGTCTCATTGAAGGTGTTTAGTAATCATTCCCTCTGACTCGTTCGTTCGAGCTCTCTCGTTCCCACCACTCAGCACGTATAACACGTCGTCACTTAATATATAGTTTAAAATAATAAATAATCAATATTGCTAAGTGCCTTTGGACTTTACATCCACTAAAACCTGCATACCATAGTATATAAATACTATACAGAAGGTACAATTTATGTTTATAATAAATGGTAACAAAGTCAGTTCAATGAAAATACAATAGTGATGTTTTTTTTTTTGATAGGTGAAAATGGTATGGTAACCCCGCCTACGCTAATGGTATACGCCAGCGGAGCACCAGTGAAGGGTGATAGATGAGAATGAAAACAGGCCAGTTAGCCCATCATGATGAATTTATCAGGAATTAACCGTGATAGTTTCCAGGGAGAACTGCGAGGAAGTCGACCTGGTTGGGTATATTGCTAGCAATGGCATTCTCAGTCTCCATTACTAACAATCCCTTTCTCCTTTACAATAGTGATTAGATTAAGAGGTTGGATAAAACAATTCATATATAAGAAATCTGTTGAGAATATTTTGATTAATTTCATTGTAATCATTAATATGTAAAAAAAAACTATACAAAGACTAAATAGAATTTGTTTTGAATTAGTTTGCCATTTTAAGTTGCATAAAAAAATAGAAATAAATTGATTAATTTATTATATTTTGTTAATTAACTCAGTAGTTGTTTCTCATGGCATTGCCTGCATGAATCGAAAAATATGCTGTGTTAGGATGTGGACGTGCCTACCTGAGTACTAAATTTCATTCAAATATGTTTAGCCGTTTAAGTGTCATTAAGTAACAAACATCTTTACAAATTTTCTCATTTATAAAACTAGCTGTATCCTAGAATTTCGCCAGCGTTATATAAGACGTTTTAATTTATGACAAAATCTGTGTACCAAATTTAATTCAAATCTATTCAGTGGTTTTTGTTGGACAAAGTAAAAAATATCTATCACATAGACATATAGACATCATATAATGTTACTTTATAATTTATCCATTCTCACAAATTACTATATGCGGATGGCATATAGTAGGTAGTCGGATTTCTAAACACATCAGTGATATTTGATTCGTATAATTTTGAAAAAATATTAGTTATATATCATTTTCGATAAATAATTCCACTCATGCATTGTCTTACCAAAGAAGTTTTATTTTTAAGTCTTAAAAAAATATTGTTTTTTAGTTGTTCTCACTATAAACTTGGTATACTGTACTAGTTCTCGCATTTAATGTAAGTGCTGCCATCTGTTGTTGAGTAGACTAACTTGAAAGTATCATAAAAGCAATATGTCTCCGGCGCTCTTTGAGCCGATTCCATATGTATTACATATAGAATAGCAAATATTAAGCTGTGTATTTAAGCGAAAGCGAATCTGATTTCATGCTCACTTATCATTCATGGGTACCTTTTCAGGGCAAACTAATAGCGTAGGTGGAGTTATCATTCTAGTTTTCATCCTATTAAGAAAAATTGTGAGTAAATAGGCGAAAACGAATACACTAATTTTTTTCTAGTTTTTTTTTTTTTACAACACAGGGGGCAAACGAGCATGCGGCTCACCTGATGGTAAGTGACTACCGCCGCCCATGGTCACCCACAACACTTACGGCATTGCAGGTGTGCTGCCGGCCTTTTAAAAAGGAATATGCTCTTTTCTTGAAGGTTATGTTGTCGTATCGGTTCGGAAATACTGCTGCTGGAAGTTGATTCCAAAGAGTGGTTGTGCGTGGGAGAAAGTGCCTTGAAAAACGCACGGTGGAGGACCGCCACTCGTCCAGATGGTTGGGATGATATTTTAGTTTTATATTAATTGGGCTTTAATAGATCTCGCCTGTACTTTTCCAGTAGATCAAATTTAAATTTATAAATAAAGAACAAAATTAAGATTGAATTGCAATGAAAATAATATATATCATATATGGGTATTCTTTGAAAGAAAACTGATTTTTGTTGTTGCGATGCTCGAGATGTAATGATCAAATCATTTCAGTTTATACATACGTATAAACATATATAGGACATATAGTCCTATATATATAGCTATGGTAACAATTTACTATCAGATGGGTCGAATGTTTGTTTGCCATACCTAAGTAATATAAAAAAAAATTATTAGGGTGTTAATAAGTCGGAATCAAATCCAATGTTGTACCAAATACTTTTTTCTAATGTGATTAATAAAAAAATAAATGAAAAAGTAAAAATGTTGGCGATTGTATCGTTACATATTTAAAAATAAAACCACTGCATTAGAATAATTATTTATACAAGTTTTAAAGATGAAACTTTATATGACACAAATTTCATCTCGTAGAAATAAAAGAACAGTACTCACTAAGCATACATTAACATTTATATACAGACTAAGCTCGCAACATCTAAATGCACTTCACTTGCACACACAACATGCCATCCGACTCTAAATATAGTATGGTACAATACTATTTACATCGCTTACAATCCGAAGGGTGGAGCCTCGACATATATTACTTTCGAATAACAAAAATTAACTTAAATACTGTTCCATCCGCACACAACGTTCACTTTATGTGGAAATGAAATATTTTATATTAATATAAAACTGAGATAATATGTATAAAATAAATATCAACAGTGGGGCTAAGCGTATGCTGCGACGCAATAAATATAGTTATTTACTTGCAAACAACATCTCAGGATGTTCACAGTCTTTGACTAATTGCTGTTAAAATAAAAATGGCATTTATCATAAAAAAAAATCGATGCGCACGTATCGCGCTATCTATGACGGGGCTACGATACGCAAAGAATGGTATAAATGTCTATTTTGTTGGTGGCTACATAAGTTCGTGTCACATCGTAATTTATCTTGTTACTATGTTAAAATCTATCGCGGCTTGCGCAGCGAGCGCTGCTTCGACTGCGTCTCGGCATACGCTTAGCCTAATGGTAGTGGTCACGCTGGATTACGACGCGGAGCCGAGGGGAGCGGAGGCTACCGCGGGCGGCTGGCGCGGCGCGAGGCCGCTGCGGCGGCGGCGGCGGCGGCGGGCGCGGCGGCGGGCGCGGCGGCGGCGGCGGCGGCGGCGGCGGCGGCGGCGGCGGCGGCGGCGGCGGCGGCCGAGCGCAGCCGTCGCGCCGCGCCCGGGTCCACGCGCGCCACGCGCACCACGGGCTGCAGCCAGCCGCCCAGCCCCTGCAGCGCCCGCTTCTTCTTCCGAACCTCCCTCTCGTCCTCGGACACCGAGGGCCGCGACGTTCGCTTCTCGTCCTTTTCAGCTTTTGACTTCGACTTGTCGTCCCGGAGAAATAGCTTTAGATCCATATGTATGTTCTTATCGTTTTTAACTCGCTCCGGTGACAAGTCGACGTCTGTGGCTTCGCTCTTGTCCTGCGAGTCGTCGTCGGACCTGAGTTTGTCCCGCGCGACACTGGTGTCGACCTCGCGCGGCTTCGCCCTGTCCTCCGTTAGCGTTACGTCGTCTCTCTCGGTTTCCGACAGGTTTGGGTCCTCCTCGCTGAGCGTGTCGCGGGTGGTCTCGTCGTCGGGCGGCTCCGCGGACGACCGATCTAGGCTGCTGTCGGTCTTCCGCTCGACGTCGGCGCTGTTCCCCCTGGAAGTTTTCTTTGTCTGCTTCTTTTTACTTGGCCATCCTGTTCTATTCTTCTTCTTGAATCTGCCCCGTCTCGACCTCGCCCGATCCACCTCCCCCTCCTTGATCTCGTTCCTTATTATATCGCAGTCTTGACATTCGAGAACTAAACTGGACACATCGGGAATATTCGTGGACGTGGTGACCGCAGTTTCGCCTTCCACGGCTCCATCTGATAATTCAAAATCGGCGACATCCTCGAAAACTTCAGACAAAAACTGTTGAAGTCTCTCCGATGCTTCCTGTGATTCTGATAAAACTGGCTCAACTTTTAGGTTGCTTTGTATATCACTAATTGTGTCTTCCGATGCTGTCGATTTTGTATCGTCGGGATGTTTTCGTCTGTGCAATAAGCCAGCTGAGCCCAGTATGGCTAATGTGGATGCGTGTTCTCTAGGAGATTTTCTTGGGTGGCCCTCTAATGCTAAAATTGCCGCAGTTCGTTTCCGAATTCTTTGCTTCTTCATCCCTCGAGTCCCATATAACCTTGATGGTCCAGGTTTCTCTTCTCGTTTAACGAGATCACTTAGTGAGCAGCAGTTAGGTTTTAAAGGTGGTAACTGACCAACTTCATATGGTAACTTTGGTGATTTTGAGTATAAAGCTGCAACAAAGAAAACTATTTGTTAGACGTTTAAAAAACCAGTATTGCAATACATTATAATTATATTATTAATGCTTACCAAAATATTGTGGTATATTTTTAATTAGAACTTTATCTTCGTCTTGTCGTTTGAAAGTTTCAAACCAAGGCTCACTATGGGGTACAGATTCAAATGCAAACTCCAATTGTTCCACAGCTGGAGTGTATTTCAGTCTACCGTCCTCCCACTTCATACATTTCTCTGAGGGTTCCTCCCGTAAAGGACTTACGACTTCACCTTCAGGTAGTTCAGGAGCCAGAGCTGGTTCAACAACAGGTGGTAATTGTTCTTCTGCAAGTTCTACAGAAGGTGTAACTGCTACTTTGCAGGGCACTCTTCTGCTTCTTTTCGCTACAACTGGCGCCTTTCTTTTGCGTCTCCTCTTATCTTCTGGCCAACTATCTTCTTCGGAGGATTCCTCTTTTAGTGCTAATGGTCGCGCCAACCTTCGCCTCTCAGTCATAGGTGGTGGTGGTGGGGGTGGTTGAGGCGGCGTTTTTCTTTTAGGACTTAGAACTTTATCCTCATCATCTGATGACGTTGAGCTTGTTGAACTGGCACGTTTTGGAAACATGAATTGCTCTGCCTCATCACTTAGTACTGACAATTCTGACCGTCTCACTTTTCTAAACTTCACAACTAGAGGTTTGGCACCATTACAATTAGGAGATGAATCCTTTCTTTTGTTTGTAAACCCGCCGCTGGATCTAAGCTTTGTGCTTACACCAACAACTTTGTAGTACTGGCGATCTTCCGTTTGGGCGTCGTTGCATCTTTTACTACATCTCGTGTTGTGTTTCTTTTCATCATCTAATCCTCCGTTGCGCCTAGGACTTTGGTTTCCATTTGTATTTGAATCTGGTGTTTGAGATCGTTTTGAACGCCTATTTTTTGGCTGATCCATGTCTCCGTTGCATATTTTTCGCAAGGACCTCCTTTCACCGTTAATTGGCGTTGCTTTATCCAGGAATGTGGTTACGTCGGCACCGGAACTTATTAATGAGTCTAGTGCAAGGAAGTTAGTGTGATCCCTGACGAACGCCAAGTGATGTGGCGAGCGTCGATGTAGCGCTGCATCCACGTAGTCAGTATTGCACATCTCACAGTAACCTCCCTTCACTTCCTTTTCTTCCCTCTCCTTGATACGTGGTCGACTTTTCCTCGTCATTCTGAAACAGACATAGTATTTATCAATTAACAAATGTTTCAATGCAGGTATATTACTAAACATAACTTCTTACAAAGATTACTTACTTCTGATGTGTAGTGCTATTTTTACTTAACAGTATTTCCGATGATTCTATTTTCTCTTTCTTCTCTTTGGGCAAGTCTGATTCTAATATTTCAGGCCATTCATCAAACTCCTTGAAAATCGGTTTACATATTCTGAAATGAAATGAAGGAAGCAGTTAGTAAGCAAGAAAGTTTATCGTGTTACTATACTGTAGAAATGTTGATTCATACTTGTCCAAAAATTCAATCTTGATAAAAGGTTTAGTGAAGAACCTGACATGCGCTATACGCGGCGCCGTGAAGAATGTGTACAGTTTATCCAATAGATTTATAGCCTGAAAGATTAATAAATATAATGTAAATATATAGGAATAAGAGAAAGATGTGTAATATTAGCGATACATTCTATTAATATTGCTTAGTTAGTATAAGAGAAGAAATTGACAGTTTTGTATTATGTTAGTATATAAAGCATGCCAAGTATGAATCTTACGACGTTCACAATATACCAAAATTAGTACATATAGCAGCATGAGATGTGTACTAGAAGATTATAATACATTTAATGTAAGACCTATAATATAAATTTAAAGAAAGTATATAATAATGAAAGTATTAAAATGGCAACGCATGGGGGGTATCATGGGCGAAACAGTATACTCTGTTATGTCCATGGTACTGCTCATGTCTATAGGCGACAGTTACCACTTTCCATCAGGTGGGCCGTCAGCTTGTTTGCCATTCTAAGTTGTATAAAAAAAAACATAGTATTAAAATGGATGGATGTGAAAGGGGACACCCGAAGAAAAGGTGGATGGATTATGTAAAAAATAATATGCATAAAAACAGGAGTAAGCCCGCAAAAGATAGTTAACAGAATTTGTGGAAGAGGAATACATACTGAGATGATCCCAGATAAATGGGAAAGGACAAGGCAATTATGACTTAAAAGACTTGATTGAAATATATCATACAGAAATATAATTTAAATTCTGGTTATCAAGTGCAAAGCCATGATCATATTGATTTATTTAGCTGTGCATTTGTTGTTGAAATTTACAATAATCTCAGTAACTGTTAACCATCAGGTGGGTCTTTTTTTTTATGATTTGCGGTACAGTATTTAAGGCATCCCGTCCTCGCTATTGGATACGGGTTGTGGAATGCCTTTGAATGGAACGAATGAATACTTGATGGGCGCAATTTAGACGCAATATTAGAAAGATAATAAATAATAGAAAGATAATACCACTTCAGTGGTATAAAAATAAATTGCCAGATTGAGTTCCACATGCTACTGCTTGGAAACCATTGTGGTTAATTCCTTATAAATTGTAAATTCAATAGGAATTCTTCACATCCTCATCTATCATCGCTCACCAGTACTTTTTTTTTAATAGATGATAATGAAATGGTAATCCCACCTGCGCTATCGGTATACATTGGCAGGGCACCCATGAAGGTGAGGATAAAGCAGGTTGTGACGAATTCAACAAGAATTGTTCACATTGGTTTATAGGGGGAACCACGTGGAGGTCGACCTAATAAGGCATATTGCAAGCAATGGGGCTGTCAAACTCCATTGCTAACAATCCATTTCCTCCCCACTCATCAGTATTGGTAGGGCACATACCGATAGTGAAGGCTGGCCCATCAGTTCATTTCTCATAAATACAAACTACTTGTATGTGGGAGGAATGGACTGTTAGTAATGAAGAGGTTAGTCCCCATTGCTATCAATATACCCTTTCAATTCGACCTCCACGCAGTTCCCCCTGGAAACTATAGTGACTAATTTATCCATGAATTCATCACGATGGGCTAACTGACCTGCCTTTTCAACCTCACCTGTCACCTCTAACTGAAAATGGAATGGTAATATACACTTGCAGGTTTACCATGTCATTTTCACTCATTAAAAAAAACTACTAGTATGAGGGTGGCGCCCTCTGGTGGTGGAATGAATGGACACAAACCTTCTGTACTGTGAGGAGAACGTAGTTGTGGTTGTGCGCGGGTGGCGCGTGCGGAAGTGGGTGAATGTGAGGGCGCACCCTCTGGAGCATGGCATCAGCTCGCGCCCGGGCCGCGTCACGGCAGCGCCGCCATCGCGCCGGGACCGCGCCCCCCGCCTCCGCTCCGCCGCCACCAGCGCTCGGGACGTCTCGCACCACGTGGGTCACTCGCGACGTCAACAACACTTCCTGTTGCTGCAACAATCATATATTTCATTAATAATTTGACAATTAAAAATAATAGATACAGTAAATTTTAATGAGAAGTGATTATTATTCTTAATCTTGAAAGGGTACAATTATAGGGTACTAACAATTTATCTTTTTAATTGACTACCGCCTTTTACAGGGCTTTTTAAAAATAAAACTATGCCTATGTTACTGGCTGATAATATAGATTTCTATAGAAGAAGAGAGATTTAAAATAATTGTTAAAATCTATAAAATAATAAAAAATTTCTTTATAATATTAGTTTATTTGAACAAGGATATTAACCCATAAGTTTTCTAGCATATGTGTGTGTATATATATGTGTGTGTGTATATACATATATATATATATATATATAACACAGGGGGCCAACAAGTATGTGGCTCACCTGATGGTAAGTGATCACAGCCGCCCATGATCACCCATGACACTAGTGGCATTGCAGGTGTGCTGCTAGCCTTTTAAAAAGGAATACACTATTTTCTTGAAGGTGATGTTAAAATACCATTATGTTAATGTATGATGGTGGTCAAATATGAAATCTCATTGAACTTCATAATTAAAATAAAAAGTATGATTAAATGACAAAATTCTACATAATATCAGTACCATAACTATTGTAATATGAAAGTTTTTCAAGGTATTTATTATATATTTAACTTGCATGTATATAAAAAGGTACATATGACAGATTTTTTTTTGATGGGTGAAAATCGTATGGTAACCCCGCCTGCGCTAACAGGATACGCTGGCGGAGCACCAGTGAAGGGTGATAGATGAGAATGAAAACAGGCCAGTTAGTCCATCATGATGAATTCTATTATATATAATATATATAATTATAAATATACCAAGATAGTTAAGATCTAGTTAGATATATAAATACAGTATATTTCAAGCAGTATGACACAAATTGATATTGTAATATGGAACAAGTGGAATTGAAACTGTTAAGTGATCTATTAGTGAAGCTGTACATTTTCACCAAAGGAACATTGGTTTAAAACTGACAATTTGAGCCTTCCATACTATACTAACAAACTCACACAGCCGGGACTCTCAACACTTGTTTTCTAATTTTTTTATTGTTCATTTAAATAATACATAATTTCTGTATTAATATTATACTCTATGAATATGCACAACGGCCCAAATGAGAGGCTAAGTGCGGAAAACAGAGTCTTTCTTACATTCTTCTTACTCTATGAATGGAAGAAGAAAATATAAATTGATTTAACATTTTGATTTTGCTCTGTATATGCTTAATTGTATCTTAATAAATATTTATTCACTAGTACAAATATGTGTACATGGCGGACCTAATGCTAAAAGCTTTCTCTCCCAGTCAACCATAGTAACTGTGATACATATTTGTTATTAAAAAAAAATATTCTTAGATTCTTCACTGTGCATTCCATAATTTTAGTAAGTAAACTCCATATTGACACAAATGGAATATTTGAAAAAAAAAAAAAATCTTGATGTTTTTACAGTATTCATTATTTAAATATAAAAATAGATATGTAAATATTCCTATCTTTGGAAGTTCTTCATTTTATTGACCATTATTTTTGTAAAGAGACATGCAAAGATTGTTTAGTAAGCAAGAGAATTTAAATGATAAATAATACAAAATGGAAACTGAACAAATTTTCTGATTCAATACCACTCGCACAAACAGTGAATTATTCCCATTTCGGATTTGTAGTCAATATATACCATTTATTTAAATAACTTTATTAACCAAATGAATGTAGGGAACAAAAGGTGGAATTAATGCTAGTAGCATTCTCTTCTAGTCAACATTTTGACAGTAAAATACTATGTTTTAATTGTTTGTTACAGCTTTACTCATAAAATTTTATACAATAAGTATCTACAATCTGATATGTGTTAACAATACTGGTTCAGCCATAATTGTGTGATTGAATAACAAACATCTTTACAGATTCACATTTATAATATTATTAGGATCAAGAAATTTTATTGTACACTGCAAAAATTTAAGTGCCAACCCTAATAGGTATTCAAAGATGTCAATTCACATAATACTTGTATGGCAACATAATGTTAATGTCATCATTTTCTGACATATGTATATATAAACTATGTTATGATAGTCAGCACAACGTGTTTAAATCTTGCTTACTATGTTATACAAAGTGGACTGTGGTGCAATTATGCTGACAAAGAGAAAATAAGTTGGAAGGTATTCTTAGAAAAAGTCCCCACACATAGTACTGAGAAACAATGGCATTACAAGGCGCGGGCGAGCATTCGTGAGGTACCGACGCGACACGGCGACACATCATACAGTTTTCCTCGAAACACGGCCGACGAGGCGTAGTATGGACGCTGCCGGCCGTGGCGTAGCGCCCTACACCGCTCCCGCCAATCGTCCCGCGCAAAAAAATAACACACCACACCAATTCATATCAAACTAAACCCTAGTACGCTTGCCATAAGAATCACATCTCTTTGATTACAGAAAAGCAATATCAACTGTCAAAAATCAAGCATATACACGCGTAACCCAAAGGAAACTACATTTCAAACGGCTTTTAAAATGGATGTAGTGCACTGTAGCACGAGAGAGCGCGGCGCGCGGCCTCGGCCCGTTGCATTTAGCGCTGCGGCAGTGGCTCTAACGCGACAGTACAAAAGATGACCTAAAATCGAATGTGAGCTACACGCTCCACGGGCGAATACACGACTGTTTAAAACTATTTTCTAAACAATTCTGACACAATCGCTGTGTCGGCAAATATTCGTAAGTAATATAGAGCATATATACTTACACAAAAGCCGTCCGCGAGAGCCCCGCAGCCCGCTTATCACAAAAATAAGTAACTATATACTAGTCACTGAGACGGGCACTTCGTCACTATTAGATATACCACGAATTTGCAATGTATTACAACACAAGAACTTCCCACAATGTATAATGTAAATTTTTATTGCTTACGATGTAACACAAACACTTTTTAATGTCATTTACGCACAATAACTAAAAGAAAATTGAAAAAGTAACAACAAACACAAATCTGACACACACAAGATGGAGATATTTCGTGATAATTTTTGTTTTTGTCGCAAGAGGCGCTGCCCGCGCTGCTTTTGTGTGGAAGGGGGAATGCTTTCTCATTGGTCGGTAAGGAAAGTGCGTTCCGTTCTATGGTAATTCTTTTCACGTAAGTATTTAATAAAATAAAATACATATTTTTAAAATTTTATTTTATGGTAAAATAAACACATTTAATACTTTCTAAATATATACTAACAGACAAGGTTTCATATTAAATTAAGAGATATAATATCAGAACAACATAAATTAAATTAAAAAATCGTTCATGACATTCTAGATTCGAACTTCGTATATCCGAATGTAAATAATATGACCAAATGTAGTATGCCGTTAAAATACCCAGAGAAATGGTTAATCGAACGTTATACGTAAATAAATCATATTATAAATGCTATATAGCTAACCAAAAATGCTACGTACACATAAATATAGTATTGTGTACTTATTACAGATTTTGGCGGTAAATTAACACAAAATAATTAGACACTTACCATACCCATATCTTGTATCCTTCGTGATATAGATCTAGCAAGCCCTTGATCTTGTACATCCAAATAGAAACAAAAGTTTCTTCTAACTGCAAAAGTCGGAGATTAACATTATGTCGAAAATAAACAGTACAAATATAATAATAACATAAACGTTGAAATATGGCGCACCTCGGTTGTATTTTTCACTAAGATTCAACGTCGAAACCATCTTTGTTTAATTATTGTATAGTACACCATCACAAGCGTAATTCTTCAAAATAGTGAATTATATATTTATAGACACATATTTCAGTATTAGACAAATCATTTTGTATGAAATAATTATATAAGTATCTATTATTCGAATTTTTTTTTGCAAAATTCATTTCTTAGATTACATACGTTTCAAACGTCGAAAACCTAAGAAAATCGAAATGTCAATGACAGCTGAGTGTCAAAGACAACAGAATCTTGTACGATCTATGGTTTATTAATCGATATTAAAAATCGATACCATATGCTTTTCTCTTTCCTTATTTCCTACTTCTTTGTTTGTTCCCACATTTGATTTTATGTGGTTATATATACGTAGTTAATATAATTTTAAACAATCTCTGAACGTTTATAGACAATTCAAATAAGATTTCATCAATTAAATTAATTCCAGCTCTTCTTACATAAAATCAATACACCCTAAGTACCTAGTTCTATAAGAATATTATTTTTTAGAAGTTCACTATCACTGAATGTACATAATAAACTATTTACTTTGTCTACATTCTATAGAATTTATGAATCCTACATGTACTTGCTACAAACCACAGAATATGCAATTAGAACACTGTCTGAAGAGCTTTTTCCTTACACTATGACTATAGCTAGTATATAATATACGTAAAGTTACATAACACATTTTTAAGTAAGTACCTACATAAGATATACAGTTAATTCTGATAAACTGTGAAGTCATTACAACGTGTAGGTACATATTAGTTTTATGAATATGCCTTAATGTTAAAGGTGATTTTTATCTAACATTTAAAAGTAAAATAGCTTTTTACTTTTCGTTATCCTGCATTTTATTGTAGGTAAAATGTCGAAGTACCTACAAAGCGCTACTCCGGTAGGTACAGAGCTCGGCAGGCGGTACAACAGGGAGTATATAGTTACGTATTTTATTGATTGCTCGTGTTTGTACATATATACCGAAGTGGACGCTCGTCACGTAGGTATATCTATTGCAAACACCCGTTTGGTTGGTTACCAATATAGAATGTGTCTACCTACCTATATATATGAAAAGCATAGACATACATCGTCTAGATATAGATCCTAGTAGATATTCTGATTATACTTAAATGATACATAACATAGATATTAATAGATGTATAGATAGATATAATAAATAATGAAAGTAAATAAATCTGTAAATAACATACGTTAGATTAAGAAATTTTCTCTGTTTACATATTCATTTTTTATATTTATAATAGATATAAATAAGTATGATTTGCCTATGCAAGGAAATAGACAAAGATAGGCACACTATCGAATATAATCCAAAGAGTGGGTACGTACAAAGGTATTATTTTATCTATGGTACAGTATCTACCTACAAATTTTTCATAAAATTCAAAATTTTTTTAACCAATTTTGTATTTATGTTACTGTATATATTTTGTATTTGAATTTATTTAAAAGAAACAGGTTAGGACTGTTCTTATGGAAAGACATTAGATTCAGTTCATATGATTATCGGTCATCTCCTTACTCTGCCAGTACTACATAAAAAGCATTGTGGGTCGAACGGGCTTGTTCCTGTGTTAATTTTGTGGTAGATGTATCATATCGTATCATACTTACCTACTAACCTTCTTAAGTTTTTAATTAAATGATTTTTTTAAACAAATAAATTACGTTAGAAAAATTTTAAATTGAAATTAAAGAGAAATGTAATTACTTTTAAAACGAAATTAAATATATATATTATACTGCGTTTATGAATAGGTCATTCCTGTTTGGTGCTCAATCGCCTAGAAACATATTTTAATTATTTGGATAGTCCGTTTTTTGCGCAGGAATTTCTAACGTCTCAAAAACAATTGAGGATGAAGCGCCTTAAGTAGGTACCTATTTATGTATATAACCCCTTTTGAAATATTCTAGGCCTTCGCTTGTTTCGCTAGAGATCGATGTAGTTTACATCTTATCTATTATATACACGGGTTTTATTGGTTATATACTTATATCGTGGTAAAAATTGTACACTCATGTATGTCCCTGAGAGTAGTTACGAAATCGTTACGTAGGTATGATGTTGCCGAACTCACCCACCTCAAAGTTCATTCCTCCGTGCTCAATAATTTATTCTACTCGATCATAGATGGAGCTTCACATATATCTCAATAATATTTCACAAGATGGCACTATAAAAAACTTTCCAATATAATTTGTATAAATAAAAAGAAAAATATTGTATTCAACAAGATGGAAAAATCTTGTTTCTAGAATGAAATTGAAAATTGTTCATTGGTAAGTGCATCATCTGAGAATCGTAATAAATCGTAAATTGAAGTTTTATAGAAAGAAAAACAAAATTTGAAATTGACAGCGTACACTAGCGTGTTATATAAAAAAAAAATACATTACGCATTATGATCTCGTTTCCAACTATTTTCAATAAACTTCAAAAAAAGGAACTACTCAATTCGGTTGTATTTTTATATTTGTAATCTTATGGCTCCATACATTTAACTGTACCTCTACCGGAGAGTTTCGCAAACTTACTTCGATAGAATGTTATTGAATAGATGTAAAATCAATTGCAAAGTAAATCAGTACTACACACACTAAGTACTGAGAACAAAATAATTGTGGATTTAGTTATTGTCTATGGGCAAGGATTATTGTTTATTAATTCTGTCATACGCTTGGCGGGTGTTATATAAAAAAAGATACTCCGTGGATGCTATTCACGTCTCTTAGGCATTGATTACCACTTTTGTTCAGGCATCATCGTGTAAGCCGTTAACTCTCTACTGCTAAACATAATCGTCCCCCATAAGGGGGATTTGCCAATTGTTGGCACACTGAACAGGCGAGTTAGCAACTGCCAGATTATTAGAGGGAGACTTTGTACAATAGTCGATTGCTTGAGTACCTCTGTCTCATTCGTGTTTCTACCGTGAAACAGTTGTGTTTGCATGGCTGTGTTTCGGTTTGAAGGGTGGGCGTGAATTTACAGAGTACAGAGGAATATAACCTGAGTCCTCAGGAATGGCAACGCATGGGGGATATCACGGGCGAAACAGTATACTCTGTTATGTCCATGTTACTGCTCATGTTTATAGGCGACGGTTATCACTTTCCATCAGGTGGACCGTCAGCTTGTTTGCCATTCTAAGTTGTATAAAAAAAAAGTAAAAAATTCTACATTTTGTAGCAATATAATGTACAGATGTGGTGAATAACAGTACAGTTAGTAATATAAACATATCGTCATAGTCGTAGAATACTGACGGATCTATATATCGTCATAGTCGTAGAATACTGACGGATCTATATATCGTCATAGTCGTAGAATACTGACGGATCTATATATCGTCATAGTCGTAGAATACTGACGGATCTGCCGTATATTACATATAAAGATCCGTCAGTATTCTACGACTATATAGTAAGACTGTTCTTTTCCTCTTTTCAGCTGATTTCATGCGAAAAATAAGACTATTAGAATAATTTGGGATTTTGTTCCACGAAAAATACCGACGTTCGTTTGATTTAAAAACTATTGAATCAATTTAGACAGAATTTGTATGGGACCAATCTGAGAGTACATTGTTTTAGATAAAAAAAAAAAAAAAATCCCAATCAGTTTATAAAGGACAGTTATAATTCCTTCTTTTTTGAAGTAGTTTAAAAAGGAACATACCACGGTCAGTATCGATCTATCTTTATCTCGTATCAGTATATGTGAGTTTGTTTATTACCTTATAGCTCCTTACGGTTTAACCAATCATTATACACGTTTTGATATACACGTAATATATGGGATGGTGAAGGGCATAGGTTCAGATTATATAGATAGAATGTCTCCATACAAATGCTTCGTGAAAAGCGGAACAACTTTTTCATACAATTTTGCGTGATAAATAGTTACGAGTGATTCCTTTATAACTTCTATATTTATTGTATCTCATAAATTCTGCATATTTTCAATGCGTAAAAAGTCAATTTATTTATTGAATAATTAAATATAGATACGTCAAGATACATTGTGTATGCGTAAGTATATAGAACATTAATAAAAAGCGAGTCAGCTAATTTGACAATTGGCTGACAAAAAATTTACTCGTTTTTTAACCCTTAAAAGCCTGATTTTTAAATCAAATTTAAAAATATATAAGTGTACCCTTTACTGTGTTTACTAATGGGGAAAAATAGTAAAAAAAAAAAAAAATCAAAACGAAATTTTTTTTTTTATATATTTTGAAAAAACATTTGGTAACATGTAAACAGCCAAATATTAAAAAAAAAAAAACGATTGTAGGCGCCCAATGCAGTTTATAACCCCGGTATCAAATTTGAAACTTCAGGTATTTAAGGGCTCGATGTTCTATCTGTATAATCTAAGGATATAGGTTAATTTTTATTGTTGTCACGCGAACGAAGTCGCGTGTAAAAGCTAGTATTATATAAATTTACGGGTATGGGACGTTTTTTATTTGTGTTGTAGTGATGTTCATGGTTCCCGCCTTTTTTGTGTGTAGTGTTTGGGTAGGTAGCGTGATATAGGCAAGGGTAAGAGACTGTACAAAAATCGTTTTCTTGGGTATCTCTGTCCCATTCGTGTTTCTACCGTGAAGCAGTTGTTTGCATGGCTGTGTTTCGATTTAAGGGTGGGATATGGCAGTGTATTTACAGGGTACAGAGGAATAATACCTGAGTCCTCAGAAATGCCAATGCATGGGGGGTATCATGGGCGAAACAGTACACTCTATGTTCATGGTACTGCTCATGTCTATAGGCGACGGTTACCACTTTCCATCAGGGTGACCGACAGCTTGTTTGCCACTCTAAGTTGTATAAAAAAAAAAAAACAACAAAACCCCACTTATGTTACATTTATATTGAAATAAAAATTAATTCAACATTTTACAATAATTATAATATACATAGGCATTTGTAAAAATTCTTATTAAATAGTACATGATTGAGTAATAGAGGAGTTGACAAAACGAGATAAGTTATAAAAATATATGCGTGCGGAGAGGCTGCGTTTGGAGTTTGGCATTGTTATTTAGCAGGACGCGAGCGCCTCTAGCGGTAGAAAGAACAATTACTATAAACAAACTAAATTTTAACGATTTATTCCTTATAGTAACATTATTGTCCGTAAATTGTAAATAATAGTAGTAGCTTGAAATATAATAAAATATATATTTATTACACCAATAAGTGGATTTAAATTGTACCGCTAGAGAGAGGCAGTAGAGCGATTGTTACGCATGAATGCTGAATTTATTGCGTTTTATAATAATATGAAACAATAAATGGCAACTATTAAAACGCCCTATAGAAATAAAATACTTAAAAAACAAAATAACTTAATGCGATCCTTGTAAATACCTCATTTTTTTTTTACATATAAAATTGGCAATATATATTACAACTAATATTAAAATTGTATAAAAAAAAAAATTAGAAATGTTACAGTTCGAAAAGATATTTGGATGTCGTTATTTAATCTTATTTAAACTGCTGAATTGTTTTGAATTAAATTCAGTACAAAGATAGACCATGATCTTAATTAACAACAAATACTTTTTATTTTAATTCATGTGGTAAAAGTGGTTAGCACTAAACCTACCGACATTTCATATATACCTAATCCTATCATGAGCGGTCAAATGACCACTTTAAAATAAAGTATGTATCCTAATATAGAAAGAGACTTTAGCCAATTGGATAGTAAACAAGTAAATAATAGTAAGTTGTAAATATTGAAAAATGGGTTGTATGTATATTACAGGAAAAGCCAGTAAGTTACATGGTGATACAGGAACGTTGTACATGAAAATTTTTTAATTAAATTTCAAAAACGGTCATTTGACCGCGCTTGGTAGGTTTAGTGTTAAACAGCTAGTAGATTATTAATGTAAAAGAAAGAAAAAAAGAGAGAAAGAAAAAGAAAGAAAGAAAACGAATTATTAAAAGCCGAAAGAGCACACCAATTCGAAATAGTGATATTTTAAATTAAACTAAACTTCTATTAATTTGATTTTCGTAAAAAATAATAATAATACGCAAAAAATATATATTTAGATCGTCTGTTACATCTGTTTGATCTATAAAACCTAAATGTATGCCACATTAGTTGCGTCGCATGAATCATAAATGAAATCTTAAATTGTAGTTCACAGGCTTACAGATTGTCGCATTCACAAACTATGGTGGCGTCATTAAAATGATTGCAATATGGTCATAACAACAACAGTACGTCACCGTATATTAATTAAAAAAGGTAATATTCAATTTACATTTGCACTAATAACATATATTACAATTTTTGGCATATAAAAATATATCACAACAATGTAATATTTAACAGCAATAAAAACAAAACAATATCTACATATTTATAAATACAGAATGTCACAAAATGGCGCGTAAAATGTCAAATGTCATTATTGTATAAAACGTACTCCAAATATGGCGTCTCCGCACCCTCTGAATCAAAATATCACGACACTAATTATTATATTATACATTCACACACCATTCAATCGAACGCGCGAAATTACAATTCAAAACGTATATTCTATATTCACGTAATCAGTCTCAAATATAGAACTCATAGTCACGGACAAAATTTTTTTTTTTTTATTTTACATCTCGTTTACGTCAAAGTATCCATTGGTCGACTAATTAGAGGCGGCAACGCCTTATCTATGGCCAGCACGCGTTAGTGCGATTGGTCATCGTCGTTTTGCTCGCCGTTGGTGCCGTTAAGAACGAGTGAGACGAGCGGTTTGATTGGCGGCGCTGGTATCACCTGTGAACAGACGTTAAAAGAGTAAGTTTTTTTTTTAGTGAATGAATCATAGGCACCAATTTTAAAGTGCTAAATCTCCATCTATAAAATTGACAATTCAATTTGATATTACAGTGATATATTTAAACAAACGACTAACACCAACTAAAATAATTATAGATTTGAGTTAGAATTAATTAAATTTAGTTTTTATTACGTAACGGAAACGACGGTCCTAATGACCGAAAAGAAAAATTTATTCAATTAAAAAAAAATCACTTTTGTTTTTAGAATTAATTTTTTTTAAACGGAAAAATTCTTATAACGACTCACAAGGAATTTTCATATTTTTAATTTTTAATTCAAAAATTAATATCTACTGTTGTGTATTATAAATTGTATCGTATGTGTATAGCAATAAGATATACTCACAGAGGGTTTGGGCCGGTGCGTGTCGACCGCGGCGACTGAGAGCGCGATATGTTCCTCTCGGCAGCCGTACGCTACCGGCGTCAGTTTGATCACCGTGTGCAGCGGCACGTGCAGGTACGGCAGCTCCTCTGCGGGACAACTTGCGCGTCATACACAGGGAACGCCTGCTGGCACGTTCCCGTGTATGACAGCGTGCGTTACTTACATAGCGCCATATTGGCTAACTGAAAGAGCGCTATAAGATAGACAGATAGATAGATAAACACTTTATTTGAGCCATTTTTGACACATGTAAATTAACAAATGAGTTTACACTTCACACAATCAAATTATTTACATTTTTTTTTAATATAAAACAAAAGATAAAATATGATAATATGTTTGTCGCAGTGACCCAAATAGGCTACAGCTCAGTGATAGTTTTGCTTAAAAGCAAAGCACTGATTTTCAGCTGCAGCCTGAAGTAAGGCTACATAGACGCGTACAACCATTTTAATTTTATTTTCCACTAGAAAAGAGAAACAGTTAAGTTTTTACTTATTCTTTCTACGGATTCTGCATTTAGTGGAGTTCGTATTTATTTATTTATTTATTTATTTAAATACATTCATGTACATTCTATTTTTAAATTTATACATATATAACATACATGTCTGTCACGCCTGTCTCCCATTAGGGTAGGCAGAAACAACGGAACGCCAAATGCTTCGATTCAAACAAACCTCTTTCGCTTCTTCCACATTCATCAATCTTTTCATACACGCTCGCTGGTTACGGGCACTTTCAATTTGGCCCTTCTAATTTCTTTTCTTAAGGATAAGAAGGAGGACAAGCTGAAGTGGCAATGGGCTGGTCATATAGCTCGAAGAACCGACAACCGATGGGGAAGAAAGGTTCTTGAGTGGCGATCGCGTACGCGCAAACGCAGTATAGTACGATCCCCCACTAGATAAAGTAACGACCTAAATTTCATTGTAGGCAGTCAGTGAATGTAGGTGGCTCAAGATCGCCGTTGATCATTGCTCACAGGTTTAACAGTGCCAGATACGGGGGTGTCCGATGCCACCTAAGTAAGGAAAGGCCCAAAGGAGGGGTGGCTTGCTTCGCTTCCGGCACGTCCTCCACAATGGTGGTTCCGGGAGTAAGGCTCCCCCCCTGACAAAGCGGGGGGATGAGCAACGGTGTAGGCGTGGCTGCGGCGTAGTATAAACATCGGGACCGCAACCATGCTGCTATAAGCCGAAGCCGAGGAAATGAGCCGTGGGGTTTTAGCTGGTAAGAGTCCGGCAGTACCCGCACGCCTCCCCCGGGGTGTGCGGGTTTCCCCATGAGGATTGAGGATTTCCCCACGTTAAAAAAAAAGGTGGCTCAGGACTGTTATGGCAGTCTATGGGAAAGGCCTATGTCCAGCAGTGGACAGATAATGGCTGAAATGATGACGATGACAATTTCTTACCTTCTTATAACTTTTAACAATTACTTCCCTCAGGTTACATCACTTACCGGCAGACTTGTCCAGGAAGTAAGCGAGCAGGCACCGCATCACAGCCTGGTGGGAGACCACCAGCACGTTCCCCTGGCGCTCCAGCTCCATGATGACGGGCTCTAGCCGCGCCACCAGGTCCTCGTAGCTCTCGCCGCGCGGATACCGGTACGCGAACTTGTTAGCATCCCGGGCGTTAAAGTCCGAGGGATATTTCTCTTGGATTTCTGCGTATGTCATCTCTTCACATATACCCTGTAATAGAAAGATGTAAATGTTAAGCTTAGTTGCCAATTTTGTGTAAGAGTGGCGCCCCCTAGTGTCAAGAGTTTCTATGCCGTTTTCATTGTTCACTAAGGCCTCTTGGTGAACTGTATGATGATTTTACGTAATTTTTAAATGATCTAAATGATAAATTTAAAATTGCCAGACTAAGTTTAGCGGTTTATAGTTACTGCAGCGGCCAGCAACTGAGGCATTGATGGACGAACGTGCAAATGTGGGTCGAGGTGTAGCCGAGGCACACATACGTGAGTCCATCAATGCCTAGTTATGGCCAAGGCTTGTATAGTACTTTTCTCAAATAATGCGCGGAAATCAAAAACACAATTTTACTTTTTAGGTTCAATGACGAATAACGAACAATAATAATTTTTCACGCGCCATAATGTTCCCTTGTTTTTTTTTTTCAATAAACAGCTTTCTAATTGCAAATCAGTTCGAAATTTAAATAAAACCTTTTATTAGTTATCTCCTTGGTAGCCATATTTCGAAGTAAAAGGTCATTCCATTTATAAATTACAGGACAGATATGAGTTTACATAGTAATTTATCTGGCCGCAAAACACGACAGATATGGATTTTCATATCTGGCCAGTACGGCAATTTTGATTTATCTCGAAGAAGATTGTCAAAATAATGGTCACATTTCCGAACATGTTTGAGAAAAAAAAAATTCTCCAAAACTGGATCTATAAACTATTAAGAATGAGTATATCAGAGGAAGTATGAAAGTAGTGCCAGTGATAGAAAAAGGAGCAACCAGTCCTGGTGTGAACATGTGATGCGCAGGGATGGGGAGCGTGTTTTAAGATGGGTATTAAGTATGAATGTGGATGGCCGTAAGATAAGATAAAGATATATTTATTTAATGTAAGAACAACCGGATTAAATTACGTGTACTTTAGTCGAGAACGTTCGACTAGTTTCGGGACCATTTAGTCGATAATTGTCGATTAAAATACACATAAGTTAATCCGGTTGTTCTTACATTATAATATGTACTTACAAAACTTTTAACAGTAAAATATGCAGGGATTTACTGACGCTAAGCATTAAGACAAAAATAAACTTACCGCATCAATCTCGTTGAGCGCCTTCCACCTCTCCTGGGGTGCCTTCACGTCCTTGACGGTCTGGATGGCCCTCTTCATCCACGAGGTCCACACCCTAAGGCCGGGGATCTGCTGTTGCTCGATGTAGGAACTGAGCGCGCTTGCGTACTGCCGGCCTCGTGGAGACAGCTCGCTGTCACCGCCGATGCGGCCCACCATGTTGTGAAGGCTCTCGCCGTGCTGTCAACATTATGCAGTATGAAATAAAATCTTCATTATGGTTGCTAACCATTTAACCCTTGGATTATTATTTATGCGAACTATTAGTCCCATTTGCTAGCAATATACTCTATCAGGTCGACCTCCACGTGGTCCCCCCTGGAAACCGTCATGCTAAATACTAGGTGTATTTTCTTTTTCTTTTCCTCACTTATCACCCCTCACAGGTGTCCCGCCAGCGTGTACCGTTAGCGCAAGCGGGGTTATCATTCCTTATTCATCCATTAAAAAAAAATCATTTAACCCTTAGCTGCCACAGTTCAAACTCGTAACATAGCGTTACATACTGGGCTATATTTATGCCATTCGAAAAAGTCGATCTGGGAAGTCGAATATGTAATATTTGGCTTCAAATTAATTCATAGGAATTTTATAACATATCTTTCTCTTTTCTAATGGTAGTAACTTACATCCTTGACTATCGGTAGATGTCGCACGAAATTCATTTTCAACTACATTCATGTCGTAGTTTTTAAATCTTTAAATTGTGTTTATTTTTGCTTGTGGTGAATACTGACCCCATTTTAGCCTCAATATTCACTTAGTTAAAAACGTTAATAACAAAAGTTACTGCTAACGATATTTTGTATAATATATAATTTATTATACTCTTTAAACAATTGATAACGCATTTTTTTTTGCAACTTAGAATGGCATACAAGCTGACAGCTCACCTGATGAAAAGTGGTAACCGTCGCCTATAGACATGTGCAGTACCGTGGACATAACAGAGTATATTGTTTTGTCCATGATACCCCCCATGCGTTGCCATTCCTGAGAACTTGGGTGTTATTTCTCTGTACCTTGTAAATTCAGTGCCATATCCCACCCTTCAAACCGAAACACAGCCATGCAAATACAACTGCTTCACGGTAGAAGCACGAATGGGACAGAGGTATCCTAGCAAACGACTTTTGTACAATGTCGCCCTCTGGAATTTACCGTTAATGATGAAATTTATCGTTAATAACGACTTGATTAAAATCATTAATCACCACTGAAACATAAAATTAGTAACCACTCATTTTGTATAATTTTTTTTAACATTTAGTTAGAACCATAACTAATGAAAGATAACGGTAACCATTTGAGTAAACATTCAAAAACGGATTTCATTCACAGATTGTTTAAAATAGTTCTTAAACTATGGCGTTTTACAACTATGGCAACACTTACCCTTGTCAAATAAATGGTTCTCGGTACAATATGTATATTCATGAGATAGTACACGATCCGGCTCTGTATGTGGCCCTCGTGTTTGTGCACCACCACCTTCTCACCGGTGTCGTATATCTTCATGAAGCTGTACTCCGACTCCAGACTCTCGTCCAGGGGCTCGTATTTCTCTTTGTAATGCTCTATTCGGAGCATGAAGTCGTTTAGTATGTCTGTGTTTTGAATGTTCGTGTAGTCTGGACTGCTTACTTTTACTTCCTGAAATTATAGATAGATAGATATTCTTTATTGTTTCCTCCAAAGGATTACAATAGTACACTTATTATAAATATAAACACAAAAAATAATCACAATGAGAAAACAATAGGCGACGTTATAGCTTAAAGCGATCTCTTCCAGGCAACCTTTGGATGGAGAGGAGTAACTATAAACAGTTTGATCGGAGGCACAATTAAATTCTATTAATTCTTAATATAGAGATGTGATACATGTAATAATGTAAAATATATATCCCTACTCATTATATACACTTATATACTATTATATATATACATTATATGTCATCACCATCATCATATCAGCCTTTAACTGTCCACCGCTGAACATAAGCCGCCCCCTTGGGGGGTTTTGCTAGTAATTGCCACACTTGACAATCACAGTTAGGTTTTAGCGATGTTTTAAGAGGGACGCTGCTGCCCATCCCTCGTCCTCCCTTAGTCGCCTCTTACGACACCCACGGGAAAGGAAAGAGTGGCCTATTCTATGCCGGGATCACATGACCGCACGAAATTATATTTGGTTTCAATTTATCTGAATTTTTATGGCTATTTTGTCCAAAATTTTTAATAGGATTTATTGTTACGTACAATGGCGGATGGAACGCGGTATTTGCCGCCTATAGACATGAAAAACGACAGAATCTCATACATTGTTATTCCTGAGGACGGTGGTGTTCTGTACCATGTAATTGTACCGAAACACCAATGTAAGCACTCCACTGCAGAAATGCGTATGGGAATAAGATTACATAACACTATATTTAAATTAACGCGTAAATTCTCGTCTCTAAAACAATAAGATCTTTAGATAGATAGATAGATAGATATTCTTTATTGTTTCCTCCAAAAGACTACAATAGCAAACTCATTATAGATACAAACAAATTACAAGAAATAATCACAGTGAGAAAACAAATGGGTAACCTTATTACTAAAAGCGATTTCTTTCAAGCAACCTTTAGATGGAGAGAAGTAATTATAAACAGTTTGAAATTAAATTAATTTAATAAATTTAAATTTACGTCACAAGGGTTGACAACGCGTAAATGGTGTTGCAAGCTTTCGTGTGATGTTTCTCACCAGATTGATAGGAACGAAAATCATTAGAATCATTGACAGACTAACCATGATATTCTGCTCAATGATGGTGGGATCATCACATATGGATTCGACGAAGAACAGTTTGAAGCCCATCTTGTGTACCACGATGTCGCGGATCATGCGCCGCCGGTCCAGCGTCGAGTTCGTCGCGTCGAACACCTGCATGCAAATTAATAAAAAAAAAAAAAAAAAAATTAATAGATTGAATCCTAAAATTCAAGACAAATTAACTCAAACATTACAGATTTATTGTGCGTAATTCAAAGTTCCGTCTTCATAATGACGATGATCATGACATTGATCGCTGGTCTAATGAGACAAGCCATCAATGTCATAATATTGTATTGTTACATATGTATGAGCTTACATATGTATGCCAAATTTCAGTATAAATGAATAACAGCAAGTGGCCAAATTATAGATTAAAAAATTTCAAATAGAGAAATTAAAGCAAGTTAAATAAAAAAGAGGGAAAACATTAGTATAATATAATCTAGAGATATAAGTATTATACATTAATAATAATAATAAAGTGTTTAAGCGCTGGTATTTGTTGTCAATTTATATTTGAAGGACTTTCGTTAGTATAACTATATTGTCAACATGATGATAGGACGGACTATATATAATTAGAAAACAGTATTTTGTGACCTATGTAAGCCCTTTGATCGTGTACACCATATATAGCTTAAAAACTAGTTTTTTTATGGTACCACAGACAGTGCTTTGAACTTAATCAAATCATATTTATTAGAAAATATGCATAAAATAAAGTAAATTACGTTATATCTAACGGGTGTCTTGTACGATGGGATGTATCTCAAGGATCTATTCTGGGCCCATTCCTATTTTTATTTATCTACTAGCGACCCGCCTCGGCTTCGCACGGCTGCACCTTATATCACATCACATTTGAAACCACTAAAATTATCAGTGTTCCTCCACTATATTATGCATGTATTATACATATAAACTTTCCTCTTGAATCACTCTATCTATAAAAAAAACACATCAAAATCCGTTGCGTAGTTTTAAAGATATAAGCATACATAGGGACGTACAGACAGTGACAGCGACTTTGTTTTATAATATATAGTGATTTCTGCTTCTGATACTGTATGTAATTAGGAATTCATATCACCATACCATCATCGTTTTCATCATACTTCATCAACTATGGAAAGAGTTACTCACAGCCACTTCTCCGCCTTTGACGAGCCACTCGCAGACGTCGTGGAGCGCGTCGAGGGCGCACTGCTGGCGTATCGCCATCGCCTCCTTGTTGTCCGCGCGGAAGAACTCGTGGCTCGTGTACGCTGTAGTGGCATGCCGCCTGTACTCGCCCAGGTTAAACACTGCCGGCAGATAACATTGCTTATCTATAGATTATCTAGGGGTACGCTCAAAACATACAAGAATCTAAATAACATAGGGCATAATGGGTTCAAGACGATATTGTATCTCTGCACTGGTCAGGCCTGGACACAAGGGGCACCGAGGTAAGAATTTAGACACGTATTTGGATCAATGAAGGACCACAACCAAAACGTTGGACTTGAAGCGGAACGTTAGTCCAGGGATACTTCAGTAAAACACGTCAGTGAAGACTTTATTTTTTTTCGTCGTCGTTAGAGGGGCACCGTTGTCAACTTTACAGGGGCTCTAGGTACTAAGCTCGGCCCTGCCCAAATTTATCAAAGGCAAATTTTCAAAATATTTCAACATTAACACGTTCACGCCGGGGCCGACTTTAATGTTTTTGCTGCGAGGCGGCGCTCTAATTGATGCTACGCTTCATGAATACGTACCACCGGTGGTACGCGCCGCCAGAAAAGACAGTCTAGTGCGGGCCACCGGTGGTACGCGCTGCCAGATAAGACAATCTATTGCGTACCGCCGGTGGTACGCGCCGTCCAATGAGACAGTCTAGCGGGGGCCACCGGTGGCCCGCGCCGGCGTGAACGTGTTAACCCTTTGCACTTGCACAGCGGCGCTGATACGGCGCCCGGCCGATTCGAAAAGGCAACTCGAGCGGTGATGCTGCGGCGCCCGAGTGTTTTAAAACTTTAAATCGAACTACGCTGCTATGACGCTGTGGTCTTTTGTAACTGGATCTCCTTATTTACAATATGCGATAAGATAGTTTTTTCGGAAGTACTTTCGTGGACTAGGCTCTGCTTATATTGCAAGCGAAAAAGGCCTCGAGTGCAAAGGGTTCAAAGATGAAAATTACAATATCAAAGTATCATAATAAACATCTTTACTTATTAACAAAACTCTTTGATGTTTTGAATTCATTGATGTTTTAATGTAATAACTACCAGTTTCAATTACGTGTAATTAGGTCGAGAAAACTCGATTAGTTTCGGAACCATACAGGGTCTAAACTAATTAATCGAGCTTCCTCGAACTAATGACACGTAAGTTTTTTTCTTTATGAATGTAAATGGTATGATAACTCCGCCCGCGCTAACGTGATACGCTGGCGGGGCACCAGTGAAGGATGATAGATGAGAATGAAAACAGGCCAGTTAGCCCATCATGATGAATTCATCAGGAATTAACCATGATAGTTTCCAGGGAGAACTGCGAGAAGGTCGACCTGGTTGGGTATATTGCTAGCAATGGGATTTTCAATCAAACGTGAAGTGAGCCATATATTTATTGTATTTTTAAATTTATTTATATTTATAGTTTTATTGGCAAAGTTTTCTAAAATTATTGATAAAACTTTTTGACGTTTAATTTTATTAAGTCATTTTTATCGGTCCCCGTATGTTTCAGATCTCTAATAAATACAATAATCAATTGAATTGAACTAAAATTTACATATTTATATTTAGTATTGTGTTATATCTTCTGCATTTGTAAGAGTGCGTTTTGATTAAAAAAAAATTGTCTAAAAATTGATACGTTTTTTACACTTGGTACTCTGCGCTAAAAACAAAGTTTGGCTCTGAGTATCTATATAATCTATGATTAGAAGTTACAACTTTTTATATAGATTTGTTTTTTTTTTTACTGACTCCATAGACAACATATTTTAAACGTAGAATTAGAAAAAATACGATTTGAGTTATAATAATCTGTCCCTTTCCATTTCACGTAACATTACGAACAAATAGAAGAGACAGAAACCAACGTATTTTTATGAACAAGGGGAACGTGTGAATTTATCAGTACCTCCTTTTGCACTTAACACCTTATCAATCTTAATGCTCCTCAAATTACAAATCAATTGATGAATAAACAAGAGCAGCGATGCCGCGGACGCGGTGCGGTTGTTTACTGCACTGCGCGCGTCACCGCACGCTTACAATCCGATAGTTATTTGTACTGTTTGATGTTTATCCATGAAGAATAACACTGTCATTGTATTTCTATTAATAAGTTACAGGGAAACAAGTTGTTTATTTTACAAAAACCCTACGTGAATTTACTGGATACAGAGGAATAACACCTGAGTCCTCAGGAATGGCAACGCATGGGGGGTATCATGGGCGAAACTGTATACTCTGTTATGTCCATGGTACTGATCATGTCTATAGGCGACGGTTACCACTTTCCATCAGGTGGGCCGTCAGCTTGTTTGCCATTCTAAGTTGTATAAAAAAAAACGTGGGAGAGATTTAGTAAAATCAACAACTTGTTTAAAGAGAGGGGTGTTATAAGTTTGACGTGTTTATCTTTGACATCGTTATTCCCATATGGTTGTCAAGAATGTGTTTGGGTGTTAGTAATGGGTATAAAAATGTCATTGCTAGCCACCTATGCTATGCTATACACCTTAACAAGTCGAATTTCACGCGGTCCTCCTTGAAAAACACCGTGGTTTTTTTAATGGATGACAATGGGGTCTAGTATAGAAAACTAGATTATCAGCGAGTAACTAAGGCTAACATTTTTTTTAATTCTTTCTACCCGTGCAAAGCCGGGCTGGTCATTGAACAAACAATATCAATCTAACACTAAATAAAAAAAAAATAAAAATATATAATAAAAATTGTATGTATTTTACAAGTTTAGAATTTGTGTAAATCATATCCTAGATGGCCATGTGTCCCGGCATAGATTAGGCCACCCCTTCCTTTCTTTCGTGTCGTAAGAGGCGACTTAGGGAAGTCGAGAAATGGGCAATAGCGTCCCTCTTAAAACATCTCTAAAGCCTAACTGCGGTTGCACATCCGCCTGTCAAGCGTGGCAACTACTGACAAAACCCCCCCAAGGGGGAGGTTTATGTTCAGCAGTGGACAGTTAAAGGCTGATATGATGATGATGATGATGATTACTAAATTATACTTAAATAGTTATATCTATTATATAAGATTATATTATTTTTATGTACGTCTGTATGTGCGTCATTACTTAATTAACAGATTGTCGTAATAAATTCCGAGACGATAACATATTAAAGCATTAATTATATTAAAAATATTTTATATATAAACATATATTCCCCGAAAGGAACAATTAATGATAAACGTATAATTGGAGTGTTTTTTTTTTTTATTCAGATAAAGAGGTCAGTGTAAATTAGTTTTATATTAGTATAGATGTTTAGTGATAATAAATGGAAAAAATAGACATGAATTTTTTTTATACAACCTCACCTATCATCCCTCACTGGTGCCCTGCCGGCGTATCCCGATAGCTCAGGAGGGGTGCTATACGAATTTCATTCCTTAAAAAAAATCACCAAAGCCTAACTGATTTTTTTTATACAACTTAGAATGGCAAACAAGCTGACGGCCCACCTGATGGAAAGTGGTAACCGTCGCCTATAGACATGAGCAGTAACATGGACATAACAGAGTATACTGTTTCGCTCATGATATCCCTTTTCTTCCTTATAATAATAATATAGATAGATAGATAGATAGATAGATAGATACTCTTTATTGTTTCCTCCAAACGATTAAAATAATAAACCTATTACAAATATGTTTATATATTATATATGTATTACAAGAAATAATCACAATGAAAAAACAATGGGTGACCTTATCGCTAAAAGCGATCTCTTCCAGGCAACCTTTATAAATATGTAATTTTTTAAATATATTTAAACTATATTTAAAAAAATATAGATTATTTCTATAATAAACATGCCTATGTATACACACCTCTCGTATTGATTCCTATCCAGTTGAGGTACCGTGACAATTTCTTTGAGATGTAGGTCTTCCCCCGCGCCGGTAGCCCCACCATGGCTATGACATGTGGTATATTCACATAGTTGGATCGTTCCCCTGAAAAAAAAAATTACGTTATAATCTACAGATTTTATATAAAAATGTGGCTGCATATAAATCTCTATGGGGGATTGTTAGTTATGCAAACTACTAGTCTCATTGTTAACAATATACCCTAACAGGTTGACTTAAGGGGGAAAGGGATTGTTAGCAATGGAGTTTGACAGCCCCATTGCCAGCAGTATACTTTATTAGGTCGACCTCCACGTGGTTCCCCCTGGAAACCATCGTGAATAATTCTTGTTGAATTCGTCACGATGGGCTAACTGACCTACTTCATCCTCACCTATCATCCTTCACTGGTGCCCCGCCGGTGTATACCGACAGCGCTGATGGGGTTACTATTTCATTATCATCTATTAAAAAAAAACAGGTTGACCTCTCCGTGGTTCTGAATTCCACGTGTATTCATCACCATGGGCTAACTGACCTGCCTTTTTATTTTCACATACCATCCCTCAATAGCGCTCCGCCAGCGTATACCGTTAGCGCAGGTGGGGTTGCCATTCCATTATCATTCATTAAAAAAAAAAGTAAATTCTTCTGTCTGTGATGTCGGTTACCATTTTAGGCTTGTTTGCGAATTTAATTAACATATAACAATTATACTATTTACATTTCAATAGTAGACACTAATTTATTACTAACGAAAGCTACAGTACTAGTCACCCAAATAGGCAGAGCCTGTATCTCAGTGGATAGTTAAATAACTTACTTTGACTTGAATTATAGCTGAGTGTCAATGATTAGCAAACATTTAATTATCTTTACAAATTTATAATATTAATAAATAAATGTCTGTGTTAGTCAGAAAATAAATTTTGTTATCATTTCTCTTTAAAACTATCATCTCATATGTTTAAACAGTTTTAAATGTGTATAACATCACATGATAATTTTATCAATTTAGTATAAACTTGAATGTAATCATTTTTATTGCCAATATGTTTTTAATATTATCACATAAAAAAGTTTAATTGATTGAAGTATAGATTTGGATAACCATCTACTCTCGGAGGAAAAGGGATTGTTAGTAATGGGAATTTGTAGCCCCATTGCTAACAATAAACCCTGCCAGGTCGACCTCCTCACCGTTCCCCTGGAAACAATCATGCTCAGTTCAAAGCGAATTTATCACGATGGGCTAACTGACTTGTTTTGCATCTTCATATATTATCACTCACTGGTGCTCAGCCAGTGTATACTATTAGTACAGGCCAAGGCTTACTATACTATTATCATCCATTAAAAAACATCTAATCTTAATAATCTCTAAGGTTGGGGGGAAAGGGATTGTTAGTAATGAAGACTGAGAATCCCATTGCTAGCAATATACCCAACCAGGTCGACCTCCTCGCGGTTCCCCCTGGAAACTATCATGGTTAATTCCTGATGAATTCATCATGATGGGCTAACTGTCCTGTTTTTATTCTCATCTATCACCCTTCACTGGTGCTCCGCCAACGTATCCCGTTAGCGCAGGCGGGGTTAGTATTCCATTTTCACCCATAAAAAAAACCATTAAGGTTAAAGAGGTCTTAAAAAGATGACATGCAATGAAAGGGAGTGAATGGTGAAATAACTAAATAGACATAGATAATTAACAGAGAACAGCACCTACATAAATATTATAAAAAATATTTACTCTAAAAGTATAAGCAGAGTCAAACTGGAGAGGCAGGGTGAAAAGTTCACAATTGGAAGAGGCGTAAGACAGGGAGATCCACTTTCTCCAAAACTTTTCATAGCAGTACTTAACAACATCTTTAAAAGTATCGATTGGAGCCATGAGGGTATATGGATACTGAACAAAAGACTAACACACTTATGTTTCGCAGATGATATAGTACTTTTTAGCGAATCGGTTAGCAACCTAGAAAAAATGCTACAAGAACTAGATTTAGAAAGTAAGAAAATTGGCCTAAATATGAATGCAACCAAAACAAAGATCATGACAAACCACAGCAAAAAATTTATCACAATAGAAGAGAACCCTATAGATTATGTGGAGTTATGTGTACCTAGGTAAAATGGTCTCTTTCGAAACGAACAGTGGAGAAAATGAAGTTGATAGAAGAATAAACATAACATGGAAGAAATATTGGGCTCAAAAAGAAATCCTTAAAGGGAACTACAGTCTCAACTTAAAAAAGATAATTATGGATTCCTGCATCCTTCCAAGCCTAACATATGCATGCCAAACATGGACCTATACAGAAAAAATAAAGAACAAAATCCTATCATGTCAGCATGCGATGGAAAGAAGTATCTTAAAGTTAAGAAAAATACAGAAAATAAAAACACTGATATTAGGAAGAAAACCAAAATAAAAGATGCTCTTCAGCATAGTATGAAACAGAAGTGGAGATGGGCAGGTCATATAGTGAGGTACAAAGATAAAAGGTGGACTCTCCAAACAACAAAATGGCGAGGTCCAGCAGGAAAAAGAAATGTTGGAAGACAAAGAAAGAGATGGGCAGATGACATAATAAAGATAGCAGGAAAGAACTGGACGGGTATTGCTATAGATAAGGAGAAGTGGAAAAAGATGGAGGAGGCTTTTACCCTTGGGGACCACGGAAGTGGTATAATAATAATAATAATAATTAACAGAGAAAAAACTATTTTTTATAAATGAGACTTCGGACCACATTGTATTTGTATCTAGTATTAAGATTATTAAAATCACTGTGTCATCTAAGTCTAAATAAAAATTAATTGTAAATACTGTTAATTATACCATCATTTAAGTCACATCTGTAATACACATAAGTAAACACAGATGTGACTTATAAAATAAAAAAGCTTATATTAATCTCACTTTCATGTATAATATAGTATATATCATATATGTGTAAGTATATTTGTTATTCATATATATTTATTCATTTATATATGTAGTTTTAGTATGTATGTATATTAATAATTACTAGTACCGCATTCAAGTATTCTGACACTTCCCTATGATTGATTGGGAGAGAATGCTTTTAGCATTAAGTCAGCCATGTACACATATTTGTACTAATGAATAAATAAATAAATTAATAAAATGGCGATGGACTGGGCACATCATGAGGTCATCAATAAATAAATGGACTCAAGATTTAATTGAGTGGTATCCGCATGATGGAAAAGAAACCGAGGTAAACCAACAAGAAGATGGGAGGATGATTTGCCCAAAGGCTGGAGACAAGCTGCAAGGAATCGTTACCAATGGAGAAATATGGAAGAGGCCTATGTTCTAGAACAACCTCAAAAACAAGATGTTGCTGATGTCAACATTAATTATTTATACATATTTACAATTTAAAAAAGAATCTGTAATTCAGGAATAAAGGCTATTTTTATTTATTTATTTATTATACCATCATTTTAGATTAAAACTTCATTTCACTCTTTCTAATCATATAAATTGAAGTGGCTAAAAAAATAAATTATACTATGTAGGTACACTTAATATTAACTTATTATCAAAGTATAAAAGTACCCACTTCAATTTATATGACACTATGTATCTAAATCTGTACATAAAAATATCTTTAAGCTAACATTATAATCCATCCTATTTACAACTCTTTTTTATACAACTTAGAATGGCAAACAAGCTGACAGCCCACCTGATGTAAAGTGGTAACCGTCGCCTATAGACATGAGCAGTACCATGGACATACCAGGGTACACTGTTTCGCCCATGATACACCCCATGTGTTGCCATTCCTGAGGACTCGGGTGTTATTCCTCTGTACCCAGTAAATTCACGCCATATCCCACCCTTCAAACCGAAACATAGCCATGCAAACACAACTGTTTCACAGTTCAAACACAAATTAATTTGATTGAAAATCCTCCATTAAATATTGAGGTCATTACATATTCAAGATAATATTGTATTGGCAAGAAGAAAATGCCCTCAACAACATGATAAATTATCATCATATAGGTATATATGAGAACAATTAAACAAGAAGTATTCATAATTAGAAATGGATTAACAATGAAATTTTTTATTACATGAAAAAACTTTTTTTTTTATAATGGTAACAGTTTGAGCTACATGACCATTTTTTTAATCTTATTATTGTTATAAATGCAAATATTTGTGGATGTAGGTGGATGTTTGCTTTTCTTTTATGCAAAAACTTATCAAATTGAATGAAGTTCAATACACAGGTTTAATATTAACTTTTAGATTTTTACACTGCATGTTTTATATTTTATAAGAGAACTAGCTTTTACCTATAACTTTGTTTGTGTAACTGTGATATGTTTACTGACTGGGATTTATATTTATTTATTTATTCTTTATTGCATAATAAAATTTTGTACAAATGGCGAGCCTAATGCCATATGGCATTCTCTACTCTACCAGCTAACCATTGGGTAAAAATCCCTTCCCATCCCATGTAGTATATGTATACCATATTTTATAGTAATTGGTGATGTGGTTAAAGCTATAAGGTAACAAAAAACAAACTCACTTTCACATTTATAATATTAGTAAGGATAAACATGGTCATTTAGGTAAACTATGATAATTTGCCTAAATTATTTCAATGTATTGACCAGGTTACACCAGTCATTGTCAATTATAAAACAGAGAGGTTTAGTGCTAACTTAGAATATAGGATGCTTTATATACTGGTATGGGCAACATTTCAGAAAAAAAGCTTTATATAAAGTTACATCTAATAATAATGTATATAGTATTAAAGAAAATAGAGATTAATTATATCAACAAGATAAGCTTAGAGGTTAATCTTTGACATTGTGTGTATAGGCTTATTGCCCTTGGGCAATGACATATATTTTACATTATGGCTTATGTTCCTAGACAATTAGTTCACCATAATGCAGGGTTGGCTATGTGAAGGCTAGTTTGTATGCATATTGAGTGGCATTATTTTCAAATAGAACAAATATGTGTTGTAGAAATCAGGTTATGAAAGTCTTTTTTTCAGTCAGTTAGTTCAAATTCGTATGACTCGGTGTAAAATATGGCTCATTTTTATACTTTTTAGGAACATTTGTATCAAATTAATATAACACATCAGTTAAATTAGTACTGAATATTAAGATTCGCAAGTCGTTGGGTTATTTGACAAATAGAGTGATTTTAACTGAACACTGCAAAACAAAATGATATGAATTTACGCTTCTATCTTGAAGAGACGTGTCTAATTTTTGTTTGGAGTACCGCCGTATTCCGCATGGAATTAACATATTTTTAAAGAGATGTAGCAAACGTCCCAAAACGAAATTGTCCGATTTATTAACGATTAAATTGACGTCCTCGCGACCGTGACCCGTGCAATTCTTCCTGGATATACATTCATAATTCTTGAGCATGAATATACTAACCATCCCCGAAAAACTGCTTGTTCAAGTACTTCCAGCCTTCTGCGCGGTTGTCGTCGGGATCCATGATGTTTTTTTTTTACACAATTTCACACTCAAATTAATTTATATTAATTACAAATAATATTAAAATATATTTTTATTAGAAGCAATCATCAATCATTTCAGACGGTAGCGGTGCTAAAACTGTCAAACATCCGACAAACATCTGGGTGTTAAACTGTCATTCCCATATAACTACTGTCAATGTCAGATGTCAGCAGATGAGGTTCCAATTGACGCATAAATGATTTTTTTAGTTTACCATTTCATTTTTATAAGTTTTAATTAGGGGTCACAGTATCTTTAAAAATTAAGGTGAATTAATAAGGTATATCATGATTAATAGTTTAAATAAACATAACATAATTTATCTACTTTATACGCAGTAAGCATTTAAGTAAATATTTATTCTACCTATTTCCTGTAGGGGAGACCGAGGAGAGTTGAACCATTTTTTATATTGAAACCCATAACTTTTTAATTAAGCGATAGAAATGATCTTGTATTATACATGAAACCTAGTTTATCTTAATAAATGTTTAGGATAAAAACTGCTACTATTTCTTTTTTACCTATAAAAAGTCTTAAAGACACATGACTTTGTATCAACTCTCCTTTACGAGATAAATTGAAACACTGGTCTAGGAGAGTTGTTATTATCGTCCATTATTAATAAACACAGATTTGAAAGTAAATGTTATATTAAAGTTACAATTATCTTTAATTTGTCGTCTCATAGTTACAATATTGAGATCTTAGAAACAAAAAAATAGCAAATAATTAAACATTGAAATTTATAGAAAATAAAAAAATAAAACAATCTTAGCATTCCCTTACACTCCATACACTGAATCCATTGTTCATTTGGCTTACTTCGTGAAAATGGTTTTACACAAACTATACAGCCATTATAAAAAGCCGGTTTGAAGCGTAACTGTAGTTGCCAATCCGTCTTCCAAGCGTGGCAACTATTGGCAACCTAGGGGAGGTTACTATGAATGATGATGATGATCTTTGGTTAGCATTAACAAAAGTAGTGGCATTCACCACAAACCACGACTATAATAATTGAAAAATGTCTTCGAATACCATCAGAGATTATGGTTGTAAATATACTACAGGATAGAAGGTCGCGTACAACGCGGTTTCAGAGATGTCTCCTTCCACGAACACTCAGATTATGGAATAAGCTCCCTGTCGAGGACTTTCCAAGAGATTGCAGCATGGGATTGTTTAAAAGGAGGGTAAAGAGGTTTCTTCAGGGTCGCCAACGCGCGCGTAATACCTCTGGTATTGCAGGCGATCATAGGTTACAATAACCGCTTCCATCAGGTGGGTCGTATGCTTGTTTGCCACCTCAGTGGTATAAGAAAATACTTTTTATTATTATTAATTAGCACAGCGCATAGATACGTGACCTTGTTCAGGATATTATAACACATAGATTAAGGATAGCACCTGCGGTTATAAACATCCGCTGAGTTTTGTCACAACGACATGTGAACTAAAATTAGCAATCGACTATGTAGGTATTTACGAGTACATTACAATGTACCCACTTTCATTCATGCATCTACTGACGCATGTGTCGATCTCAAAATAAATGGATTATTTTGTCCTGACTGTAAATAACATGTTTTTATATTCTATTCCCATCATCTTTGTTATATGGTACGTTTGTAGACAACAAGTAGTGAGGGGCGGGGAATAATCGAGGTGACATTTGCCAGCCGGGCCCCAGTCTGCGTGGGCCCCCGACTGGCCTGACTTGCAGGGCTTGCGGTGTCACTGCCAACTGCTGCAACTAGCATAATCTAGTCTCGGGACCCGAGGGAAAAGGGATTGTTAGTAATGGGACTAGAGGCCCCATTGCTAACAATATACCTCATTTAGGTCGTCCTCAACACGGTTCCCCTTGGAAATTATCTTGATTGTTTTTTTATGAATTCATCACTATGGGCCAACTGACTTGCTTTCATCCTCACCTATTATCCCTCACTGGTGCCCTGTCAGCGTATACTAAGAGTTCTCAGAGGCTCAGTTGGACTCTGGAGGTAATGCTATAGTATTATATTATCTGTGGTAAAGGGGGCTGTAAATCCCATACTCCCTCCAATATACTATAATATTCCTTCCTTCGCTCCACAATTAAAGTATACATCAACTAGTTAACTTTAACTTATACCTATTATATCGATAGCCATCTGAACCGTGCAATTACTTTGATCAATTTAATAAACTAGATGGCCCAATATACGCAGAATGTATGGAGCGTGTCATTTTGTTTTATATGTAATCAATAATCGTTGACCTTGTCTATTGTTTGTAAAGATATGTTTAAGTATTATTAAGTATATTTTGTTTCACAAAAAACAATTTATTTATTCTTTATTGTACGCAAAAAATTACAAACTTCAATCGTCAAATATTGACTTACTATTCTAATTTTAAAACTAATAAAATAAATCGGTAAACGTCGATTTGTGTCACAGATATGTTAGATTTAAAAGATTTGAATTTAGAGCGCGGAATCGTGTGTTTATGGTCTGAAAAAAAAATAATTGTTATAAAATAAAATTGCATATGCTGATAATTAATCATATATGTTTTTATAGTCTGTAAAAAAAGGATTTCAATATTCACAAATTAAAATATAAATTATGCCAATCAAATTTTTAATTTTAATCATTGTTTTTACAAGCGAAAGCGTTGATTGTTGTATTGGTACTTCGACATGTGTTGTTACGATTGAAGTGACTAGCTTTTTTTTTTGCACAGAAGAATCTACCTACTTGCTTTCATGTTGTAAATATAGGAAGCTACTATGTAGTCGGCGTGCATGTATTAACATATTAACGTGGACATTAGACATGTTTGTTTTGTTACATGTAGGTACACTTAGCGTCTATATAATAGTTTCGTATTTATCTCGAGCACTCTCATAGTGCTATCGTAGGTTATCTGCAAACCTGACATTATGACTGTTTTATAAGCTACAAGTAAATATATAGCACTTTATTTAAAATGCCTGCAAACCAGAAAATGGAAGCAGTTATGTTTGTTAATTACGTATTTTTTTTAAATGCTGTTTGCATTCACACCAATAGCCTGATTCGCAAGCTAGAATTGTCTGTATTATGAGAAATCAGGGGGTGAATATCTGAGGACAACAATCCAAAAGACCTAGATCCGAAGCAATTAAAAAAAGCGTGTGACATATACACAAAAAATACAAGCTAATTGTGAATAGGCATACCTACTTGGGGCTATAGTACTGAATTAATTATGTTGCAGTACGTAAAAATATTTTTTATTGATTTGATGTATTTTATTCGAATTATTTTAATTCCGCTGTTATTAGTATGTGTGTGATTGTCAACACTCGAAGAATTGACCTCCACTATTTCTAGCAGAAGTTCCAGAAATTTCCACATTAGCAATCAAATACACGTTTTTCATCCCTGAACAAGGTTCTTCAGAGAAATTATCGATATTAGATCGCTGTTAGGAGCCTCGTGTTAACCTTTCGCAGCTTGGTTGCTGAACAAAATAGCAGTCGAAGATTGGTGGCTAACATAAAAGGTTGTGGAACTTCTGCTAGTAATAGTAGCAGTCAGGGGGGAAAGGGATTGTTAGTAGTGGGGTTAAATAGCCTCATTACTAGTAATATACCTTGTCAGGTCGACCTCCACGTCGTCAAAAAAAAAATAGTGGTGGTCAATCTTCGAGTGTTGGCAGTTACACACATACTAATGGTAGCGGAATTAAACAAAATAATTCTAAACAACTAACGAATGATGTTGACTTCCGCAAGATAACACCTTATTCAGTAAAATATATCTTATCTGACTAGATCAATAATCCATATTGTTCACAGTACATTCCTGAGGACTATTTTTTTTTGTTGGGTTTATTAATTGATAATTAGATGAGAATGAAAACAGGCCAGTTAGCCTATCATAATGAATCATTAACCATGTTTTTTGGTTGGGTATATTTCTCGGTCTCCATTACTAAAAATTCCTTTCCCCCCGGACTGAGGTGTTATAACTTTGTACCCTGTAAATGTACTGCCATATCTTACCCTTTAAACCGAAAGACAGCCATGCAAACATAACTATTTCCTGGTAGAAACAGGAATGGAACAGAGGTGCCCAAGCAAACGAGTTTTGTACAAAGTCTCCCTCTGGTAAAAATATATTTTTACATTTATATCCATTGCAATATGTGTGGCTTTGTATTGTTCGTGTCTATAGGCGATGATTACCACTTTCCGTTAGGTGCATAAAAAAGGTGATAGCATTAGAAGACGCTGAGATATATTTGTGTTATATTTTGTGCTATTTTATTGCGGAACCCTAAAAATACAATCGAACTGAAGAAAGGTACTTTTAAGGAGCACTAGAAGGTTTAGCATTTTTATTTTGTTTTTAATGGATGATAATAGAGTGGCAAAATGGTAACGGTATACGCTGGGGGAAATGGATTGTTAGTAATGGATATACCCAAACCAGGTCGACCTCCTCGCGGTTCCCTTCGGAAACTATCATGATTAATTCCTGATGAATTCATCATGATGGGCTAACTGGCCTGTTTTCATTCTCATCTATCACCCTTCACTGGTGCTCCGCCAGCGTATCCCGTTAGCGCAGGCGGGGTTACCATACCATACGCGGTTTTCACACATCAAAAAAAACTACAGCATGGGGTTCTTCAAAAGGGGGTACGGTATACGCTGGCGGGACACCAGTGAAGGATGACAGGTGAGAATGAAAAGGCAGGTCAGTTAGCCCATCGTAATGAATACACCTGGGATTCAGCATGATGGTTTCCAGAGTCGACCACATGGAGATCGACCTGACAGGGTATATTGCTAGCAACGGGACTGGTGGTCCGCATTACTAACAATCCCTTCCCTCCAGCACCTTTATTTGCATTTACTCTATCTAGGTTTTCTATAGTAGAAAAATATACGCAGTTCATTAAAACAACATTACGAGTATTGTACATGTAAACAATAGTCGGCTGATAATTATTTTCACCTTATCTGTACTACCTTGTACAGTCGAGTGGGTAGTCTGATCAGACTGTTGGCAAACAATAGCGAATGTCTATCGTTCGCGAGAAATTGTGTAAATTGGTGTCAATTAGTTATAATACGATGCACTGCTAATCATTTCTGATATGAAATATGAAACGAAAAGTTTGTTCCTGATAATTCCTTTGCATTGCGGTACCTAAGTACATAGATTAAAAATAGAACAATTTTGAAAAAAGAAAACGAGTATCAAGTTGTATATGATGACATCATTAAAAAATAAACGAGTTTTTTTTTTATTTTATGTATTATTCTTTATCTATTGGTTTGACACACGATTACATAAACTCAATATTCCAGACAATTTATCATATTGAAGACTAGGCAGCATGGTCTCCGACCTTAGCCTGTTCTACAACGGAACAAACGTACAAAAAAAAATCATAAACCCAAAGGTATTGAATTAGTAATTATTTGAGGCTAAAATGGTACTTTTTAATTTGAGTGCCAAAGTACAGTCAATGAGAGGATTTTGGGTCTTTAAATGAAAATCAATTATTTCGACCCATTCTCCTCATGCGAGAAAATGGGCCAGCGATTGCCGTCATACACGGTCGACTGCCCGCGTTTAAGTACAAACAATTTTGCCAACTCTTATTTGAAACGTACCGTAACAATATGGAATAGTCTTTCTCGTGACGTGTTTCGTTCATCTTATCCTTAACCTTGGATCCTTCAAATGTAGCGTGAAAAAGCACTTAGTGAGCACGAATTGCTGTTGGGTAATGTCCTGAAGACAATTGCTGATAAATGGACTGTCCATGTTGTAAGAGCGTTATCACCGCTCATTTACTAACATAGGTTAAGTCAATTTGTAACTAACAAAATGGGCCGGCATAGTGCGACTAACTGTCAAGAGTGAATCGTTCTTTTTTGGGTCGGTCGTATTAATGGACCATGTCGTCTCTGCGTTCGATCAGGAAGGCATGGTCACATCATCACTATCATTTCAACCTTTTGACTTTCCACTGGTGAACATAAGATTTTCCCTTGACGGGTTTTGCCAGTAGTTGCCACGCTTTGAAGGCGGATTGGCCACCGCAGTTAGGCTTTGGAGATGTTTTAAGAGGGACGTTGCTGCCAATCTCTCGCCCTTCCTTAGTCGCCTTTTACGACACTCACGGGAATGTAAGGGGTGGTCTATTCTATGCCGGGACCGCACGGCGGCGTGGTCTTATGTCGTGCTATAGTAAAAAAAAATACAAAAAAAAACTAATAAAACATTTGGTATCATATTAATCGTTTTAATTTCACTATGGCATGAGTAAATTAATTTGTTTGCATAAAAATGGTCTTTCAATGACGCAAATCCACTTGTCTTCAAAAGTATTTATTTATAATATCTAGGTACAGCTATGTGCTACCAAGTATATATTACTACCTACCTGCTACCATATAATATAGCGAAGGAAAAAGGATTGTTAGCAATGGAGTTTGACAGCCCCATTGCTAGCAATATGCACTATTAGGTCGACCTCCACGTGGTTTCCCCTGGAAACCATCGTGAATAATCCTTGTTGAATTCATCACGATGGGTTAACTGACCTGCTTCATCTTCACCTATCATCCTTCACTGGTACCCCGCCAGTGTATACCGATAGCGCGGGTGGAGTTACCATTCCATTATCACCTATTAAAAAAGCACCCTTATAAGCTTTCATGTTTATAATATTAGTAAGATGAAGCGAATTTACATTGTAACCATGGTACTGTTCATATCTATAGACGACGGTTACCACTTTCTATCAGATAGGCCCTCAGCTTGTTTGCCATTCTAAGTTGCATAAAAAAAATTAGAAAAAATACTCGCTTTACATATATCAAATACCTATATCTATGTATCATACTGTCTATTAGTAAAACTTGTCTGGCATGATTTTAGTTAGATAAATTGGTAAAAAAAAAAAAGAATAACATAAACGATGTTGTCCGAGGCATTACCATAATAGATACGCCTGCGCGTAGCATGCATTTAACTCGTGGAAAACACGACGCAATAAAAAACACAAGGGTACAGCGTGATTTTTAATTACCTATACAATTAAATGGATTTAAACAATTAACTACTTTCATATTAAAATTGTCAGCCTAAATAACGTTTTTTTATAGCTGAGCCATAACTAAGTACTCAAGCTAGGGGTTTTTTTTTGAGAGGCGACTTCTTAAAAGTTATTTATGCAAACCACCTACCTAATGTTGATATTTAAAACTTACAAATAAAAAGTAGGTTAAGTTAATGTTATTTATTTATAAATGTAAAAAATTTATTTAAAATTTGATTTAATAATTTATAGTTAGTGCAAATTAATATTGTTAAAATTTTGTGGGCCCTGGTTGCCTTTATTAAAGAAATTATTATTATATATTATTAACTGTGATCAAGTGGCCTATTTAAGATTATTTTCCAGGAAGGGGGGGGGGGGCATGGTTCGTTAAAAATGGGTGCGGCCTCTTCTTCTTTTCATTTAAGAGTTTCCTCTTGTCGGTACAACTAATTCATGCATCTTCTTCCAGCCAGCTCTATCCCAGGCCATATCCTTGACCTCCCTATACGACATGACACCTAGTGTTTCTTTTATCTGTCCCATGTAGTTATTCCTCGGTCTTCCTCTTCCTCTTTTGCCCTCTATTTTTCCTTCTACTATGCTCTTTAAAAAAATCGTCATGTCGTATAAGGCGGCCCAGCATTTTGCCTCTTCTATTCTGTATTATTTTAATTAATATTCTTTTCTCGTTCACTCTTTTACAATATATTGCATAATGGTTTTGAACTTTTCAATGTAAACAGTAATGTAACATGAGGTTATAAATTCGTTAAATATATTAATTAATCGAGGCTCTATCATATCGGTGTCTCGATATTAAAATGATAAAGTAAATTTAATAAACTGCACATCTAGATAGAGATCTTTCTATTAAACGCTTTTATAAAACAGCTCTACTGTTACATTCATCAGAATTTGACAGATTTGTATGTGAAAATGGATACAAAAATATTATAGTTATATTAAAAAATGTTACTAATTACGATTCATGAAAAATGGTGCGCTTTGTCTTTTTAAAAAAGTAACGCGACATCCAACAATTGATGGATCGTTTTTTGAGACGTTTTCTGACACATGACGCTCCATCTAGAATTCTAGATGATTTCGTATCTATTATTGTTTCCCAGTAATATTTACAGAATACCTAAACGGCTAAGAAAATTCAAGTAAATTTTGCTAGAGTGTTTCATTTGATTGCTTGAAGCAAACAATTTTGTCATATTTGTGACAAGTCGTCGTTTTGAAGGTTGTAAACTTAATATTATCTTGTAGACATACCTATTTGTATCTATCTATTTATATTATTTGCCTCCAGCTTGCTGAAGTTTCCATGGTTGACTACAGAGTATTTGTGTTCAGAGATTTTTTTTATACAACTTAGAATGGCAAACATGCTGACGGCCCACCTCATGGAAAGTGGTAATCGTCGCCTATAGACATGAGCAGTAGCATGGACATAAAAGACTATACTGTTTCGCCCATGATACCCCCCATGCGTTGCCATTCCTGAGGATTCAGGTGTTATTCCTCTGTACCCAGTAAATTCACGCCATATCCCACCCTTCAAACCGAAACACAGCCATGAAACACAACTGCTGGAATGGAACAGAGGTACACAAGCAATCGACTTTTGTACAAAGTCTCCCTCTGTTATTGTATATATAAAAAATATAGTGTTATTTCTATTACTGATAAATCATATTAATATTATTTCATTTAATTGTAAAGTATATGTTACTGTATTGATGCTTTCCTGGGTGAGCGTATTGAGAGACTGCAAAGCTCACCCAATCGCTGAAATCTATACTTATAATAAATCTGTAGAGAGGTCAATTCTGTACATGAAATATATTTCCAAAATAACTATCAGGGGGTGATTGGTTATCGATACTGATGGCAAAAATGCAATCAGTAACATTTTTGTCTGTCTATCTGTATGTTCGTTATAGAAACAAAAACTACTCGACGGATTTTAACGAAACTTGGTACAATTATTCTTCATACTCCTGGGCAGGTTATAGTATACATCACGCTTTTTTTAGTTTTCATCACGCTACGATCAATAGGGGCAGAGCAGTGAAGGGAAATGTTGGGAAAACGGGAGAAGTTACTCCATTTTTAAGTTTCTGTCGCGTGTGCAGCCTTAATGTAAAAATGTCTACCCGTGCGAAGCTGGGACGGGCCGCTAGTAAATAAATAAATACATGAATAAATTAGTAACTTGCTCAGTGCTGGTATATCCGCACTAAACGTATTGATACATGTGCAGCGACACCACGTTAGTTTGTTGGTGTATATTTTTTTAATGGGTGATAATGGGAATGGTAACCCCACCCGCGCTATCGGTATACACCGGCGGGGCACCAGTGAAGGATGATAGGTAAGGATAAAGCAGGTTAGTTAGCCCATCGTGACGAATTCAACAAGAATTTTTCACGATGGTTTTCAGTGGGGACCACGTGGAGGTCGACCTAACTTCCCCCCGGGTGTTGATGCATATTTAAGATCAGTACTAGGTAAATATATATACACAAGTATATAAAATGTACCTAATAAGTATGACAGACTTTCGCGGATGGTATGGATAGACGTGTAGATGTCATTTATTGACGTGTAGATGCATTAATAAATAATACAAAAAAAAAAATAGAAACCGATTTGTATTTAGCCCGATCGAGAATCGAACCGCGGCGCTAAAAAGGTAGCAACGGAAGCAAATCCTGTTGTTAATAAAAAATAAATATCAAAATTTGTCCAAAATAATAACATAGATCAATTGAGAATCATTTTTTTGAACTTTTAGATATTTATTAAAGATATTTTTTACCTTAATTCACGGGATAAAGCCGTGGGATACGGTTAGTTTGTAAATAGGTTATAGTACATTACTGCAGCGGCCAGCAACTGAGGCATTGATGGACGAACGTACAAATGTGGGCCGAGGTGTAACCGAGGCATATATACGTGAGTCCATCAGTGCCTAGTTGTGGCCAAGGCTTGTATAGTACTTTTCTCAAATAATGCGCGGAAATCAAAAACACAATTTTAGTTTTTAAATTCAATGACGAATAACGAACAATAATAATTTTTCACGCGCCATAATGTTCCCTTGTTTTTTTTTTTTTCAATAAACAGCTTTCTATTTGCAAGCCTGTTCGAAATTTAAATAAAACCTTGTATTAGTTACCTCCTTGGTAGCCATGTTTCAAAGTAAAAGGTCATTCCATTTTTAAATTACAGGACAGATATGAGTTTACATAGTAATTTATCTGACCGCAAAACACGACAGATATGGATTTTCATACAACTTTTGCCGGCCGCTGCCCGCATGTATCTTGGCCAGTACGGCAATTTTGATTTATCTCGAAGAAGATTGTCAAAATAATGCTTACATTTCCAAGCATGTTTGAAAAATTAATTTTGTCAAACTATACCCGGAAACCTGCTCTCCTAGTGATAATAAACATTGTGGACCTTATACATTTATATAATAAAGATAACAATTATGTAGCAAATTGATAAGACTTATCAATAGATAATCCGGTTCACGATTATATATCTTACAATTTATTATTTATTTTTATGTTTATTTGTAAATGTATTTTATTTGTCGGAATTTACAAAAATTACGGTAATAATCTTTGAATAAGCGACAATACTTAAAAGGCATAGTAATTTCATGCTTAGTGACTATAATTGATTGATTGACAGCAAAAAATTAAGTGTGAAAGATTATTTGTCTATGGCATTGAATGTTCATTAAGGTACTACCATAATACCTATTCAATAATACTGTGGAAATAGCAACTCAAAAGCCTAACGTAAATAAGTGGTTACCACCAGATGTGAAGCGTTGATTTGCAAACGCGAGTCAAAATTCTGCTTGCTAAATATTATTTTGGCCGTAGACAGAGAATGCCGATACTGTCTTTAATACACAATTTTAGTATAGACATAGTATAACGTACTATTTTTGCCTAGTACGTTTATTAAGTGTATGATTTTAAATGTCTATATTTTATTATACCAGAGGGAGACTTTGTACAAAAGTCAATTGCTTGGGTACCTCTGTCCCATTCGTGTTTCTACCGTGAAGCAGTTGTGTTTGCATGGCTGTGTTTCGGTTTGAAGGGTGGGATATGGTGTGAATTTACTGGGTACAGAGGAATAACATCTGAGTCCTCAGGAATGGCAACACATGGGGGGTATCATGGGCGAAACAGTATACTCTGTTATGTCCATGGTACTGTTCATGTCTATAGGCGATGGTTACCACTTTCCATCAGGTGGGCCGTTTCATTTGCAATCAGCTTGATTGCCATTCTAAGTCGTATAAAAAAATATATATATTATTTTTTACTATTTTTTTTAAAGAAATAAAAACTGCGCCATTTTTCATTGTAGCAAACGTAAAAAGCTAATACCAAAAAAAATGGCGGGAACGATGAACATTTAGTTTAAATTGACGAGTTATAGTTTGGGTGTACATGAAAACGTAAAGGAACAATGCGTAATGATGCTGGCAGAAATAGTTGAAAAAGTGGCGACTAATTGGCATTGAGGAAAAGAAGAAAAAAAGCCAATGCCACCGCAGGTACTAAATCTATGGTTCCAAATAATTCGTTTAAAAATTCCCCAGATCAGGTAGATTTTTTATTTGCATTTTCAACGTCTTACATATTATTAATGTGTTATAGGGGGGAGGATTGTTAGTAATGCTGATTACCAGTCATATTGCTAGCAATATACCCTGTCAGGTCTACCTTTACGTGGTCTCCCTAAAAAACCATCGCGATGAATGAATTCTAAGTGTATTTATTTATTTATTTATTATTATTTCTCACCACAAACAAGGACTTAATATTTATATCTTGCAAAACATTTTAACAATATTATTTGTGGGAGCTGGTGCCTGTACTAGGTGTTAAACCTGTATTACGTTAAAGGGATTGTTAGTAATGGAGACTGAGAACCCCATTGCTAGCAATATACCCAACCAGGTCGATCTCCTCGCGGTTCTCCCTGGAAACTATCATGGTTAATTCTTGATGAATTTATCATGATGGGCTAACTGGCCTATTTTCATTCTCATCTATCACCCTTCACTGGTGCTCCGCCAGCGTATCCCGTTAGCGCAGGCGGGGTTACCATACCATTTTCACCCATGAAAAAAAAAACTGTATTACAAGTCACCAGGACCCTTATTTCGAACAGTACAAATTATACAGATAAAAACTTTCACAAAAAAAGGTATTTTATCAGGATGGGTTAACTGACCTATCTTTTCATTCTCATCTATCATACCTCATTTATGGTCCGCCGGCGTATACCGTTAGCGGAAACCATTCCATTATTATTTATTAAAAAAAAAGCATAGACAATGCCGAAAATGACGGAAACGGTGAACATTTAGTTTAAATTGAAGAGCTGTAGTTGCAATATACATAAATACGCATAATGCGTTGTTTGTAAGGGAGGGAAGAAAAAAGACAATACCACAGCAGGTACTATCCTAAATGTATGGTTGCAAATAATTTGTTTAAGAATTTCTCAGGTAGGTGGATGTTTTAAATTTGAATTTGGAACTATTTTTTTCTAATGTAAAGTAAGCAGGACTGTAGCTAGACCCAAATTTAAATTAGGGCAAAAAACTTTTTGCTAGGTTGCAGAAGTTACAATTAAGTGACTTTGAAAAAGCAAATCTGTGTAATTTTCTTGGGGCCTTTCATTTTAAGGTTGGGCATTGGGTGTTTTAAGACAGGGCGTTGCTCCTCAATGCCTCCCCTCCATAGCAACGACCGAAATGTAAGAATGTGGGGGGAAAGGGATTGTTAGTAATGTGGTCTAATGAACCCATTGCCAGCAATACACCCTATCAGGTCGACCTCCACGCGGTTTCCTCTGGACATCATCGTGGTTAATTCTAGTGGGATTCATCGCGATGGGCTAACTGACCTGCTTTCATTTTCACTTATCATCCCTCATTGGTGCTCCGCCAGTGTATACCGATAGCATATAGGCGGGGTTACCATTCCATCATCACCCATTAAAAAAAATGTAAGTATGTATACATATTTATTACATTGTATACAATGTATTAATCGAAATGGCGGCCACTTACATTGGTAATGACAAGTAATACATATTTTAAATCTATTATCGGATATCAATTAATACAATAGGTGATGATAAACATCATTATGAATTATCATGCCTGTGTTTACTCTGTTCGATTAAATATGCTCTATGTTATCGCCCATAGTTTCTTTTACATTACATCCTGAAAAAAAAAGGGTGTGGCGATGAATATCCCCGTAAATGCCTATTTCTACCTGCGTTTGTTCGCAGGAGGCATATAAATAGCGGGCTGTCGTCGAATCGTTCTCTTTTCGCCTCTGCGTCGGACCGTGGGAAAGTCTCTCAGTGAATTCATAGTGTTGTAGTAGTTATACCAAGTATATTTCAATTAGTAGTGATAATAGGATCACGATATTGTAAACCTAACACTAATTCTGCGAGCACTGACTTAGTTCAAAGCATAGAACTTATTATTATTGTTACTTTCATTTAAATAGTTAAACTACTTGTCCATTGTTAATTACTAATCATTATAGATATTGCAACCACGTGTTTCATTTCTAAAATCTATATTTAGTTTTTTTTTGTATTGTTTTCATTTGTCAAATTAACTTTACGTTATATATACATCACCATCATTACAGCCATTATCCGTCCACTGCTGCACATAAGCCTCCCCCATAGACTGCCATAAAGAACGGTCTTGAGGCACGTGTTGTCACAAACAAATATCTAAATTATTATCGAATGATTCACAACTAATCGGGGCTACAGAGAAATATTAAAAAAAAAAAAGAAATAATCACTCTGTGGAAATAATAGACAATAATTAAAGACTGTGTCCGTAAAAAACAAAAAACCGACTTCAGTTGTGATAAAATCAGTTATTTTTATTTAAAAACTACATTATTGAATGAATTTTGATAGAAAATCTATGGGACTAAACTATAAGTATATCCTTTCGTATAAAAAAAAAAAAAAGGATTTTCCAAATCGATTTACAACTGACGGAGTTATGAGGTAACCTTAGTGAGGTAACAAAAATAAAAAAAATAGAATCGAATTGAGAATTTCCTTCTTTTGGAACTCTGTTGAAAGACTTAAGATACACAAGAGTGGACTTAAAAGTAATAGGTTTGTACTAAAATTAGACTGCGTTCAATCAAATTACGCGCTCAATACTAACACATGTTTGTTGTGAATCATGCCAAAATATTTATAAATTTTATGTAAATACATAACGTCTAGACACGGAGTTTTATATTTTCGGGAAGCACTCCACTTCACTGGTGGAACCGGAAAACATATTACGCAGATACTAATTGATTGGGATAAGGGCAGAAAAATGATTGTTCTCCATCCATGTCCATTCTTAAAGTACCTATTTTTGGTGCCACATTTAAACGTATGTTTGTAAGGGAAGATATTATGAATTTTATATATATATATATATATATATATATATATATATATATATATATATATATATCTGTCGTTTCACTATCTAACTACCAATCGTAGTTATCTGTCAGAGATCATGTGCATAAACAAAGATCCTAATTATTTTTTTTTTTAAATTTATTCAACTGCCTGTCAAATTAACGCAGTAATAAAATTATAAACTTAACTTGTTATACACAGAAATCTAATTTTACTAATGTAATAAATATGTACATGTCTGTTTTATTAGTGTTTTTCTAAAATCCATGCATGTGAAGTAGTGGGCAGAAAGTTACTATTAAATAAAAAAAAGTACAATATGAAGATGCGTGTTTTGGATCAAGTATTAGGCCACGGCAACTGTTATAATGCTAAGCACTGAGTTTATTTGGGGAAGGAATTGTTATTAATGGGGAAGTTATTCTTCATTGCTATCAATATACTCTATCAGGTTGACCTCCACGCGGTTCCCCCTGGTAATTATCGTGACCAATTTATCATTGAATTCGTCACGATGGGCTAACTGACCTGCCTTTTCATCCTTACCTATCACCGCTTACTGGTATCCCGCTAGTGTATACCGAAAACGCAGGCGGGTTTACCAAGCCATTTTCACCCATAAAAAAAGTTTGGAAAACCCCTACATTAAAACCTGGACCATATTTCATGAACTGAGCAGAGATGGGGTTTCTAACTATATGTATATGTAATATGTTCCTTAAAATATGTGACGAATGGAGCCGTTGCCCATTCTTATCCCTAATTTTGATTTTTGCCGTATGTTCGCTAGTAGTCGCGACGAGAATAATAATGCCTCTTTGCCCCACTAGAAAAACATAAACAGGAACACTTTTTATACCCTATAATAGGCGTATAATAATTTTATTATTATAATATAAGTTTTATGAACGAGATATTTTCCGTTATTATATCTTTGCGAGATATATAAAAAAATATGTGTAATTTTGTAAACAACTATGATGTAAGTTTGAAATGAATGAAAAGTTCTGGCCCTCTAGACAAGTGGCAAGCGAATTCGTCGATGGAATCGACATCGCTAGTAAGTCCGTAAGTTGGAATGAATCACCTGGCGTTGCTATCTCATTCTATCTCACAGACTGGCTAACGATGTCGATTCCATCGACGAATTCGTTTGCCATTTGTATACAGGCCATGGTTTGACAATGAAAAAAATATATAGAATTATATAAACTTATTTTTATTTTTTAATATAGTCTCCCTTATTTTCTTACTTGTAAACTTGGAATTGAGGCTTCAGAATAAAAGAAATCAGCAGCGGTTACTTTGTTTATGGAAAGTCTTTTATACTTTAACTCAGATAAGTTGATCAGCTCGAGTTTTGAAAATAATAATAATTACTGGGGGACAGGTATGGTTATAGGTTTTTTTTTATGGGTGAAAATGGTATGGTAACCCCGCCTGCGCTAACGGGATACGCTGGCGGAGCACTAGTGAAGGGTGATAGATGAGAATGAAAACAGGCCAGTTAGCCCATCATGATGAATTCATCAGGAATTAACCATGATAGTTTCCAGGGAAAACCGCGAGGAGGTCGACCTGGTCGGGTATATTGCTAGCAATGGGATTCTCAGTCTCCATTACTAACAATCCCTTTCCCCCCTATATGGTTATAGGTTAGGTGAAGCCATATTCTGAAACATTAATCTTCGTGTATTATTAATTAAATGTAAGAATAAGTAATTTAAGTAATATATTATTGTATCTTTAATAATTCATTAGTGTTTTTTAGTTGTTAAAATGATTAAGTCTTAATTCATACGAATGAAGTTTCCTTCTCAGACCAAACTTAGCGCTCAAGAATCTAACAAACTGTTTTTGAATTGCTTCTATTCTGTCAATGTGGTTCTGATAAAAAGGAGACCAAATAACAGAACAGTACTCAAGTGAACTTCTAACTAGTGAACAAATAGCCCTTTACGCAATATACTAGTGATGTAAACCATCGTGACTAATTCTAGTTTAATTCGTCAGGAAGGGCTAACTGACCTAATTTCATCTTCATCTTTAATCCAGCACTGGTGCCAGCGTAAACCGATAGCGCAGACGTGGTTACCATACCATTATCACCCATTAAAAAAAAAAAAAACTTCTAACTAGTGATGTATAGTGTGACAAGATAGTATGTGAGTCTTTGAAAGGTCTAGTTGTTCTAAAGATTTAATTTAGTATACACGTAATATAAGGGATGGATAAGAATTATGTCCTTCTCCATCCCTTACTACTAATATTTTTATCTAAGTCATTGAACAATATCCCGGTCACGTGGACGAAGTCGCCAGTAGCTTATAAAAGTATGTAGTACATTTTATTGGATAGACAATGTATTTGACGTCAAAACGATAGCCCATTTACTATCTATACTCGTAATGTTTACAATGATTGCCTCCGTTTCGATAAGGGATAAGAATATTCGGTTGAATTGTGATAATACCTACTTATGGAACGTCCCATGTACTGTCGATCTAAGAACGGGATTAGTTCAATATCTTTGTTTCTTCGTATTATCAGAGTATCACTCTTTCTTATGAATTAAAAGTAATAGTTAATCAATCACATAGAAGATTTATGAAAAGCATTTTTTGGAATTCCGATCAGGTATTATTAGATTATTACTTACTCGTACTAGCTTTTACTTGCGACTTTGTCCGTGAGACTAAATGATAAATGGCCAGGATAAAAAGTTGCCTATATTCTTCTCCATGTAACAAATAAACTCGCTTTTTTATACAACTTAGAATGGCAAACATGCTGACGGCTCCTGATAGATAGTGGTAACCGTCGCCTATAAACATGAACAGTACAATGGACGTAACAGAGGATACTGTTTCGCCCATGATATCCCACATGCATTGTCATTCCTGAGGACTCAGATGTTATTCCTCTGTACCCTGTAAATTCACTGTCACAACCCATCCTTCAAACCGAAACACAGCCATGCAAACATAACTGCTTCACGGTAGAAACACGAATGGGACAGAGGTGCCCAAACAAACGACTCTGTACAAAGTCTCTCTCTGGTAGCTTTCGTTTTTACATTTATAATATTATATCATTTATAATAGTAAGGATTATTACATATCTCTTTTATTTTCTTCTTTTATATATTTAATATATATAATTTGATAAAAAGTACCTACTTGCTAATATCGTTTACTAATTGTGCCAAGTATAGAAATATTTATAGAGAGTTGTATCGCTGCTCGGCCGTTACATCACGCGTTGTTACACTTATCTCCGTGAATTATTTTATTTACGATTTCCCGCCAACGCAAATGGTTTGACATTTGTATTTGCTTCTTAATTCGCGGTTATCGGCGCCAAACGTCAGAATGGCGGCACGTGGGGATCTCGTGATGTAGGATTGTTTTGGTCGGCGGACGCGAATCGGCCAATGGAATAAATTAAATAAGACTCTATTAAAACTGATTGTGGTGTCCCAGGCCATGCAAGAGGCCAGTAAAATAAAAAAAAAAAAAAACTTGAGAAGTGTATACAACATTGGTTAAACGATGAAATATAATTTATACTAGTATAAAAGAGTATTAATAATTAAAGAATAATCGTAACGATTAAATGTATTAGGTATGAAATGAAATGAATTTATTTGCATTTAAATTTGGATTACAAAAAACTTAGCCATGTGAACTTATTTTTAGCAATTATTTAATTATTTTATAATAATGCAGAAATGCAAATAAAATTTTAAAAATTAAAATGAGCCTAAATGGATTTGATATAATTGTAATCTAAAAATAAGGTGTGCATCGTTTATACTGTAAAGTTTTATAAATAAAAATAAATATTATTATATATTCATCAACTATTTTTTTTTACACGAATAAACTGACGTACCTTATAGGTGCTACCTGCTATGTCCTTTCCTATTTTCAACCGCCTTCAAAAAGAAAGGTTCACAATTCAATTCGATTGTATTTTTTTTTGTTTGTTACCTCATAACTCCGTCAGTTTTAAACCAATTTGGATTTTTTTTTACCTGAAAGGATATACTTACAGATTGGTCCCTTTATTATTAAAAACGATTCAATAGTTCCGTTTTAAAAATGTAAATAACTAGTTTTGCCACAATTGAAGTTAGTTTTTTTCCTGTAAAACTCAATCTTAAATTTTTGTTCTAACATCTTGCTCTACTGAAATGTTTATCTAGAAATTGTTCTTTGTTGTTCTTACCACAAAGAACAATTATCTATTATAAATTAATAAATAAATTCTTTAATAAAGGTAACCAGGATCCACATAATTTTGTACAATATTAATTTGTATTAAATTTAAACTATTAAATTAAATTATTACAATCATAAACAACAAAGATCTAATCTACTTTTTTTTATATTAGCCAGCATGTGAATCGTACTACAATGATTTAAATACTGGCAGTCTGGACGATCCGCAAATACCCTTAGGATAGTGTCAGAGCAATTAATTGTTTTTTTTTTTTTATATAAAAAAAAAACAGAATTTTTAACTTATTCTATAGTTCTCTAACATATTGAATTAAGGAATTGAATAGGAGATTAGTGATGGGGTCCAACTGCCCCTTTGCTAGATCGCTAGTGATATATTGCTAGTGCAGGCGAGGTCACTATTTCAACCTTTTGACCTTTGTTATTAAATATAATTGTATCGACATATATCACAATACAAACTGGTTATATCACAACATACATGTGTATATATAGTGCATAATAAATAAACCAATAATTATATACCGTTATTGTTATATGAGTCACATATAAAATTATACCATAACAATAGTATTAATTTATTAGTTAATCTAATATGAAGGTAGTGTATATTATTAGTAATAACCCTGTTTTAATATGTATTTGAATTCGAATTGTTTTCTATTTGCGGCGTTTGGAGTTGAAACTCTGGGTCCGTGGGGCCCCGAAGCCCTTTTCAAAGAGATTTTACGCCGGCTGGTAGAAACCTCTGGCGACTAGAAGGCTGGCCTATACTTTGGTCAACGCATTTCCATTGCTATTCAGCGTGGAAATGCAGCAAGTATCCTAGGCACCCTACCAGCTGGCAGTGATCTCAAAGAATTTTTATATCTTTAAATATTTTATTTTTTAATTACTTATCTCTAATTATATATCTAGGTTATTTATACATCAATGTAATTAACATGTTTCATTTACACGTTATAATATAATGATGCTTGTTGTTAGCAATAAACGTTTTCTTCCTCTTTTTTTAATGTAACTCAGAATGGCAAACAAGTTGACGGCCCAACTGTTGGAAAGTGGTAACTGTCGCCTATAGACATGAGCAGTACCATGCACATAACATATCGGTTGGATATCTATTTTCGAATATGTTAAAAGTTTGTTATCCAATAATATATTTTAGATAACAGACTGTTCAGAAAGCAATCCACTCATTTTTTAATATGGCAACTTTATTTGTCTATGTTTGATGTATGTAGAGTGATGCTCTCTGGTTGCTTACTTTCTTAGTATATTATAATTAATTTATAACTATAGTAATTTTTGTAATTTGTCTTGTAATTTTATATTGTTACCTTGTAATTGTTACTTTTTGGCTGATGGCTTTCGCCAAAGTCACAATAAATGAAAAAAAAAAGCTCTCTGGTTGCTGTCTGGTAATTGTAAGAAAAGAAATATATCGCCTCTAATAAATTGTATAACTTAAATATATTAATAAATATATAAATATGAATAATAAGTCTAAATATTACAATAAATACTCTGCTAAATTACTTCAAAATAAAACAGACTTTTAACATATTCGTTATTGGATCAGTATATAGGTTTTGTAACTTAGATATATAGATATTGCTATATATTGCCCACACTTAGTGCTAGCTAATAACAATTACAAATAGTAATGAAATAATCGTTCGGTGACATTAATTTCGACAAAGGACGCACTCATTGAGTCATAAATCATTGCCACATCCGGCGATTATTGTACTAACCGCCTTTTAGGGGAAACACCTGGACTTAATAGAAATGATTGTCCAGACAGGATGACAAGAATTCCGTTGGAATCTAGACTAATGTTTTCACTGAAGTGTGGGTTGTGTGCATGAAATTTCACTAACAAGGTTGTAGATATTATTTCGTCTAAATGGAGTATCGAGTGTCAAAAAGGTCTCAAATGGGGGGGGGGGGGGTTGTCAGTAATGCGGACTACCAGTCCCATTAGTAACAATATACTCTATCGGGTCGACCTCCGCGTGGTTCCCCCTGGAAACCATCATGCTGAATTCCAGTTCATTTTCACCTATCATCCCTCACTGGTGCTCCGCCAGCGTATACTGTTGTAGCACAGGCGGGGTTACCATTCCATTATCATCCATTAAAAAAAAAAGGTCTCAAAAACATCCAGTCTACTTAAATAGGTATTTGGGTATTATCTGGAATAAAAACGAGCTGATGGCACAAGTAGTAGAAAGTGGTAACTTTATTTATTCATTTTACATAATTAAATATGGTAACACAGTTTAACAAATATTCTTGCACTAAGCTCTAGTCTTGCATCGCAGGAATCTTTTATTATTAAATACAATTATTAATACAAACTCTTGTTCTACAACGCGTTAAATACAAAACAAATAATTACTTATCGACGAAACTGGTGGCAACAATCCCTTTACCCCCTGTAGTTGTTATTGGAGACTTTATTGCTAGCAATATACCCAACCAGGTCGACCTCCTAATTCTCGAGTGAGTTAATAAATTAATTCCTGATGAATTCATCATGATGGGCTAACTGTTTTCATTCTCATCTATCACCCTTCACTGGTGCTCCGTCAGCGTATCCCGTTAGCGCAGGCGAGGTTACCATACCATTTTCACCCATAAAAAAAAGTATAGTACCTACAATAACATTCTGAGAACTCACTGACGACTAGTATTTTTTTTAAAGTGTGCAAAATTGGAATAGAAGCTCAGGCATAGCATTCATTAAAAAAAAGCGTATTTATCAGAGGAATATTTTGTTCAAAACAAAATGTCTCTCTGATAAAAGCTTCACTCTGGTGATTATTTATAGCCGAATTTAATTATCTAGCAAGTTGTATTATTATTGATTACAGTATTTTTTAAATAAACAAGTCTGTTTGCTTAACAAGCTTTTACAACTTTTAGGCGTCATAAACAAACTCTGGACACTACACGTTGTTGTAGTTTTTGTCAAGACAGATTAAACAAGCCCAAACACGAAGTATTTAGTTAACGAGTTCCTATGACCATCTATTGTCTTCATTACTAAATCGGCTTGGTAGTGCCATAACATTGCATTGTTAGCGAATTTACGTACATAATTATGCTAAGTTTTAATACAATTGGATGTCAATTAATGACCAGAAAATAGTATGAAATTTTGACCGAAAAGACTAACGTATTAATGTAAGTTTTTTTTACAACACAAGGAAGAAACGAGCATGAGGCACACCTAATGGTAAGTGACTACCGCCACACATGATTACCCACAACACCAAAGACATTGCGGGTATGCTGGCGTTTTAAAAAGGAATATGCTCTTTTCTTGAAGGTTGTGATGTAGTATTTGTTCGGAATATTGTTAAATAAAAAATTGTAATAAAAGAGACAAGTTTTATTACGAAGAATGAAGAATTGTGTAGCAGCCTGTTTTTCCCATAGTCCTGTTAAAAAGCCAATAGCTTAGAGAGATCAGTGCCCTAGGTGTAGGTCATAAGGACATGAATCCGTTACAGCTAAATTGCTCTTAATAAGTAATCGATTTCAATGCCAGGTTAGAGTTAGAATTAGTATACATATTTCATCCATTATTTTTTTAGCTGTTTCCCCCCTTATATCCATCTGTATGTTTCTATTTAAAAATATTTCATGATTGAATGATTGCGACTCTGGGTGGGCCTGGCCCCTTAAAAAAGGTGCATATACACTCTCAGACTTCTCTGGCTTACTCGTAAGTTAAAAATTTCTCTCCTTATTCTGGGGTGGGCACCAGACAATTCTAGTGTGGGCACGCCCCTCCCCCCCTCTAAATATGCTTATATCCACAGCCACATCGTAAATAGTAACATTGGAACATCTGCTATCTATGCATTGGAAGATTCTCATATGACATTCTTTCCCAGCTAACCATTAGGTAAAAACAGAAAGCGTATGAAGGGCAGATGTGGTGAAAAATGTGTCACATAATTATAGTAACATATTGAAATAATTATACATAATACATAAGAAATGCATATATAATACATAAACATTACTTATAATATGGTTATATAAATAATTAATATGAAATAATATATATAAAATATATATATATCAAAACAACGATAAGCATTATGAGATATAGTAACTATTGAGTAACCTGTAACTAGAGCTGGTTTTGTAGACTCAACAAATAATTAAAAAGTCTTCTTTTAAAAATATGCTTACTGGGTGCTCTGCGTAGATTTACAGTGATTTAATTCCAGAGGCTGATAGTAGAAGAATAGATAACAGCTAATGAGTGCGTTGTGATTTGTGGCTTAATTGATTATTGTACTTATTGGCGGGTAATGAGTTCAAAAATCTAGGCGACATAAAAACTTTGTGTGTCCATTGAAATCTAATGACTAATAGGCAGGTAAGTATTTTTCGTTCGTTATCAATTATTTATATATATATATATATATATATATATATATATATATATATATATATATATATATATATATATATATATATATATATATATATATATATATATATATCGGTCGCACTCCTCCGAAACGACCGCTTTTTATGATTTAATTAGTAATGGAGACTGAGAATCCCATTGCTAGCAATATACCCAACCAGGTCGACCTCCTCGCAGTTCTCCCTGGAAACTATCATGGTTAATTCCTGATGAATCCATCATGATGGGCTAACTGGCCAGTTTTCATTCTCATCTATCACCCTTCACTGGTGCTCCGCCAGTGTATCCCGTCAGCGCAGGCGGGGTTACCATACCATTTTCATCCATCAAAAAAAAATATATGTAGGTGTATTGTAACTACAATATACTACACTACTACAATTCTCACCCTTGCCTTGCTATTTCCCCTGGAAACCAGCGTGGTTAATTCTTTTTGAAATTGTTAGGACGGGCCTGACTTACTTTCATTCTCGCCTATCATCCCTGAACTTACAGGTCGAAGGATGAAAAGCAGTGTCCTGCTTAAAACATCACGGAAAACCTAAATGCGGTTGCCAATCCGCCTAGCAAGGGGGACAGGGATTGTTATTAATAAGATCCAACAGACCTATTACTAGCAATATACCCCAACAGGTCGACCTCCATGCGGTTCACTCTGGAAACCATTGTGATTAATTTTTGATGAATTCATCACGATGAGTCAACTGACCTGCTTCATCTTCACCTATCATCCCTCACTGGTGCCCCGCTAGCGTATTCCGACAGCGCAGGCGGGGTTACCATTCCATTTTTATCCATTAAAAAAAAGCGTGGTAACTTGGCTGCGTTCACCATTTTTACGAGAGTATTTTAGTTGATTTAAATTGATAAGTAGCACTATTATTGTATAGTTATTCGGTTCTTATTTTTCCAAATTTAATAATATAATGTTTCTTATATTACGTGGGACAATATCTCAGCTGGTTATACTATGCAATTATGTTGCAATGCAGTGACGTCGTGAATGTGTATAAGTACACAAACAACCATACGATATAATGCGATTACACACTCATACCCATATATAACTGCATACACACATTCTTTACTCATCAATACATTTTATTCATGATGAATTCATCAGGAATTAACCATGATAGTTTCCAGGGGGAACCGCGAGGAGGTCGACCTGGTCGGGTATATTGCTAACAATAGGATTATCAGTCTCCATTACTAACAATCCCTTTCCCCCAAAGTAATTATGAGTTTTGTACAATTAGGAAAGTTAACAGCGTTAAAACATTAAGGAAAATAATCATAAATACCTAACTTTTATATTATATTAAAAGGATTTATTGGACAACGATTTTAAAATTGTACTTTGAACTTGTGTATAATATATTATTGTACTTATTTAGTATTTTGTATTAATTCCTATTCAAAATTTATAGTCACACATACATTTATTATCATTATCAATAATGCATATCAGTGTGACCAGTGTTTACCAGAGGGTGACTTTGTACAAAAGTCGATTGCTTGGCTACCTCTGTCCCATTCGTGTTTCTACCGTGAAGCAGCTGTATTTGCATGGCTGTGTTTCCGTTCGAAGGGTGGGATATGGCGTGAATTTACTGGGTACAGAGGAATAACACCTGAGTCCTCAGGAATGGCAACGCATGGGGGGTAAAATGGGCGAAACAGTATACTCTGTTATGTCCATGGTACTGCTCATGTCTATAGGCGACGGTTACCACTTTCCATCAGGTGGGCCGTCAGCTTGTTTGCCATTCTAAGTTGTATAAAAAAAATATCAGTGTGACGTTCACTGAATAATGAAAAATGTGCAGTAATTTTTTAATCCATTGCTTTAAAAATAATAGTCTTAATTATCATTATCATTACAGCCATTATCCGTCCACTGCTGGACATTAGCCTCGCCCATAGACTGCCATAAAGAACGGTTCCGAGTCACCTGCATCCACTGACTCCCTGCAATACATTTCAGGTCGTCACTTCATCTAGTGGAGGGGTCGTCCTACACTACGTTTACCCGTACGCGGTCGCCATAAAGAACCTAACTCAAGAAATAATGGTCTTACTACGAAATAATTAAAAACAAAACTGAACACGTGTTTAACAAAACTCATTAGTGATTAAACATTGTTAAGTCAGTGTATATTTCGTTTCGATTTATGCAAATGCATTTTTTAAAATGTTTGTTTATAATTTTTTATGCTAAATCTACGTATATTATTATAATAAAATTAATTACTTTAAAAATATTTTATTTTTAATAAAACAGATTTTCGTTTATTTACGCATGTTTAATTATAAGCAAGTGTTAGATGCTGTTTTGTTAAATATTCTTTTTCCAGTATTTATTAGTATATGCACGAAAAAAACTTTTAAACTATTCTTTAAAAAAAAGTTTTTAAATTGGCTCAATTTAGTGAGCTAATTCAGAGTTTTTTTTTTATTGTCTCTATTTAGAATAAAACCTGGAACATATTTTATGAACATGCCTATCGGTGCATTAAGGAAATGGAAATAGTTACAAATTTCAGATATGAGCGATTCGAGTCGTTTGTGTATTGCAGTATTGGAATTTGATCTCTCTGAGGATTACGTTTTTTTTTTCATTATTTACGCGTCGCCGAGCCTGATGAGGCGAGTAACATAACATTAAGGATATACTTGTAGTTCATTAAGTACATACATGTACGTCTTTAGTATGCAGACATTTTCCTATATTTTACATTTTATATAATATATCGAGTATAAAAAAATAGGCAAAAAATAGTTTACGTTTCGATCAAATAAACTTGTATTTGAAATAAAAAAATAACCTTACTTATTTCTGTTTGTTGGACACAATTTGAAGATCGGCGAAACGCCTTGAAACGGAATGACAACCGTAGACAAATTATCTTGAGTTGTAGATATCAAAAATTATTCCATTTATCACGAGTTCAAGTTTTAAAAATCTTGATATCTAGTCTATATAATAATGTATTTATAAATACAAACACTTGACACTTGGTAATTTTTTTATTATTTTTTTTCAGTGGTATTTCGCGGCTCACTTTTTGGCCACAACAGAATATCAGTGCTTTGCTCTTTTTAGGCTTCTTTAAAAACTGAGTTGTGGCCATTTTGTATTATTGTGGCACACGCATGAAGAAAAAAAAATTGTTACTAATTTTAAGCACACTGATTTAGTTTTTGTTTTTTTATTTTTTGTATATGTTTTTTTATCTTTATTCACTTTGCATTTGTGTCTGTTGCTGTTTGTGTGCTGTAAGTGAATAAATTATAAATATATTATAAATAAATTATTTATCTATCTATTCATTTTTAATATTTAATAGATATTAGGTTATAACGAAAATGCCCACAGGCAGACTTATCCTTTGAAGGGACTTCTTCCAGCCAACCTTGAGGACTCAAAAGGAGATAATAATAATAATAATTATAGAAATATAAAAATAAAATCAATAAATTTTATCTATTTGTATCATTTAAGTCATATTATTAATTGTTAAGACTCAGGAGGGATTGTAAAAGATCAATTATCTGAATCTTACTTTATGTAAGAACATAATTATGTTGTTTAATTAAATATATTAAATACGTAATTCATATTTTCTTAAAAACGATAGTATATCTAATGATCATACTACCATTGTATGAAAAGTTTGTTTAGTGTATGTGTAAAATAAATAATTGGAAACGCATCACTAGTATGAATGTTAGGTATATTATGTAAATATTTATAAAAATAATAATACTTGTGTTTCAATACATTTAATTTTAAATTAAAAAAATCTTTTGTTTACTATAAGCGTGTCTTTATATAAAAAACAACAATATGATTTATCCAGACACGAAGGACCAATATTACTTGCACACATGTGAGCATATTGTAAACTTGTTTGTTAAACGGATTTGTCTATCAGATCGAAACGGGATGGGGCAGTTGTCACTGCGACGCGTGTTTGTCGTATTTTTAGTGCATTCTTCTATTCTAGGCATAGTTACCTCGTACGGGGAACGGCTTCGTCATAATAGTCTCCGTGGTCGGCGGCAGGAGACGTTGCGTTTCCGGAGACATAACACTCGGGCACAGATTCAAATCATATTTTTTATTGTCACTATTGTGTTTGCCGCCGCGCTGCCGTAGCGACGGCGAGCCGTTTACGACGTCCATTGGCGCGCACTATCGAGACATAACTGAGTATAAAAACGGATTCAAGTGGCGAGACGCGGTCGCGATATCAGCTGATATAGTGGAAACTTGTCGACTCGGTGACGATTGGGTAGTCAATGCGTGCAGCGCGACTCAGATGCTGTGAGTCAACTGCAGTACAATTGCAAGTATAGCCAACTCGTCCATTCCGCGTAGGTATACCCCGACTAGCTGTGAATGTTTGCGTTAGACAATCAAACCGTTTCATTTAAACATTACGTTGTTTGATCAAACCATTACGTCGGTTTGGTTTGAAGCAAAACTTGTTACCAAATAATTAAAAATTGGATTGATAAGTATAAATGTATTACATCAAACATCATTTTACGAATATCTATTATAACAATAGCGATCGAAATGTACTCAATTGATAGTTCAAACCCGTTGAACCCGTTGTTAAAACCACAAGCATAATTTTTTTTTTTTTTATCAAACATTTATTTTATTTATCCGTGTCTAACTCTTACTGTTTGACATTTTTTTATGCAATTTAGAATGGTAAACAAGCTGATGGCCTGCCTTATGAAAGTAATAACTGTCGCCTATAGACATGAATATAGCAGAGTATACTGTGTCGCCCATCATGGGTGACATTTATCACCTTTCGTGCGTTGCCATTCCAAAGACTAAGATTTTATGCCTTTGTATTCTGTAATATCAATGCTATAACCCACCCTTCTAACCCAACCACAACCATGCAAACATAATTGCATCACGCCAGAAATATTAATGGGACAGAGGTACCCAAGCAGACGACTTTTGTACAACATCTCCCTCTGGTCTTTCAAATGATCATGAATTATTTATTTATTTAACTCTTTATTGCACAAGAAACATAAAAATATATAATGACAATTAAACAAATCGAATGAAATACAGTAGCGTAAAGTACATATTAAAATCATAACCTTCAAGAAAAGAGCATATTCCCTTTTAAAAGGCCGGCAGTACACCTGCAATGCCGCTGGTGTTGTGGGTGATCATGACCGGCGGTAGTCACTTACCATCAGGTGAGTCGCATATTCGCTGGTAAGCTCGCCTGTATTGTAAAAAAAAAGTGTACATAAAGGTACAAAATGTGGCCTTATCGCTAGGGCAATCTCTTACAAACAACCTTTGGTTTTTTTTTATACAACTTAGAATGGCAAACAAGCTGACGGCCCACCTGATGGAAAGTGGTAACCGTCGCCTATAGACATGAGCAGTACCATGGACATAACAGAGTATACTGTTTCGCCCATTTTACCCCCATGCGTTGCCATTCCCGAGGACTCAGGTGTTATTCCTCCGTACCCAGAAAATTCACGCCATATCCCACCCTTCAAACCGAAACACAGCCATGCAAACACAGCTGCTTCACGGTAGAAACACGAATGGGACAGAGGTACCTAAGCAATCGACTTTTGTACAAAGTCTCCCCCTGGTAAAAGTAAAAGTGGTTAAAGGAGAACAAATAGAATTATCATTAAATAATTATTAAAATAATTGACCTAAATGAAAACAATTTGATCGTGTATATGCCCCCTAAATATTATAAAATCACGCGTGGCGCGTCCGTCTCGACAGTTTTAGGCAATCTGCCATATTATTATGAAAGTAAATATTGTTGGAACAATATGTTGTTCTCTATGTTATTACTATCTAACTATGTATTTAATATAAGAAGCAAAGTAGTATGATTGTATGATCCAGACTATGGCCTGTTTATTCGTTGCAATTTTACATTTTAGGCAATACTTATTAGCCCTAGATTAGATAGATACATTCAAAGTCGGGCAGCTCGAACTGTTGACGATTGGCGCGTTACTGTCCGGCTCGACCCACTGAAACTGCGTAGAGATGTTGCATCTCTGTGCATCTTCTATCGAATTTATCATGGGGAGTGCTCTGAGGAATTGTTCAAATTGATACTTACTGCTGATTTTCATCATTGTACAAACTAAAGTTTCATCCTAATCATCTGGACGTGTGGCTGTCCTCCACCGTGCGTTTTTCAAGGCACTTTCTTTCACGCACGACCACTCTTTGGAATCAACTTCCAGCAGCAGTATTTCCGAACCGATACGACAACATAACCGTCAAGAAAAGAGCATATTCCTTTTTAAAAGGCCGGCAGCACACCTGCAATGCCGTTAGTATTGTGGGTGATCATGGGCGGCGGTAGTCGCTTACCACCAGGTGAGCCGCATGCTTTTTGCCCCCTGTGTTGTAAAAAAAAAAATGCTTTGAGAAAAGCGGGTCAAAGTTACGAGTGATTCCTTTATATCTTCTATATTTATTTTGTCTTATCATTTTTGCACTTATTTTTAATAATAAATTTTATTTATTAAATAATTAAATATAGATATGTCAAGATACATTGTGTGCGTAAGTATATAGTACTATTAGTAAATACTAATAAAAAAACGAGTCATCTAGTAAGTAAATTTATATTTAGCTTGCATCCGCGACTTCGTTTGCTTAACTCGGATATGTTGGGATAGGAGCAAATAGTGTACTAAATTTCATAGTGGTTGGTCAAGCCGTCAAGGCACTAATAGATAAGAAATAACTGTACCAAAAGTATTATAAACGAATAAACGAACACATTTTTATAATTTTAATATTAGTAAGGATGTGAAAGTCAGTTTGTGGTGTGAAACCTTCTGGTTGCGGGTAAAAGTCAGTTTATGATATTAGCTCAGATTTATTATTTCTGTATAAACTATATAGTCTTTGTACCCACAAAGTCCAGTTCAAAGATGGAAACTCTTCGTCTCAGCGTAATCCAGCCAAGTTATCGCGGGGTCCAGGGGCTATCTAACTCGATAGTACTGGTGTTTCATATGGATTTACTGTACAGTTATTACTACTAGGGTTGCCATTTCGAAAATTAGAAGTCTTAACTTCTTCTTATTCTATGATAGCTCATTCTATGATAATTCAACAGTATTTACTGTAAAAATAAGCGCATTTAGTAAATTAGTTTGCGGAGGAAATATTTTTCTTATGCTTAGAATACAAACAAATTGATGATCCATTTGATGGAGTGATATTCGTCGTCAATAAACACAAACGGTACCATAGACATTGCAAAACACATTATAATGCCCATTGTACCCCTCACTCATTATCGTTCCTGACGACTTAGATTTTATGTCTCCGTATAATCTAGTAATCGGTAACCGCAATTGATACTCTTTCACGATCAAAAACGATTTATTAAATTGCAGTTTTTGACATAATAATTATTGTCTATGGATATAGTGGCCATAGTGTTACTCGTACCATACTATAACGCGCATAAACGTGTGTTTTTTTTTAATGATAATTATTCAATTTTTATAGAATAATCGGTCATTTTTGTGAGAATCTCCTTCTTGTAAAATGATAGGCATAGAGAACTAGATAAGAGACAGATAATTAAAAAAAGATATTTTAGTTACAAAACGAAGTTATAAGTTCAAAATATTCCAAGAGCAAATTCGTTTTAAATTAAAAACAATTAGTTTAATTAAGATTGACATTTGATTAATTGTTTAAGAGATTTGACGACGAAAATTAAAAGGTCGTTACATTTGTTCTATCTAGATAGGTACATCTTAATAATAATAATACATCTTAAAAAGTGTGACAGAAAGTCGATACACACGACATACTCCCGTAGAATTTAGTCGAATGATAACCCTATTGGTAGGAATATTATTGGTTTAGATACTAGACTTATCTTAGGTTAGACTATTATAATTATGAAATTATTCCATGATATGTAAATATTTTGTTGTTTACATATACAATGTAAAGATGACAACAGAATATGTTGGATTCAGATTGGGAGTCAATTATATTAAAAGAAACTTTACGATAATAAAAAAGGTACCGCGGGTATTCTTTGACGTCCACGGTGTTATGCTTATTGACGACGGTTACCGCTTTCCATCAGGTGGGCCGTAAGCTTATTTCATATTCTAAGATCCATAAAAAAAGATTAAAAATATAAATAATTGACCACCATTAATTATTCTCTTTTCATGGGTAGGGAAAGAAGATAAAACTTCATATGAGAAAACAGTTCAGGGTACAATAGGGTCGATATACATGAAGAAGGCACAAGCCCTTAAAATAAAAAAAAAAAAGAAAACTAAGCACTGTAATATATAAATATGTATAATAAATATATATGTATAAAATTGTATAAAATTATTATACATATAATAAATAGGTATGTAGCCGAAATATTTATCGCTTGAGTGCTTGAATGTGATTCAGAGTGATCTATGAGTGCCTTCCTTCTAATGGTATCTGTTGTATATTAATTAGTTAATAATTAATTTAAATAGTTAATAATTGTAATGGACACATACAATTTAATAAATATATTTTTTTTATCTTTAAATAGTTTTTTAATTTTTTAATAACTTGTTCTTGATATTTATAGCACGTAGATGTTAATTTTTTATTTGTCACAATTGTTGTAATAAATATGACTTTTATATATATAAATATATTTTTTGAGCCAAGGAATTTTGCGGCTAGTTTTTGACTACAACAGAATGCAGTGTTTTGCTCTTTGGAGGGCAAAGCAACTGGGTTGTGACCATTTTTTGTTACTGTGGCACAAGCACGAAAAATTATGTTGCTTTTTTATGTATTTTACTTTTTTTGTATATGTATTCTTACATCTCTTTTTTGTGTATGCTTATGTATGTCTGTTGGTATTTGTTTGCTGTAAGTAATGCAAATAATTTATCGATCTATTTAAAATAAAAAAAAATAATAGGCATTTCCATTACTTAAAGAAATAAACAAAACAATATATACATATATTTAGGTATTATGAATTTATATATTATACTCACTTACCATGTATGATTCATATACAAATATGATTCATGGATAAATATATCCATACATACCTGCAAAGAATAAATAAAAAGTTATAAAAACAATTATGTTATTCAAGAATTCGAAATCACTCATTGTAAAAAAACCATATCAATGCCTATTTTTTTTTAATGGATGATAATGGAATGGTAACCCCACCCGCGCTATTGGTATACACCGGCGAGGCATCAGTGAAGGATGATAGGTGAGGATGAAGTAGGTCAGTTAGCCCATCTAAACGAATGCAATAAGAATTGTTCACGATGGTTTCCAGGGGGAACCACGTGGAGGTCAACCTAATAAGGCATATTGCTAGCAATGGGGCTGCCAAACTCCATTGCTAACAATCCCTTTCCCCCTATAAATGTCTATTAATTATTTTACTAAAACAATTGATTGGAAAATAATTAGAGACACAGTAATTAGATAGTAAATTAGGACACTAGACTTTAGAGATCAAAAAAATATTTATATTAGATAGACAAAAACTAAATATTCCATTGTGTTCATTTCAATAATGTATGTATTTATTTTCATATGTAAGCGTTATATGAATTAATTTTGTTTGTTCAATAATAACTGTCGTGAATCATACTGTATGTTACTGTAACTATTTATGTGGACTTTACTCACGTTTTAAATTCAGGGATGCCCCACTAGATAGATAGACACTCTTTATTGTTCCCTCCAAAAGATTACAATAGTAAACTTGTTATAAACATAAACAATTACAAGAAATAATCACAACGAGAAAACAACGGGCGACCTTATAGCTAAGAGCGGTCTCTTCCAGGATGGAGAAGAGTAATTATAAACAATACAAACGACTAGTTTTATTTATTAATTTGGGAAAATACAAACAGTATTAAATTTTTCCTATAATATACAGATGGAATCAATATTATTAGTATAATTGAAGGGAGAAATGAGAGAGAGAGAGAAGAGAGACTGAAAGACGATGTAGTGACAAAAATCGAATAGGGAATGTTGCGTTGGTTGGACCATTTGGAGAGGATGGATGAAAGAAGAACTACGAAAGAGGTTTATCGAGCCAGAATAAATGGAGATGTTGGTAGGGGTCGCTCTAGACTCTAGGTGGATGTATCTCGACCAAATAGACGACTTGTGAAAGAAGGACCAAATTAAAAGTACCCGTAACCGGCGAGCGTGTATGAAAAGATTAATGAATGTAGGGAAAAGCGAAAGAGGCTTGTTTGAATTGAAGCATTTGGCGTTATACATTGTTTCTCCCTACCCCAATAGGAGAAAAGCGTGACAAATATGTATATATATAATTAAAGAGAATGCTATGCTAGACCACTCACCGTCTCACCACAAAAAAGTTAAACTTTCTTTGCATAATGGTGGCAATTACCATCATAACATTGAATGCCCAAAAATTATATAAAAGAACAAGTTCACTTTAAGTTGATCGTGTCTGGATACCTATTTAATGTCCATTGCAGAAAAAAAAAACATAGCTGTTTATATATATATGATGGCAAATTTATTTTTTGATCATTTTTCTTTAATTTTGAACATAAATTATATCACCTTGATTTATATCACCAATAAAAAAAATATGAATGAATGAATGAATGAAAACTATCGATTGTTCCCTTTAAAGAATGATACACATAATAAAAATTAGCAATATGTACAAAAACAAAATTTGTATTTAATTACATACATTTCCACACAGTAAGCCAGTATATTGAGTAGCTGGTTTGTTCTTAACCGCTTGATATTTCTCAAACACTCTAAACCTGTATGTATCTAAACTTAATGAAATAAATTTAAATACATGTTTAGATGTGTTACTACAAAGGCGTGTCTAACATCTGTTTATATCTACACAAAAGAAAATCTATGTTTTTAAATACAAAATGTGTATAAAGCAGTAATATTTATTACAATAATTCATTAATTTTAGCACATAATTTTCATTTGTATAAATAAAATCCGTTTTTGACTGTATTCATAAAAGACTTAGCATGTAAGTTGCGTTTTTAAGAGCTGTAGATTTTTGTATAAAATAAATAAATACATAATATTTATTTAATAAACTTTGTTACACCGACTGAACAATATTTAACCGTTTACACAGAGTTTTGTCTAAACAATGATTAAAAATTTTTTTGTAGTACTTAAGAACGTCAACATAAATGGCTTGGATTTGTCCTTTATGAATTATTAAAAGTAATCATGTTGCAATCTTATTAATTCAACTAAATTTGCCAATATGGGACCTTATCATAATGAAAAAAAAAACTTTTTGATTAAAAAAAAGAACATAAAAATTGGTTAATGTTCATAATAAAAAAAAATTAACGAATCTCGTTACATATACATAAAAAATAAACAGTCTAGTTGAAGTCCTCATACTTGAAATTTTTTTTTAATAGATGATAATGGAATGGTAACCTCGCCTGCGCTAACGGTATACGCTGACGGGGCACCAGTCAGGGGTGATACGTGAGAATGAAAAGGTAGGTCAGTTAGCTCATCGTGATGAGTACATCTGGAATTCAGCACAATGGTTTCCAAGTGGGACCACATGGAGGTCGACCTGACAGAGTATATTGCTAGTAAAGGGACTGATAGTCCGCATTACTAAGAATCCCTTTCCCCCCACTTGAAGTTGGTTAAAAGTAGTTTCAAAATACAGGTATTTTTTTATGGGTTAAAATGAAATAGTCCGCCTGCGCTAACAGTATACGATGGGGAGGAAAGGGATTGTTAGTAATGGAGACTGAGAATCCCATTGCTAGCAATATACCCAACCAGGTCGACCTCTTCGCGGTTCTCCCTGGAAACTATCATGGTTAATTCCTGATGAATTCATCATGTAGGCTAACTGGCCTGTTTTTATTCTCATCTATCACCCTTCACAGGTGCTCCGCCAGCGTATCCCGTTAGAGCAGGCGGGGTTACCATACCATTTTCATCCATAAAAAAAATAACAGTCCATCGTATACTGTCATGGGTCACCAGGCCATTTGGCCATCGTAAAGTATTCGACGAGAATTGACTACAATGGTTTCGAGTAAATACAACAAACTGCACAGACGGTTCGCTTGTCCGCCATTTGCTATTTTTATTTGTACACACACACAATTACGTAAATATTATTCACACATGTGTGAATTACTCATACTTATTTAATATTTTAGAAATAACTGATAACTGTTCTAAATGTATAAACATTATATGTACATAAATAAATTTTTAGAACTCCGTACCAGATGGTTCAAAAACTTTGTTTATCTATCCGTCCGTCTGTCACAGCGATATATCTCAACAACTGTTGATGTGTAGTGTGGAATAGTTTAAGATATTGCTGATCCAACTTTTTGGATTTTTTTTTTATTATTATTTTAAGGGCTTTTACCTTCTTCAGGTATATCAGTCCTATCGTACCCTGAACTGATTTCTCAAACAAAACTTTATTTACTTTCCCTAGACGCGGAAAGAGAAGAATTAATGGGCATCAATAATTTACAGAGATGTTAAAAAATTTCTGGTTTCAAGTTCAGCTAACATAGATTGAATAAGACCAACATTCAATTTATTCAAGTTAAAATCGCGCATGAATTCTTCTCTTTCCTTCGTGTTAATACGACACTCTGATAGAATGTGATGCACATCATCGATGGTATTACAAATTTGACAATGGGGTGACAAGGACTTTCCCATCGTATGTGCAAATTTTTTTGATGGATAATGACCAGATCTGGGGTCAAAAATGGGGGCGCTAAAAAATAATTTATTTTCAAAGTGGGCAGTAGACAAAATAAGTTTAATAAAAAAAAAACCAGGGGGTGTTTACAATAACATATTTTTTTGTACGCAACCCTCAGCTCGTGAGTTCGTCTCTGAGACGACCTCTTTTTTTTTTACAGCGACACGGTTTGTTGCGTGGCTAGTCTCACGTATTGATCAAACTGTCTCTCACAATACGAGTATTTGCTGTTAAACGTTCTGACACTACTTGCATTTGTTGGACTTCGGACTACGTGAGTCGATCCACGTGAGGTAATTTAGTATTTACAACATAACCATTACATCCTATTAATTCAGCCGTATACGTCTCGGCATAAAATAGGCCACCCCTTCGTTTCCCGTGGGTGTTGTCAGATGCGACTAAGGGAGGGCGATGGAAGGGCAGCAGCGTCCCTCTTAAACCATCGTTGAAGAATAACTGCGGTTGCCAATTCGCTTGCCAAGCGTGGCAACTGATAAAACCTCTCGAAAGAGAGGTCTATGTTCAGCAGTGGCCAGTTAAAGGCTGATATGATGTATAAGGTCTAATGGAAAAAAGATACGCTGCTTCCTTAGTCGATTCCTAGACATAAAAGTGTAATGTCATATTTTATCCTTACTCTATCGCCATAAGCTACAATAGTAATTATAATTTACCAGAGGGAGACTTTGTACAAAAGTGGTTTGCTTGGGTATCTTTGTCCCATTCATGTTTCAACCGTAAAGCAGTTGTGTTTACATGGTTGTGTTACGGTTTGAAGGGTGGGATATGGCGTGAATTTACAGTGTACAGAGGAATAACATCTGAGTCCTCAGGAATGGCGACGCATGGGGGGTATCATGGGCGAAACAGTATATTCTGTTATGCACATGGTACAGCTCATGCCTATAGGCGATGGTTACCACTTTCCATCAGGTGGGCCGTCAGCTTGTTTGCTATTCTAAGTTGTATAAAAAAAAAATTTTGCTCCTGAGATTGTAGCCTTGAGAATTTATTACAGTTAGTTAAGTAGTTATAAATAACATTAAATACCTATATCTGTAAGTAATAAAATCGCACTTTGGTGATAAATTTTTATGTCTATATTTATCTAGAGCTAGTGGTGACTAGGTATATAACATTTCAACCGACTTTAAAAAAAGGAGGTTCATTCGGTTATTTTTTTTGTGTGTTTTAACCTCATAACTGAGGGGGGAAGTGACTGCCCCATTGCTAGCAATATACCCTATCAGGTCAACCTCCACGCGGTTTCCCCTGGAAACTGGCGTGAATAATTCTTGTTGAATTCGTCACGATGGGCTAACTGACCTGCTTCATCCTTACATATCATCTGTCACTGGTGCCACGCCAGTGTATACCGGTAGCGCAGGTGGGGTAACCATTTCATTATCACCTATTAAAAAAAAAACCTCATAACTAAGTCAGTTGTAAACCGATTTGAATTTTTTTTTTATCTATGTAACGATGTACTCTCAGATTTCAATAGAAATTTTATTACAACTGATTCAGTGATTTAGTTTTTATATCAAAGTAACGGATTTTGTCACAAACAAAGTTGTTTTTTTTTGTGGAAGAAAATTAAATATATAATTTTTTTCATGATTTTTTTTATTAGTGAAATAAATCAAAGTCATATAATTTATGTTCAAAATTAAAGGAAAAATGGTTAAAAAAATAAATTTGACAGTTATGTTTTTTTTCTGCAATGGACATTAAAAAGGTATCCAGACACGATCAACTTAAGTGTACTTCGTCTTTTATATAAGTTTTTTTTTTTATACATTAGCACATTTACAAAAGTTTAGGCATTCAATGTTATGATGGAAATTTCCACCATTATGCAAAGAAGGGTTAAAAAAACTGCCGCCACCACATCTATTAACCCCATTAACTGCATTTAGCTTAATGATAGGAATATTATTTGTTATAAAGAATGTATTAAGTCAAATTGATATATAAATTTATAGAAGAAGGTTAACAAGTTTGACAGCTACATTAGTTGGGTATATTGATTGATAGCCTAGGCAATTAGTAACGATATACAGTTTTATTTTATTTATTTATTTAAGGCAAACAAACAGCTCGAACAATACATAATTATATACTTAAATAGTAATTTGGCAGCCACTAGAATTTGCACAAATAAAATACACGTAAAGGAAACACAAAAACAGACAATACTAAATTAAACAAAATTAAACAAATATAAACAAACAAATACTATTGAAAACTACAGCAACATTGTCAATAATAATGCTCAGAAGTTAATAAAACATTTTTTCAGAAAAACACACTATTTGAAAATAATACCTGTATAACCGTTAAATAATAAAAAAAAAAATAGATAATAATTTAGAATAAAAAAAAAATTAGGAAAAATTAAGACTTCTGACTGTATATTAAGGAAAATTATATAAAAAAGAAATCTTTGACAACAAATTAAAAACGTTAATTACATATTACCGCCATACGCCGTTTTATCTCATTCTTAAACTTTATTTTCGACCCTATAAAGGGATCAATATCGGAGAACATTTTACCAGAGGGAGACTTTGTACAAAAGTCGATTGCTTGGGTACCTCTATCCCATTCGTGTTTCTACCGTGAAGCAGTTGTGTCTGCATGGCTATGTTACGGTTTGAAGGGTGGGATATGGCGTGAACTTACAGGGTACAGAGGAATAACACCTGAGTCCTCAGGAATGGCAACGTATGGGGGGTATCATGGGCAAAACAGTACACTCTGTTATGTCCATGGTACTGCTCATATCTATAGGTGACGGTTACCACTTTCCATCAGGTGGGCCGTTAGCTTGTTTGCCATTCTAAGTTGTATAATATATATATATATATATATATATATATATATATATATATATATATATATATATATATATATATAAGTGCCAGGATTATTAACGCCTAACACTTATATATTTTAACTTTTATTATTACTTCTACATTTTAACTTTTTATATTTTAATTACCTTATTTGATTTCAGCTACAGTTAACAATACGATCTACTGATTGTTCAATTTAAAATGCGAATGTTCGAGTCCCTTTTGTCATCGATACCAAAGAATCGTTCTACATTCGTGAACGAATTGGACTTACCGGACGATATAACAGTTTCACCGTACTGGACAGAGCCGGACTCCTTGACGGTGAGGAGCGACAGCATACTGTCTACCACCACTGAGGACGAGGTGAACACTATCAGCACTGACTCGAGTATACCGCTGTCCAGAGCGATGACCGATTCGGAAATCGATTACGAATTGTACAGAAGGGCAAGTAAAACGTATTTTAATTTTTAGGAATTTTTTTTTAGAAACAATAATAGAGTGCTGACTTCTCTTATACTATTAGTAGGTTACCCTGTTTGTGCTATCAGATTTGGTAGACATTGGTGAAGAAATAGTGAGGGATGATAGATGAGGATGAAATGCAAGTCAGTTGGATAAATAAATTCATCAAGAATTAATTATAGCGGTTTCCATGGGGAACCGCTTGGAGATCGACGTGGCACTACCATGTTTAGTTAGCAATGGGGCCGCTAGTCCTTTTTACTAATTGTTAATAGATAGGGTAGGTCGGTAAGGTCTAAGGGAGTTGTGATAGATGATGATGAAGACAGGTCAGTTGGTCCATCGTGACGAATTCACTAGGAATGCACCATGATGGTTTCCAGAAGGTATTGCATAGAGGTAGACCTCGTATTATCAGAAATGGGGCTGCTAGATTCCCACCAGGATGTCACATGTATTTTAACGCGGAATCTGAGTCTGCACAAAAACCGTATTAGAAATAAACAGAGTAATTTTTTTTCAACCGACTTAAAAAAAAAGGAGGTTCTGAATTCGGTTGTGTTTTTTATGTGTCACTTTATAACTCCGTCAGTTTTAAACTGATTTGGATATTTTTTATCTGAAAAGATATACTTAAAGACTGCTCCTATATAAATTTTGATACCCCCCATGATACGCCCCATGCGTTGCCATTCCTAAGGACTCAGGTGTTATTCTTCCGTACCCAGTTAATTCACGCCATATCCCACCCTTAAAACCGAAACACAGCTATGCAAACACAACTGCTTTACGGTTGAAACACGAATGGGACAGAGGTACCCAAGCAATCGACTTTTGTACAAACTGTCCCTCATTATTGAAATCGTTTAAATATACATGATGAAAGAGATGTATGTAAGGATAAAGGGGGCCGAGGCTTATGTATCCCTGCCTATGGTAATGTGGAGATTAATAGATATATTATTTTAATGCAGTACAAAAATAGGAGTTTCAGTGATCCCTGGCTTGAGATGAAGGCTGCAAATGACGCTTTCCCGCCTAAATACCTGACTTCGCTTTACAGGTTAGTTTTGAAATCAGTAACGACCTATGACCTGATGCTAATAAAAAATCTCTTATACAATGGGGTCGATTCTGAAGCGTCATTTCGCTAAACTTTTAATTTGATTGTTTCGCAAAATTATTATTTTATGGAACATCATAAATGAAATGTTATATTTTTAAATCTATTAGGAATTTACTTCATATTATTTTTATTATTGAAAGACGGGCTTTTTCAGACAGAAAATCTTGTGACACTGCGACATTTCCATGATCTTTTGATGACGCCCTTTTTTTTTTAAGTTTGCTGCTAATTTATATCAGTGATAGGAATTTTAAGATATTTTTTATTTCCTCAGGATGTTAAGTGTATTTTGCAAAGGATATATATCGTTTATGTATGTGTGGGTTACAGCGACACATTCAGTGTTGCGACGTTTCTTTCTCATTATGACAAAATCTGCAAACACATTGTTGGGCATAAACCTAGTTGGGCCATATGCTTCTTTAGTTTGTAGTGTTCAGGGAGAGCCTTTGTTAATACACATATATTAATATTACTCAAAAGAATTAATTTCTTAATTAAACATTTATTTCATATTGGCTTTTACAATAAAGATTTCGCTATATCAAATTTTAATTTTAATTTTAGGGAAAGGCTTAAGGTAATGTCGCCACAGAATCGACTCCATTATTAGCATCCTTTTTTTAATTATTTAAAAATAAAGAGTGCCATCTTGAAGTTATTTCAAATCTTAAATGTACACTGAAAATTAGCGTCATGTTCGAAAGAACATGACATATAGCTGAGTGACACCATTTTAGTGCTTTTCTTTTAATTTTTGTTTATTTTAAATATTGTTATAATTATGTTTTTTTTTTTATACAACTTATAAATATTTTCTTTCTTACTAAATTGATGAAATAAACCTTTTAATGTGATATTTAGTTTTCAGAATTCATCACTGAACACTGTAGAAAGTGCGATGGAGCGTGTTCACCGCTACAATGAAGAATTGAAGTTGAAGATGGAGCGGTTTTTTAATGACGAATGTCGGGTGTTCACCCCCGATGATCCTAGTCTGTTGACGCTAGAGAAGGCATTGCATAATGTCGATTTGAAGGTACTTTGTCAGATCATTGTAAATAGCTTGCTTTCTTCGAAAAGAAAACAAGGAGAATAATTACTCGAGTCCAATGACGTGCTCAATAGGGTGAGACGGTATTTCATGCCGGAACACCGCCTGAAATTATATAAAGCTCAAGTCAGGCCGCATATGGAATACTGTTCTCACCTGTGGGCAGGAGCGCCACAGTACCAACTCCTTCCGTTAGACCGCATTCAAAGTCAGGCGGCTCGAATTATCGATAGTCAACGTCTTACTGTCCGACTCGACCCACTGAAACTGCGCAGAGATGTTGCATCTCTGTGCATCTTCTACCGAATTTATCATAAGGAATGTTTTCTGAGGAATTGTTCGGATTGATACCTGCTGTTAATTTTCACCACCGTACAACCCGCCACAAACTAAAGTTTCATCCCAATCATCTGGACGAGTGGCGGTCTGCCACCTTGCGTTTTTCAAGGCACTTCCTTCCATGCACAACCATTCTTTGAAATCAACTTCCAGCAGCAGTATTTCCGAACCGATACGACAACATAACCTTCAAGAAAAGAGTATATTCCTTTTTAAAAGGCCGGCAGCACACCTGCAATGCCGCTGATGTTGTGGGTGATCATGGGCGGCGGTAGTCACTTACCATCAGGTGAGCCGCATGCTCGTTTGCCCCCTGTGTTGTAAAAAAATGTTTAGAATTCAAGGAGGATTTATGTTCATAATTTGAATACTTTATCTACTTATTTAATATTAGCTCTGCATAGTGTGGTCTTGACATAGTATAGGCTACCCCTTCGGTTCCCGTAGGTGTCGTAAAAGGCGACTAAAGGAAAGTGGTGAAGGTATGGGTAGCAGCATCCCTTTTAAAACATCTCTAAAAACCTAAATGAGGTGGGAGGAAAGAGATTGTTAATAATGGAGACTGAGAATCCTATTGCTAGCAAATCACTGGTGCTCCACCAGCGTATCCCGTTAGCACAGGCGGGATTACCGTACCATTTTCACTCATCAAAAAAAACCTAAATGAGGTTGTCAACCCGTCTACCAAGCGTAGCAACTACTTGCAAAACTCACCTTATGGGGAAGGCTTATGTACAGCAGTGGACAGTAAACGGCTGAAATGATAATGAAATGATCTATTTAATTTAGCCAGAATTTATCCAGTGTTAGGAATAGGCCTCTATTGCTCTGCCAAATGACCCTTTCCTTCGCCATGCGTATCCAGTTTTATATGATACTTTATATTCTTAGTAATACATCAGTGAGACTCAGATTTATAGATAATGCATGTAAAGAATGTTTATTTTTGTTTCAGTACTTGGATTCAGATTTGGATAGCATTACGCCGTGATTCAAATTTGGAAGATACAGTAAATAATAAATACTCACCGGTTTTCATATATTCTTAGTGGAGTACACAGCAACAACAACATACTTTTGACGTCTGGTTTTTTTTACATCACGTGATAAAAAAAATTTACTACTGTGGATAGTTTGTAAATTTTCTTATTTTTACTTTGATCTCAGAGGACAGTAAATATTTTAGAAATGTTATATTTGTAATTATATTAAAAATATTTGTGAAAGATTTCGCCATTTGTAAATCACTTTTTTTTATATTACAAAGGTGGCAAACAAGCATACAGTCCGTTTAATGGTGATGGTAATGGACGGTCACTGTAGCCTGTGACACCTACAACACCAATACTCGAATGTAAATACCCAACACTAACTTTATTTTGTATGGTTACCATTCAGCGTACATTGATTATTTTTTTTTATACAACTTAGAATAGCAAACAAGCTGACGGCCCATCTGATGGAAAATGGTAACCGTCGCCTATAGACATGAGCAGTACCATGGATATAACAGAGTATACTGTTTCGCCCATGATACCCCCATGCGTTGCCATTCCTGAGGACTCAGGTGTTATTCTTCTGTACCCAGTAAATTCACGTCATATCCCACCCTTCAAACCGAAACACAGCCATGCAAACACAACTGCTTCACGGTTGAAACACGAATGGGACAGAGGTACGCAAGCAATCGACTTTTGTACAAAGTCTCCCTCTGGTCCCGGCGGCGCACGGGTGGACATTTTTAACATTTCCCTTCACTACTCTGCTCCTATTGATCGTAACGTGATGAAAAGTACACTGTAACCTGCCCAGCAGTATGAAGAATAATTGTACCAAGTTTCGTTAAAATCCGTCGACTAGTTTTTGTTTATAGACAAAAATTTCACTGATTGCATTTTTGGCATCAGTATCGATCACCAATCACCCCCTAATAGTTATTTTGGAAATATATTTCATGTACAGAATTGACTTCTCTACAAGATTTATTATAAGTATAGATTACTTTTTATATTTCCTCAATTCAATAATGCACCGCCTACTTATTTCTCGGTTTGTCCAATGGTCGACTGGTAGATAACACCGTCCGGTGTTAAGTCCGCCATATGTACGTAATTTTACTATGCATTAAAGTTAAAATAAATAAATAAAAGAGGTTATAAATAAAATATAGCTATCATGTGTAAAATGTAGTTTTAATGGGAATGATTTCCAACATTACAACAACGGTGTTTAACTCTATTGTGCCTAGAACGGGCATCACAATTTCATATTTAAAACAACAAATAGGTACGTTCCGTTTCACATTTACTTTGACATGTTTCTAATTAGACATCCGATTATTGGCGCGATTATAATTCTGTATCGTTTTCAGAAAAGTATGAGTTCTTAAAGAACTAAAGTTTAGCATTTTAGGAACTACTTGTCAATGTAAGGTAATTAGTAATTATATGCATTGTGCAAAAGTTAGGTTATTGAAAAACATACAATTTTTTTTTTATTTTTAAGTGGACCAAAGCTTGGATTAAGAATGTTTTTTCCATCGGATATCTAATTAGAAACTGTCTAAGGGAACTTACAAAACAAATAAATGTATAACATAAAATATATCACTTACAATATTTTCTTATGTGTAAACTTATTAAATAAAATATTTTTTTTTATTTCGAATATCTTAAACCATTATATAAATAAAACGTATAAGAAAAAAAAATCATCTGTTTTTGGAATATCAACGAGATTCTTTAGTATCGTTAAAAATAATAACAATAAAGTTTAAATTTTTGGATCGTATCACTTATTTTTATCAGTCAGTTACACATGTAATATAAAACAATTAGTTCACTATGAGCAATAAAAATACAGGGTGATATCATTAGCATTTTTTGAAGAAAATATCCTATTAGGGAAAAATGTGTAGTACATTTTCACCATAGAATTGAAATAAAATTGATTGAAAAACGCATAAAAATTTTGAACCACCCATACTATTTTTTTTTTAATGGATGATAATAGAATGGTAACCCCTGCGCTAACAGTATAGACTGGCGAGGGACCAGTGATGCATCTGGAATTTAACGCGCTAAATAAAGTTTCCACGTGAAGGTCGACCTGACTGGGTCATATTACTAATAATGCGACTAGTATTCTGCATTACTAACAACCCTCTCCTATATACTAAAATGTTGCGACCAGCCAGTTAATATGAAAGGCTAAAAATTTGTCATTATTGAATTTTCGATTTACAAAATTTGTGTCCTAATATATTCTATAGGATGGAAAGATTTTCAATTGTACATGTGACTAACACCTTTGATGTCACCCTGTATACAATATCATTGTGCGTATGCACTGGAGGCACACCCGTTGGAATTTTATGAGGGAATTACCCGCTGCTAACTAGAACGAGAAACAACGTATTGTATACGTTACCTTACCAAAACGCTATCTTTATCGTATTGTTATTTCAGTTAACACTCAAATCTTTATTTGAGATAAATTATATGTAGAAACTCATAACTCGAAATGTAATCGGATTAAATTAGGGTTTTAGAGCCAATTTAGGGCCAAAAATTAATTGTATAATTATTAAAAGACGGCAACAAAATACATTTTGATCCTTCGAGCCGGATCCAAATCAATATTATGTAACAATGATCAAAACATGTTACTTCCAAATGTATATTCGTATTATAGTAGTTATTATAAGCTTTAAAATTGTCATTAAACTCAATCTAAATATCTATTTCATCATTACATCCAACAGATGATTGTATCATTCAGTTAGCAGCGAGTAAACAGTAATGTGAATGTGACGGTGACCACAGATTCACTACGGCTATTGTAGACGGCAGATAGGACAAAGCGATTACGTGTACTGTCATCTGTTATACATGTACATAATAAGCTTTCATGGACAAGTAGAAAGATAGATTCATCGTGTGAATATCGAGGTGCGTACAGAGGTCGCTCATGTTGTAGTTTTTTTTTTTTTTATTATCACAAAAATACAGAATTACAGAAATTATGTTACATTATTATTTTATTTATTTATTAGTTACATATCGTCATAGTCGTAGAATACTGACGGATCTGTATATGTAATATTCGTCAGAACCGTCAGTATTCTACGACTATGACGATATGGTTTTACAATTATAAAAATCGGTTCCGAACACATGTTACTTACAACATGAATGTTATAGTATTTGAATAGATATTATCATTAAACCATAGATTGTTAGTTTTATGATTAAGTTATGGAGTTCTTATTTACAACAATTCCTAATAGATATTAATGTAAATAAATACATTTATTTAAATTAATATGTATTTGAACAATATAAAATTTAATTTTCTTATTTAAAAACAACGAATGCCTAATAAATGTATTTTAATCAATTTTAACTATTGTCTTTCTCTTTTGCGTCAATTTCCAATATGAAAAAAAAAAAAAAAACAAATCCTTATAATAAATAAATAGTAGGTTAACATAATTTTCATCCATTTCACCGCTTTGTAAAAACCTAAATTACATTATCGTACAACGATCGATGAATCCATCTCTCCTCAAACTTGTACACTTGTAAAACTACACTTAATTTACAAACTTACATCGTAAAAATATATCGCAATCAATTCGAAACAGGTATATTTAATCTTAATATTATTATTATTAGAAATAGAATGGCAAATCAAAAAAAAAAAAAACAGACAAACCATTCGCTGCCATATCAAAATGGACGTGCTTCGTATTCTAAAGGCAACCTTAGCCTAAAATAATTTACTTTAATGTAAAGTAAAAATTATGTTTTAGCTCTATAGTAGTAGAGGCAACGCGGCGTATGACACATTAGCTTTTTGTTCAATATACAATTCCAGCACAGATATACTTTTCTTTTTTTTATACAACTTAGAATGGCAAACACGCTGACGGCCCACCTGATGGAAAGTGGTAACCGTCGCCTATATACATGAGCAGTACCATGGACATAACAGAGTATACTGTTTCGCCCATGATACCCCCCATGCGTTGCCATTCCTGAGGACTATGTAGTTGTATATAAACGGAACAATATTAAAATAAGGAAGTCAACCAATTATTTTATTGTTAAAAGTCTCGTAAACACACATTATATTTTAATGTAATAACTACCGGTTTAACTTACTTGTAATTAGATCAAGAAAACTCGACTAGTTTCGGGACCAACTCGTGATCATTACTCATGAGCGGCTATGACGCGAGCTTATACCTGACCGAGTTTACTCGATCTAATTACACGTAAGTTAATCCGTTAGTTATTACATAAAAAAAAGTTAATTAATAAGTCCACGATTAAAATGTAATACTTATAAATCGTCAACTTCGAATACAGGACTTCCAAGAGTGTGCGCGGTGCGCGCGGGAAGCAAGGTAAAAACATTTACGCGGAGCAAAGTGAAGTATCGGGGAAGTATAGAGCACTCGCTTTACGCTATACTATACTTTCCCTCCCTCTAATCACATTTATAACCCAGTGGAAGTGCTGCATACTAATCTGGCAGGTTATAGTATCCACGTATAGAAGTAAGACGAAAAAAAAAACACCTTTAAATAATTATCGTTTAGTAACAAGCGAGGAACATATCTGCTTATTTTTAACACAACATAATGTTTTTTTACCGGAAGGTTGTACATTTTTAATTAAATTAATTAATTAAAAACGTATAATTAAATATTCATTTATTTAATTAAAAAAGTGTAATTAAATATTCATTTATTTAATTAAAAATGTATAAATAATTGGGGAAAGCATCGACGAGACAGTACAACGTTTGCGAAATTTCGATTACTATCGATTGGTTTATTTAGATTCTACCGTGCATTATTACTACTCATATCATTCGATAGTAATCAATTTTGAATCGATTATCGATGGAATCGATTATCGATGGAATCGATATCAATACGAACTCCCGACTGACAAACTCATGTTTGGACATGCCAATTAACTAGTGACTACCAATCGATTCTACCGATTATGTGCCAAATCGTGACGGTTGTAGACAGCCGAGTTATACTATTACGAGCAACATTTAATTGCATTTAACGGTAATTTAGCTATTGTGTAAATTTTTACACTGGCAACATTATTGATTGAGCCTTAAATAACTCATCCAGACAAGCAAATACAGCTTTGAATATTCATGGAAAATGAATATTAACATCTTCTTCTAGAGTTTATTAGGTAGATCGTCTTCAAATTTGGCAACGACGATTGGAAACAATTCTTATTGAACACGAGTGTTGCCAGAGGTTTGCTTAGAATAATGAACAATTTTATTAGTTACAAAATAAATCCATGCTCATGCATAATAGCTACCTTTACCAATCATGCTTCAATTTAGAATTTAACAGTTTTAGGGTAGACAGTTAAACTGAATGAAAATAACGCTGCATTTAAGAGATTTAAGAATTATTTTGTTAAAATAACATTACGTATGGATAAGAAATAGAAATGCAGAATTGCAGATAGAAATAACATTAAAATTTATGTAGTGAGTACTGCTTAATACATAAAATAATTTATACCAATACAATAAGAATACGTCAATGTAATACGTACATCACGATTATAAGTTGTCAACTTCATGCGCAGTACCCCATCCTCCCATACATCAATCCGTAGGAGCACTGCGCATGAATTTGACGAGCTATACTAGTGAGAGCGGTGCAAAACTCGATTCACGTTATAGGCACAATATTGTTGAATACCATTCTTGTCTGTCTGAATAGAGAGGGCGTGAGGTAAAGCTTGGAAAGTACGTTTGTACTCAAATATAAAAAATCTAATTAAAAAACGATCAATGCGGAAAAGCAAAACTTTATTTGGACAAAATGACAATGAAAATATTAAAGGATTAGTTTTTTGATATGTTGTATATAAAAATAATACTTGGGGTAACTTCGATCTTTGGGGTAATTGTAATCAATAAAGATACAAACAGGGACCTCACACCCTCGCAGCTCAGTCTTGACTCTCGAACCCGCGACCTACTGCTAAGTGCCTGCCTACGCTAGCGTTCGAATTACTAAGCTAATAATACACCCCTAGCTAATAAATTCTTATCCTACTAAATGAGAGCATCGCAGTGAAACTCATGTTTAAAATATATATGTGCTTGTGATTTAACATTAATTAGTGGGGTAATTTAAAACAAAGGGGAATTTGATTTAATAATAAATGATTATTCAAATAACTATTACATATGTATAAAGTTTTATAATTGAAAAAATATTGAATAGTTATTGTTTAATTAAATATAATATTTTATATTAATAAATATATAATTACATTATTGACATGCCAATTAAAAATAGTAAAAATTGTGTTAAAGAAGCACTTTCAATACAATGTAATATATCATGGATCTGTAATTCTTTTGTCTTTTTTTTTTTGTTGTTATTATAATATTCTAAATTTACCAAAAATATATTAATTTCCATTGTTCTCGTGTTTGTTTTAATAAATCATAAATAGATTTACCAAAAATATTGTACAATACAATTTAAGGTGAAAAAAATTAAAATATATTTTGGAAAACTTGTTATGACCTCACCGCGATGCCATTTTGCGATATCTATAACCAGTCACAAACACAGCCAGGTAATGTACGAACGTTATTTCGTGAATATTTGACTAAAAGCAATAGCGACTAAGAGATACAATTCAATACTAAATTTCACTATTGTGGCAATATACACGTTACTTTTTCTAAAGTACCTATACAGCCTTATGTACATTTATGGGTTTTCGTTGCCAACTTCCTGTATTATTATTAATATCAACCAATTTTAAGTGTCTGATGTTTACTGCCACATATGTTTGTAACACTTTGTGGTAACGATTTATTTTTGATATGCCGAGTGGTAATAATTCCGCGATATTATTTAGGTTTCACTAATTCGCCTGTGACTGGTCGACGTAACCGACAACTACACTCATCAATTCGTCGCTCGGGTCGTATGGAAGATTTTTACTCTTATAAAATACATTTTGTGTAATCAATCAATTTGCTTTCCTTCCTACATGTGCCACAAATGATTAAACACATCACAAATACCCGTACAAAACCCTCATCTCATCATCATCATCATCATATAAAAATAAGTAATTTTATATAATAAAGTTTAAAATTTATTAGCGTGAATTTTATATGGGTGCACACACACTACTATGATCGAAGTGACTAAATAACTGTTTCAAAAATTTAGCTGGTCATGAATTATTTCAAATCATAAATGGAAAATATTTTGATATATTTTTATACGTAAAGCCAATATTTTTTTATTTTATTAAAAAAAATGGGCTTTACATATAAAAATATATCAAAATATTTTCCATTTATGATTTGAAATAATTCATATAATTCATGCAACTTAACAAAAAAAAAAAGAATATAAATAAATGTAAAATCAACTTTTTATATCGGAACAAATTATCAAGCAGTTTTTTTTTGTATTAATAATATCTATTCAGATGATATTGCTCGATGCTTGATATTTAAAATTTAATGAATCACTTAATCAAGTATTCAAACATGATACAATTAAGAGCTATATGGATGAAAGATGCTCCTCCATACCCAAGCTTTCTACTTCACGTTCGATCATAGCGTTATAAATTGAACAGTGCAAACACAGAACTATACTCAGTTATATATATGTATACTGAGATATATATATAATTGACATCTTAGCACATTTATATATTGCAAGACGGACGTAATAGATACAATAAGATACTAGCTATAAATGCAGAGAGAGCACAACACAGTTAGGAATACAAGTTTTAGTGCAGTCAGACCATGTGGTTGGTAAAAAGTAAGTTATTTCGAATAATTACTGATGTTTGAACACGTTTAGATTTTCAATTATCAACAACATTGTGTAATCTTTAATTATTATTTTACAAACGTACTTGTATTAATCGAAATACAATAATAATAACCAATCACATGGAATACCCAATACTATACATAGTCATTTACGTTAGAAATTACGTCAAGAAGTGAATACACCAAGAGGCAATGAGCTACACAAGAATGGAAAGAGACGACAATTTGCGATGTTACAATTTCTATCCCATCCACTCAATAATATTCTAATAACACTATAAAATTAATTTCTCAGTTATTATAATAATTTAGGTACTTACAAAAATGAAAGTTCATAATTACCCCAACACGCTTTGGGGTAACTTCAAACATGATATCTAAAAAGTGTTATAACAGGTATATTCGTAACAGCGCAAATTAACAAACAGGTATTTAGGACAGAAGGGAAGGTTATGTAACCATATATACTCATTTTTTATGTTCTAAGGCTTTACCTGATATGCGTACAACTGTATACAAAAATAAACCCTCCTTCACTTTGATAACATCATTATAATCCATATTATACTACTATAAAACTTTATATCTTTGGTTAGTCGTGGTTTTTAATATTTGAATTGTATAAATAAATAAAGAAAAAAAAAACACACAATAGAAAATATTATCATTGATAATCAAATCCCTTTAAATCAAAACAATATTGAGTTAAATGTAAAAATATGATTTGTTTTACAAACTTACAATAACAACTTTACCACGACATCGCCGCACCTACTCACTGCATCATTGCCTTTGAGTGTCACACTTAACCACTATAACATGAACAATAATCACTACAATATTGTCGTCATAACAATGTGACATATTTGTGGATGGCCTTCAAGCAAACACGACCGGGAAGCTCTATTATTGAAAGCTTACTTTCCAATGTGCTCAAATCAGCAATATACAATTCTATTCTATAAATACTAATTCCTAATAAGTTATATACTATACCTTCGCACCAGTCTCAAAAATATATATATAAGATTATAATATATACACACTTACTGTTACCATACCTTACATGACCATAATAAATATGTCGAACAAACACAAATCACAGCATGAAATCACAATTAAATAAAAAAATTAAAACAAATACATTTATCAAATATAAATGCCTTAATTAAGTGAGATCTCGTTATAAAAATATATCTAATATTGCAAAAAATATATAATTAAAAATTACTATAATTAGAACTAGCAACATTAACAATTCACTTCGAACGGTAAGCAATACGAGTCATAAAAATGTACGTAGCAATTTGGGGTTGCCAGAATGATAAAGAATCCATACGGCAGACTTATATATTAATGTGTATAAGTATAAACACTATAAATTGCAAGCATCAGTTCGTATATAAAATAACAAAGTAAGAGTTTGAACTGCAACAATGTACTGCAAAGTTGTATATCCAATAATGGCAAGGTGGCAACCTCAACATTAAACATGAAACGCTTACAATACTAAAAGTGATCTCTCTCAGTGTTTAAGCTAATGTTACACCAAATTGTTTTTTCAAAAGCTATATAAAAACAATTTTATCACTCCTAATGATTTTTATTTATAAATATGCCCAAAACTGGATTTCAATTCATATTAATTTATATTAACAATTCGTTTTTGTTTAAAGGTATAAGAGTATTATTATACCTCATATAAATGTGGAAACTGAGGATTTTAAGAGAATTTTCTATAGATTTAATATGATTCAAAACTGTTTGCTATGTTTGTTGTGTGTTGACATAAACTTTTGAAAAAACAACTTGATAAGCACTTATAATAAGTCATAATCGAGCACAATATATAACAACCTGTAGCATATTTTATCACACCGACTCGATTTAAGATAAGCCTGCGTAGCGCATGATATGTGTCCTCTTACCCTTGTATAGTCAGGAATAAAAGTAGTTGAAAACAGTTCACCAATTTTGAACTTAATTCCAAAGCAACAAGAATCATAAGTTCAACAACTGTTGCGACTAACCGCACTGTCCAACTACAATCATTTTATGTATACAGAGGTAATGAGCTGCCTTTGATACACTTTTTTTTTCTCAGAAAATATATTTCCAGATTTAGCTAAAACCTTGCTTCAATATATATTTTTTTATTTTGTAAAATTTCAAGTTCATAGGCAAAAATTGACAAAAATGGCATTCTCATATTTTAAATAGCGATTTAGGCATGAACTCTGTAAATCTATTGTAAATGAATATTAATTATTTATTTAATATTTTTTATAATAAAAATAATGGATTACAACTGTAACAAAATCAGTTATTTTGATTTAAAAACTAAACTACGAAACGGATTTTGATAAAAATTTTATGGAACCAATCTGTAAATATATACTTTTAGATAAAAAAGAATTTTTCAAATTGGTTAACAATTGACGGAGTTATGAGGTAACAAATATAAAAAAAAACCGAATTCAGTACCGCCTTGTTTTAAATCAGTTGAAAGTACTAAAATTTTTAATTATTTTTGTAAATCACAATTAGATCGTTAAGAGTTCAAATCCTAAATAGCAAACGATTTAAAATCAGTTATATCATGACACTAGTCCAGAATCGGTTCGATAAAATATCCTAAGGTTAAGAATAGACGAGAATCAGACTCGTCGTGGTTTTCCAGGGCCTGGACACTCCGTTGACTTGATAATAGAAGCCGCATACGTCTCTCGAGGTCGTACCGGGTCCGACTCCATGAAACCAGGGTTCAGGATTATATTAGGCACTAATTCTATTACGTCTTGCTCGTCGCCATATTCTGGTATAAATAAGGTAGGCAGCAATGGATTGGGTTACGTTAATATACATACCGTCACCGTATGTGTGTGTGTTTGATTGTTAGTGTGCAGCCCCGCAGTCCAAGCGTGCGTTCCAAGCGAGTGCGATAGAGGAAAAGAAGAAAAAAATTTGAATGAATAAAAATTTGCAAATACTATAATAATAATTCGTCAAATGGAAGTTATGCAAGAGACATGCGAATAGAATCAAAATATTCAAAATTGGTACACACTGGAGCATGCAGTCCTTACAGAGGACACGTTGTTTACAAGAACTTCCTCGTATTTTAAATTTTAAGTTAATAAAATGATCCAGTGACTACCCGTCTCTTTTGAAAGTTCGGTACTCAGTCAGTTTGCCACTTGCCGACAAACTGTATTTATAGTTTCGCGTAAAACATGTAATTAAAAATTGTATTTATTTTGTAAATTTAATAAACTTTTATGTAACGGAATAGCGAACTCTCATTTGAACTTCGTATTAAAACCTCTGACTATCACTTGATTATTATAAGTAATTAAATGTTAATCTCCGATCACTTGAGATGAATTTACGAGATATTTAAATTATAAGAGATTACCTTATAAAACTTGTAAACATTAAAGCACGAACGAAATTCATCTCATTAGCAATGGATATAGAAATTGTCGTACTATGTAAGCAACTCTGGAAAGTTGAACCTATATCAACTACCTTATTGCTAAATTGGAAGCTTATCCATTAAGCTATATATTTATATTAATAAAGAAATTTGTAAATATATTTATAAATAATTTAGAAATTAATCCAACGTAGGAAACTTATTCCTAAAAGTTTTTACTGATTTCATTAGATTTTTATTTCGTCGTTGTACTGTCCCATATACATTTAAACAAGATAATTTATTAATAAAATTTGTAGATTTTTAAAAGTTCCGCATCTTGCATTAATAAAATAAGTGATTGTATACTCAACTATGTTTGATAATTGCGCAATAGTTATGCCTCTCAAAAATTTGAAACCCTCACTTTTGACTCATTGACGTAAAGTACGAAGTACTACAAAATATCACTAGATAACCGATAGGACATTACTTTCTTCAACATTATTATACAGGATTATAATAAAGTAAAATCGAGTAAGTCCTCTCTTTATAATTTTTATTAATTTGATTGAAATAAACTTATTTAGTACGCACAAATGAAACAACTCCCTTCTCAACACTTTTATAAACGCTAGAGATTATAGTTTTGGTATCATGTATATAATTGCTTTATTTACAAGAAATATATCAACATTGTAAGATCACTATAACAGAGGATAATCTTTTAATATTATTATCTAATCGTAAGCTCAATTTATTAACAAGCATTTGAAATTACTGATTGCAATCACTAAAGATCGTGCTGCGATCTATATGTACTCGTAAAAACCTATACGTAATCAAAGTTTTATTAGTAGAACTATTTATTAACTACCTAAGTCTTTATCTAAGTTAGATAAAATTTAATCTTTTATTATTTAATTACTACACTATAAAGATTATAGAAAAAAAGCTATAATCTACGTTGCGTAATAGTGGTCCAAGAGTAGAAGTGGTCCAGAAGATATCATAAGAATAATTGCGTGCAAGCTATGAAATATACAATATCACCATATTCATATCGTCGTTGGGGTACCATTGACTTATTATGTGAAGTGTATAATAGGTCAAGTGTACTTTCTTGTCAATACTTCTACGTGTAAAGTCTTGAGTGTTATATTCTTATCGATCTTAAATGTATTATTATAAATCTTCAAAAATATAGTGAAATTCCATAATTTATAAGAACGACGACACAAACAAGTAGAAATTACTAAGCGTCTTAATCTAATTGTCATTAATGAGCCCAAAAATATTTATTGTATTAATTAAGGACAATATACAGTCCTATACGTTATGCACTTATGCGGTAAAAGAAAGCATAATAACACGTATATAATATTAAATATTACTAGATATACACTTTTGAAGAAATTATTTACGAATAACATTTCAATATTGGAAGCTATCAATTAATTACAGCTTAATGTAAGATAATACTAAAACTACCTACCTATATGATCTAAGATAAATTGTCTAATTTTTAATAAAAAACTTGAGAAAAAAATTTTGGCAATTCAACGATGGTGGAAATTATTTAAAAAAAGGAACGCTATAATATTTAAATGGGAATAAAAATTGTATTATGTAAATTTATAAAACATGATACAGGGCTATAAATAATTAGGCACCCAATTATACCCGCAAATAAAGAAAAACTAATTCTGGCAAGATTACTTTCGTATACAACATAGCATTTAAAATGCTAGTACCCTTACTACATTAAATAAAATTAAAAAAAAAAAATCTTTTATAAATCTATGTTTCACTATCTCATATTGGAATTTTAACACGTAATATAAAAATAACAAAAAAAAATTAATTATAATTCAGAAAAAGTCCAATTAAAAATTATAAAAAAATGTGGATTTATAGTAACAATTAATGGCATAAACAGGTTAATGGTTTAATTAAAAATTTTGTTTAAAATAAATAATTAAAATAGCAAACGCCATATTGAAAGAATGTTCACGTTAAAGTTGGAATGTATAAACGAAATATTATATAACGATTATTTGTTTAACAATTTATTCGAAGAACATAGATTCCATATTATTGTAACGTGTTGTACCGATAATTTAATACCGTCGACTGGGGTAACATCCACTTTGGGGTAATAGTGAACTTTGGTTTGAATTATGAAGGGATCGAAGGTACCCTTCTTATAAAAGTTACCCAAATGACAATAGGACTAGATATAGTATTGTTAGGCAATAATTTTTGATGTATTTTATTGTTTGCTTATAATAAAAAAAAAAAAAAAAAAATAAGCATTATTGTTAAATTTATCACTACTGTATTAATTGACGTCCTGTAGTTGGTCCAAAGTCTTGTCAATTGTTTAAAAATGCCTTGATGTACTTATGCTTTCCCAGTTTAACAAACATTTTATATTTTTATCAGCCAGTTAATTCACATAATTAATTAGGCAATGCTCGTAACTCTAACGATATGCATTTTTGACTTAATTTAGATTTTTTATATATAATATATTTATTGATAGCGTCTTAATTTTGTTACAAACCACTACGTTACTCTCATTTACATAGGCGGTTTGATGTTCCTTGAAAGTGTGAAACACTTTGGTTGTCCATTCTATATGTAATTATTCATAAAATATGTATGGACTGCTTATTTATTAATTTTTTTTTATCATATTTAGTATTTTTTTTTATCGTATTTGTAATATACGATAAGGGTTACTAACTATAAAATTTTAGTGTTGCATGATTAATATAATTTATTAGAGGCAGGAATGAACGCGATCATTCTATCGAAGTTTAGTAAATTTACACTTATAAAGGGATTTTTTTATACTACAAAGGTGGCAAACAAGCATACAGTCCATCTGATGGTAAACGGTCACTGTAGCCTACACCTGCAACACTGCAACACTGAAGAAACCTTAATATACCCTTTTTGAAGAACCCCATACTGTAGTCTTTAGGGGAAACCTCGACAAGGAGTTCATTTCTGACATTATATTATTATTATCATCATAGATTCCTGGACATGTCGACCAAATCATAGTTCGTCAAGAAAACCCTGGATAAACTATTATACTTCTTTTGTATGGTCGTGTTAATTCAATCTCTTAAAGACATTTTACATTTTACTTTTGTTAAGTCAATGTATAATCTGAGTATTTCTTTTGATTTGACTGTATTGGGAAAGCACATTTAGGCACTTTTAACAATTATTATTTACATTTCCTATCATCATCATCATCATCATCCTACCACTATCCCAATTATTTATTTAGGATAAGCGTAATATATTTTTCTATTCATATATCCTAAATCTAATAGTTTTTTTCCATAAAGTTACAGCGCAAGGTATCTTTTAAGCGGACTACATTTTTTTTTTGGTATTAATGTACTTATACATAGTATGTTTAATATCAATGCTTAGCACCAATCTCGTAGCGTCATATGTTATATTAAAATTGCACATTTTTTTTTAGTTTAAAAATATTTTTTACAAAATTCTATTTATAATAGATTATAGGTAAGTATTATTAAAAATCAATATTATGGAATGAAATCCCTTGGCACTAATATACGAAGACTATAATAAAAAAATTATGTTAATATTTAACCAACAGACCCTTCTGAAGTATTTACAAACTTAGATAAAGTAAATTTTTTTAATGCCATGTTAACCTATTTCTAACAACGACGTCGCGAACCAAGATAGTGGATACATGAGACCAGAGACAAATGTAATTATAGGAAATAGAGATTAGAATTTGAGAATATATTTAAATAACTAAACATTAAGTTAAGACATTAATTTAAAGAGAAACACTGTTGAGTTTCCAATTGGCACTTCTTTGCAGCTCACCTTTCGATATGACTAAGTAGAACAATTAAAATGGCTACTAAAAGGTTTTTTTTTATGCACCTTAGAATGGAAAACATGCTGACGGCCCACCTGACGGAAAGTGGTAACCGTCGCCTATAGACATGAGCAGTATCATGGACATAACAGAGTATACTGTTTCGCCCATAATACCCCCAATGCGTTGCCATTCCTGAGGACTCAGGTGTTACATCTCTAGGTGCCCTATACGTTTGTGGAATACCAGCGACATTTACCAAATTCCAAACTGACATACCTTTCTATTGTTACTATTTGGCTCTCCTTGACGGTCCTAGCTTCTTTATTTCTTACTAATATTATATGTGAATGTGATTTTGTTTGTAACCTTATTGCCTTAATCGCTTAACTCTCTCTCTTTAAAAATCTCTTTGAAATTTGATATAAATACACGTAATCTCCACCCAAAGGGTGCTTGGAAGAGATCGCTTTTAGCGATAAGGCCGCCTATTGTTTTCTCAGTGTTAAAAATTTGTAATTAATTTTTAACTGTTTGTATCTATCTATGATAAGTTTTCTATTGTAATCTTTTGGAGGAAACAATAAAGAGTATCTAACTATCTATATGGGATGGAGAAGGATATAGGCTCTTTATCCCGGTCCGTGAACATATTTCATATCAGGTACCTTAGGACCATTCCTTATGACAGTCTATGGGGGAGCTTTATGTTCAGCAGTGGAAATAACGGTCGAGATAAGTGAACATATCTCGGTCACGCGGACAAAGTCGCAGGTAAAAACTAGTATACGTATAATTCCAATTTCAACTCTCGGTTTCTTTTAATCGCCCACGATATTTAAATAAAGAGAAATATATTTAGAGTTTAAATCTATATCTATAGGCGACAGTTACCACTTTCCATCAGGTGCGCCCTCTGCTTGTTTGCCATTCTAAGTTGTATAAAAAAAAATATTTAGCTGTATCAGTGATTTCCTATAACTAAATACATCTCTGGTTTTTTTTTAGTTTTTTTATCCGTTACATCGTTTCGTGTCGCTTGTACCCTAACAATGTACTTGATCATTATTTTAGAAGTAAAAAAACTATCATTGGTGCAATATGAGCCTAAATATTTTAAAAATTACCCTACACTGTGCTAATATAGCAGTGCTTGGAAGCGCGAAATAGGTAACAAGATTCATTAGAGGCCGCTAGCACACTAACGGCGCGAACTGCGGTAGCGAAGCGAAATATAAAAGAGCGGGATGCAACATACACGATACGTTTCGCTAGAGTAGGACAGAGAGTTTTGTTAGTTTCGCTTCGCTATAGCGGTTTGCAGAGTCGTGCTAACGGGGTATTATCATAATTGTCTATACGCGAATTTTATATACTTTATATAGTAAAATTGATAATTTTTATATTTTTAATATTGAATAATTATTATTATTAGAATTTAACATCCCACCGCTGGGCACAGGTCTTTTCTCTTACGTGAAAGTAGGTAGTAGGTTAGTAGGTAGGTAGGTAGGTTAGTACCTATTCCTACACTCTCTTACACTTTACTTTCCATGTAATCAGTGTATTGTATTTTGGGATGCTTAGGAGAACTAATGTACATAGTCTAGCGTCTTTCCTATTACTTTTTAAAACCCAATATTTGAAAGAAGACGAAGAATGTATTCTATTACCTCGTCTTTCTCTCACCCTGAACACACAAACAATTCGAGAATTTCAAAATATATTTTTAACATTATTTCCCTACATATTTGCTAGCTGTCTTTAAATACTTGTACTTAAAAATTGTGAAGGTAATTTAAAATTACACCTAACGATATAATCAAATATTTATTAGTTATTTTAAATAATTCTATTAAATATATTATTATTGTGAGATAATAATCACTTGACATCTTCAATCTGGCACTTCAGTAAATGGTGATGTCGAACTTATTGCACTACTGTTTTTATTTACTCTGTATTCGTATCGGTGGTACAGTATGTCACAGTGCATTATGCACTCAACAACATTTGGTTAGAGTTTAAATTTGCTTAACAGCTAATTGAATCGTTATAACTATTTACATGCAGAATTTAATAACGATAAATATAGAAATTATGTAAATGTAATATTTTGTTATCTTATAAAGTGAGATAGAGATTATAAAGAATTAAAGTTAATTGGTAAATTAAAATGTTACCAGTATTTTTACTAAAATCTTAGTCGTACGACCCCAAACCCTTTAGACAAGTGGCAAGCGAATCTATCGATGGAATCGATATCGCTAGCGACTCCATCAGTTGAAAGGAGTCGGATGTCTCCTTCAATGCTATCTCATTCTATTTCATGGGCTCGCTACGATAGTAATGTTGATTTTTCTTAATGCAACTTAGATTGGCAAACAAGCTACGGTCCACCTGATGGATAGTGGTAACCGTCGCCTATAGACATGAGCAGTAGCATGAACGTAACAGAGTATACTATCTCGTCCATGATACCACCCATGCGTTGCCATTCCTGAGGACTCAGGTGTTATTCCTCTGTACCCTGTAAATTCACTGCCATATACCACCCTTCAAACCGAAATACAGCCCTGCAAACACAACTGCTTCACGGTAGAAACACGAATAGGATAGAGGTGCCCAAGCAAGCGACTTTTGTACAGTCTCCCTCTGGTACGATTCCATCGATTAATTCGATTGCCACTTGTCTAGAGGGCCATAGTGCTTATAGATAAGCGTCAACAATATATTATATATGGTTGATTTATTATAAACGATTTCGATGATCGAATCGCTGTTGCAACGATATGGTTGCGATTTTAGTTATGGCTATCGAACTACAGTTAGTGGCAAACAATTTGAATAAAAATCGATCAGAAGCCTGCGCAGTGTACGCTATTCAATTAATCAATAATTTATTTGCATAAACATAGGTATCTACAGTTCTAAATAGAAATTCGAATCGAAAAATATTATAATACACTCGTAAATAAGAATCGAGTCAAGCAATCAAAACATAAACTTTGTCAACCCTAAATGATTTTAGTATTTTTATGCCCGGTACTTTTTAAATATTTCCAGGTACGCGAGTTTGTTACTGCGCAGGTCACGTGACATAAAATTTCAAGTTATTTGCCGGTACGCATATTGCCTCTTAGAGAAGCGGAAAACGAAGTGAGGTAGCGAAAAAGTATCTACCGATTCATGGTATCGCTTGTTTAATAAATATGCTATCCCCCTTGGCAAGCGACAAACGAAGAGACCATAGATACGTCACGGACAATACACTATTGCTTCGTTATCAAGCTAGTTCTATCTCTTGCATGAGGTAGCGAAAACGTATCTATCGGTTCGCGTGTCGCTCGTTGGAGCGTGGGCGCCGCGTGCCGCCGCGTGCCGCCGCCGCGCTACTCCCAGAGGAAGTAGAGCCGCGGCAGCGGCAGCGGCGCGCGCGGCGGCAGCTAGGCGAGCTCACCGGAGCGGCGCCACTCGCGGCACAGCACGGCGCACGTGCCCGCCGCCAGCACGGCCAGCGTGCCCATCACCACGCACACCGCCGCCACCCACGTGCGCGTGTCGAACGACTCCGCGCCCTCCAGGAAGTGCTTGTACAGCTCTGCGGGGTGCAACGCGTTCGGAATGCTCAACGTCAAGTTATAACCCAAACGGTAGTATCACACAATGTGGGGGAGAATGAGGACTACCAGTCCCATTGCTAGCAATACACACTATCAGGTCGACCTCTATATAGTCCCCTATGGAAAGCATCGTGGTTAATTCCTGGTGAATACATCGCGATGAGTCGACTGGTCTGGTTTCCTCACCTATCATTCTTCATTGGTACCCCGTCTGCTAGCTGATATACCAATAGCGCAGACACGGTACTATCTCATTATCATCCATAAAAAAAAAGTATCACAAAATAAATAGATTGAGTGTCAAGAGGAGACTATTAGTAACTGGAAATAATCGTGGTTAATTCTTGACAAATTCAATATAATAAGCCAGTTACCTGCTTTCATCCTCACCTGTCACCACTCACTAGTGCCATGCCGGCGTATATCGATAACGCAGGCAGGCATTAGCGTATTTAAACTCACTTTCTTGAGGGAACCAGGCCTCTCAAAAAAGGCTTCTCTGATTTTCTTATAACTGAAAGCTCCGCTCCTTATTCTAGGGCAGTCATCAGGAAATTCAGTGGGCACGGCCTACCCGCTCCTCCCTCTCTAAACACCTATGCAGGCAGGATTCTTAAATTCACATGAGGCAAAAAACTGGCATATCAATTACATGCAGTTATACAAGGCGCAGTTTGTAGGCACATTGCTTTGGTGTGATTCTTGGTCAAGCCAAGTCTGGAAATGAACTTTTCTAACTTGTCTCGGATCTACTTGTTCTGGATTGTGCAGATGTTCGTTGTCTGGATCTTTATACCATTTATTGGTAAACCCATGACTGTGAGCAGATAAGTGAGATAGAGCTGGGGAGTGGACGATGAAGAGTGGTACCGACCTGCTTCCTGGTCGCTGAAGAGCGTGGTGGCGAGTACTTCGACCGGCGGCCCGGGGCCCAGCATGTTGTTCGCCCACACCCTGAACCAGTACGACGCGTTCGGCTCCAGATGGTACACGTCTATTTGACGCTGGAATAACAGAAGTATCTTAGATCATTAAATATTCTAGTAAATACATTTATAGCAATCACGTAATCTTTGGTAGAGCATCAGACACGTTGCTTTGTAAATGATGTCCCCGGTTTTGGTCTCAGTTGATATAGTTTAGTGTAGTTGGATCGTGTATAAATTTCTGATTTAAAAACGATACAAAAGTTTTTGTATCCCCTACTAAGATACCACCAGCCCCCCAGACAAATGACAAGCGAATTCATCGAAGGAATCGTTATCGCTAACGAGTCCATGAGTTGGAAGAAGTCATCCGACGTTGCTGTCTCATTCTATCTCACGATTTCAATACTATCGATGGACTCGTTTGTCAATTGTCTAGAGATCCTGTATCCGCCCCGCTTCGTCATACAATACTTTGAGAGCACAATTTTTTTTTAATTTAATTTATCCATGTTTCTTTGATAAACGGTTCCGTTTCACTATGGTTCAGGATAATTTTGGAAATTCTATCCCGTCTGTAACTGTATTTCGACATTGCAGAAAATTAATGCACTACATTAAATGCGGTTTCACTGTTGTATTCCTAAAGATCTAACTTAAACATTGCCGTATGTTTAATTTTCATACGACATTTAGAAGTTAGCATTTAGCAGTGAATTTACAGGGTACAGAGGAATAACACCCGAGTCCTCAGGAATGGCAACGCATGGGGGGTATCATGGGCGAAACAGTATACTCTGTTATGTCCATGGTATTGCTCATGTCTACAGGCGACGGTTACCACTTTCCATCAGGTGGGCCGTCGCCTTGTTTGCCATTCTAAGTTGCATAAAAAATGTAATATAATATGTGTTGTAAGTAATGCAAATAGCAGGGAGTTCATCCTCACGTCCTACAGCCTCAATGGTCGCGTATTGCGCGGTTTCAGAGATGTTTCCTCCCTCAAACACTGGTTGTGGAATGAGTTCCCTGCCGAGGTTTTTCCAAGAGACTACAGCATGGGGTTCTTCAAAAGGGGGGTAAAGAGATTTCTCCAGGGTCGGCAACGCACGCGTAATACCTCTGGTATTGCAGGTGTTTATAGGCTACGGTAACCACTTACCATCAAGTGGTCTGTATGCTTGTTTGCCACCTTAGTGGTATAAAAAAAAATAGCATTACATAGCACACAAATAACAAGAGATATAGACAAATACGCAAAAAAAAAAGAAATAAAAGAATATATATACGAAAAACAATCAAAAGAAAAATACATAGGTAAATGAAGTAACATAATTTTTCGTTTCGTGCGTGTGTCACAGTAACACAAAATGGTCAAAACTCAATTATTGCTTTGTCCTCACAAGAGCAACACTGATATTCGGTTGTGGTCAGAAGAACGAAAACGAACGGCGAAATACCTAGTCAATATATATATACCTACTTGTACAACAATTAGACCATTACCTTAAGGTTGTCTTAAAAAGATTGCTCTCAGCAATAAGACCGCCTTACTGTACTTATACAATTGTATCGTTATGTTTGTAAATTGTCTTGTTTATTTCCTATATTGTATAATGCAAATTCTCATTCTTTCATTTATTCATTCATTCATAAATGAATAAAATTTATTGTGTGTCTCCATATACAATTATTGTTATTTAAAATTTTAATCTAAATTAATAAATAACGCATACCATTAGAAGAGATGTTGTCAGAGGTCACTTTCTATCAAATCCAAGCATTCAAGCGATAAATATTACCGCTACATACCTATCAGGTATGCCAATTTTGTTTATTATTTAAAAACTTTTTAAGCTCTTTCAAAAATATATTTAGTTTAAGACAAACTTAATTGCGGTGGTATATTATTCTAGCATTTTATGTAACACGTTGAAGATTGTAAACGAGAGCTGATTTGTTTTAAAACTTTAAAATATTTATTTCGCTAAAACTGAGGTATGTAAAAGCCAATAACTTTACAATATTGTTTTCCCTTTATATTTTAATTTTTTTAATGGCCGTGTAGTCTCAGTATAGAATAGGCCACCCCTTCCTTTCCCGTGGGTGTCGTAAGAGGCGACTAAGGGAGGGCGTTAAAACAACTCTAAAGCCTAACTGTGATTGCTAATTCTCTTGCCATGTGTGACAACTACTTGCAACCCCCCCCCCCCCCCAAGAGGCTTATGTTCAGCAGTGGACAGTTAAACGCTGATATGATATTATAATGACAACCTTACCGAATTGGGACTAATATGGTTGGGGCTGATGGGCCTCCAGGGCTCCAGGGAGCCGTTTACAGGCGCCGCCGCGCGGTACTGCGCGGTGAAGTCGATGATTGGGTGACCGCCGTCTCCAGCCACGTTCCACAGGATCAGCGCGAGGATGGTGGACGCGTGGACGGTTACGTTCACCAGGGGCGGCGGTTCCGCTGTGGATAACAACATGAGGAATATTAAAAAAAACATTTATTCACAACTTGTTAAAAGGCGATAATAATTGGAGCAATTTTGATGTTCTCCGCGGCAAACTTCTTTTATAAATCAGGTTCTAGGTTCGATTCCCAGTTAAACAAATTTCGGAAACGAACTGTTTTGAATTGGCTTGGACTCATACACATGTACACAACACACCCAGTGTTGTGTACATGTGTATGGGTACGCATGAAGATTAAATATTAAAAAACTTAAAAATAAAATTTTAAATTAATATCAAATTTTAAAAGTGTAATGCCTGTTGCAGTAGTAAATAAGCTGTAAGTATATACGTAAGTAGATACATATATGTATTGGAAGTCAACAATTAAATCAATAAAATTATGTAAATATATTTAAAGCTAAATGAAAACGTACTTTTGTCTTTACAAGTGCGCTGTGATTAAAAGGAATATTTATCGATACCTACATGTATGCAACCTTACCATTCAATTTAAAACCATAGACAATTTAAAATAGATCGTATTTTTATGGGGCATAAAAGTGAATTTCGCCTATATTTGGTAGACACTGAACAAGATAATAGAATTTCGAATGTTCCGATATTCCGACCGTGCAAATAGACGGTCAATCGATAAATTACCAATTCCGTGTAACGTATATATACCCAATGGCATTGAACAAATATTTATTGTACCAATTAGCTAAATTATTTTTTATCGATCATAGAGAATTGTTAAAAATATATAAAGGGGATGTCCATTATTTATACGAGTCCTTTTAAATTTATATTTTGATGTATTTTGCCTAATTTGTTTTATTTTTCAGTAAAATAAAAAAAAAATACTTTCCATCAGGTGGACTGTCAGCTTATTTGCCATTCTAAGTTGTATAAAAAAAAACATACGTAAAGTAGAAAACTTTTTCATTCCTCGATTGCTTTCCTATTGGTAAGATTTTTCCTGATTCCTTCCTTTGTGGTCATATGCTCACGATGATATGAACTGAAGGTCGCCTCAAACTGCAGAGGTATCACTATAGGGAGGCTTTGTTTGAAGTCGTTCCGGTATAGTTTGCTGGAATGCCCTTCCGGATTCCTAAATCTACAGTTTCGGTTTAAAGGCTAAAATATCACTTATTGTGTACCATGATTCAGATCTTGTAATCACAAGGGCCGGCAACTGGTAAGTTTGTGAGGTTATAGCCCTACAGACTACTTTTATATCAGTATGTCCTGTACATTGTACACGGTTGGCCGTATGCAGAGACTTCAAGTTGCTCTTCTTGCTTGTATAGAGTCGCCTCTCGAGATTCTTGAAAGGTGACTCCATACAGGCAAACGCACAATGCGTTCCCCAGAACTGCGAGAACGACCCCTCACTAGGTGGAGCATCGACAATCGTCGACGTCAGTGGATGTAGGTGGCTTGGGAGCATTCCTTATGGTATAATATGGGAAAGGCCTACATCTAGTAGTGGGCAGTTAATAGTTGAAATGATGATGGTGGAAAACAAGTATATAGCCTGCATGATGTAACCTATGGACGCCAGGGGGTAAAAAGGGATTGTTAGTAATGGAGACTGAGAATCCCATTGCTAGTAATATCCAACCAGGTCGACCTCCTCGTGGTTCTCCCTGGAAACTATCATGGTTAATTCCTGATAAATTCATCATGATGGGCTAACAGACCTGTTTTCATTCTCATCTATCACCCTTCACTGGTGCTTCGCCAGCGTATCCCCTTAGCGCGGGCGGGGTTATCATACCATTTTCACCCTTAAAAAAAAAAGAAAACCTATGGACGCCTGCAACAACAGGGATAAATGTTGCCAATGCCACACGCGTTGGCAACCCTTAAGAAACCTTATTGTTCCCTTTTTGAAGACTCCTACGTCTCTAGGGAAAATTCTTACTTCTAATTTAGTAGCGAACATAAATGTCAGCCCACTATTTTTCTTTAGACTAGTATATAGTATGGATGATAATGGAATGGTAACCCCGCCTGCGCTATGGGTATACGCTGACGGGGCACCAGTGAGGGATGACAGGTGAGGATGAAGCAGGTCAGTTAGCCCATCGTAACAAATTGGGGAAAACGCGTAGAGGTCGACCTAATAGGTTTTTTTGATGGGTGAAAATGGAATGGTAACCCCGCCTGCGCTAACGAAATACGCTGGCGAGGCACCAGTGAATAATGATTAGTGAAGTTGAAAAGGCAGGTCAGTTAGCCCATCGTGACGAATTCAACAACAAATCAATCATGATGGCTTCCAGGAGCAATCGCGTGGAGGTCGACCTGATATGGTTTACTGCTAGTAATGGGGTTGCTAATCTCCATTACTAATAATCAATTCTTCCGTATTCCGTATGAATATGTCAGAATCGCCTATATAGACCAAAAACAGTAGATTCGCTTAATGGAGTTAAGTAATTAATCCAACGTCGTGCGGCGTAACTAGGTCACAGCTGTATTTTTATTTGTGTAATGAGAAAACTAGAAATAAATTAACAGAATTGATATCAAGGTATTTTTGCGTGAAGATCATTGATATACAAAAACGCAAGATTCATGTTTCAATGTATTTTGTAATTTGCCTTATCCTATAGGATAAGGCAAAAAATGTGTAAAGTCGGATACATCGTAATTAAAAAACTACGTTAGACATTAGGATATATTATTTCTAAAATTATCTAAACACATTCGCCGTGTAGGTCCCGGCATAGAATGGATCACTCCTTCCTTTCTCGTGGGTGTCGTAAGAGCCGACTAAGGGAGCATATGGTAGAGGGATGGGCAGCAGCGTCCATCTTAAAACATCTGTAAAAGTCTAACTGCGGTTGCCAATCCCCCTACCAAGCATGGCAACCACTGGCAAAACTCCTCTTATGGGAAGGCTAATGTTCAGCAGTGGACAATTAACGGCTAAAATAAAAAAAAAATCTAAAGTTAAAATTTGTATTTGACATTTTTCTGTAGAAATGTCACTGTTATAAATGAGTGCAAATAAATTTTTTTATACACAACTGAGAATGGTAAACAAGCTGACGGTCCCCCTGATGGAAAGTGGTAACCGTCGCCTATAGACATGAGCAGTACAATGAACATAACAGAGTATACTGTTTCGCCCATGTACCCCCCATGTCTATTTTCAATGCCAAATGTCTATATTCAAACCTGTGTTTTATTGTCTCTGTCTCTTTTATATATATCAGTGACAAATATAGACATAATACACACGTAATTTTCACTATCTCATTATCGCTACGATGCACGTTTAATTTAGATTTACATTGTCAACTATAATCATACAGCCAGTTACAATAAAACAGCCGACCAATTGGTATTGAGCTCTGGCGCGACATACATTTGTTGTGCGATCAACGTAGTCAATAGACATTGGGAGGTCTATATAAAATTGGCAGTTAATAATGACGGTCATTACGCGACCTTCGCAAAACGCTTTACTCGTCTTCAGGTAACCAGTTACAATGATTGTGATCATATTTTGATTTCTATACGCTATGGAATTATATACAGGTATATGGTATTGCTCGTGTCTATAGGCGACTGTTACCACTTTCCATCAGGTGGGTCGTCAGCTTGTTTGCCATTCTAAGTTGTATAAAAAAAAAAAAACATTCAGGTACAATAAAATTTACTGGGGGAAAGAATTGTTAGTAGGCTCTAACTGCCTCATACTAGCAATGTAGGATACATTGCTAGCATCAGGTCGACCTCCATGTGGTTCCCCTGCAAACCATGGAAATTGATGAATTCGTCATGATGAGTTGGCACTGGTTGGCCAGTAGTTGCCCGCTTGGTAGGTGGATTAGCAACCGCAGTCAGGTCTTAGAGATGCTTTAAGAGGGACGCTACTGCTTATACCTCGCCCTCAATTAGTCGGCTTTTACAACACCCACGGGAAAGGAAGGGGTGGCCTATTCTATGGCGGGACAACACGGCCATTAAGAATATTACTGCATGATTAATGTTTATTTAATTTAATTTATTTTTGACTTTTGTTCGACAGAAGACTAATTAAACAATCAGAAACAATTGAAATATGTTCAATTATTTATCGAATAGATACTGCAACTAATAAGTCATTCTGTATGTAAACACGTTGACCCCTATTGTTTGTGTGCGTCCGATATTTCGGGAGTTTGCTTGCATGCGCCACGGTCATGCGTGAGCTGATATTCACGGAGCTGGAAATGCCGGTTGGCTTTCAAACTGTCACTGTTTTGTCCCGATTATTGCTCATTGAGCCGGATCGGATTATGATAGCAGGTAGGTTTAGGTACGTTGTAATATTTTAATATCAAAGATTTGTGGTATGTTTGTGAAAAGAATCTTCGTAGAGCAAAATACTGCTAGTTGCGAAGCAAAACTCATAGACATTCAGACATTTCAGACAGACAGTGATTCCAAATTCAAATATTTTCATTTTTTTTTATGTAACTTTGAATGACAGACAATTTGACAACCTATCTGGAAAATAGTAACCGTCGCCTATACACATAAACACCATAAGGAGTTTATACAAGGAGTTCACCTTCATACCCTAGATGGTCGCGTACAACACGGTTTCAGAGATGTTTTCTCCCACAAACGCTTAAGTTATAGAATGAGCTCCCTGTCGAGGGGAGAGGGGAGTGATTTTTAATAATGAAGACACCTTAGTCCTCAGGAATGGCAACGCATGGGGGGGGATCATGGGTGAAACAATATACTCTGTTATGTCCCTGGTACTGCCCATGTCTGTTACACACGGACAGACAGTGACAATACCATAAGCAGTGGAAACCTGATGGAAAGTCGCCTATAGGCGACGGTTAGGCGACATTAGGTAGGCCGTCAGCTTGTTTTTCATTCTAAGTTGCATAAAAAATATTTCCTAAAAAAAAAAAAACAGAAATACATTGTCCTCTACGGACACAACGCCCCTAAGCTACGATACCTTTATTAATATTTATACAGAACAAATTAAAGGGACTATCAATCAAAGCGTTGCTAGCACTCGCCGGTGTCTTCGCCGTCGGTGTCTCGACAGGTTTATAATTAAAACAAATGACAGCCCACCAAAATCAATATCCACCATTTCCAATAATCAAGGCAAGATTTTGAGTCAAAAAAAGAGACAATATTGTATTTTGATTCGTTTTCGATTGTTTTAAATGACTTCTTATAAATATATGAGTAGATATTATAAATAAAAAAAAGAAAAAAACAGACTTAAATGGCAAGAAAACCAGTTATTTTGATTTAAAACGGATTTTGATGTATTCTATGGGACCAATTTGAACTTACAATTTTCAAATAAAAAAAGGTTTTTTAAATCGATTTATAATAGAGGTTATTTTGAGGTAACAAGAATAAAAAAAATTCAATTGAATAGAGAACACCTCCTTTTTTGTAGTCGGTTAAAAATAGGAGGTTTAAAATCTGTTTTTTTGTTTAAATAATAAGTGAATTGTAATTTTTTTTCATCAAATTGATCTTATTTTCTTCATAAGTATACACGTGTAAAGCCGGGGCGGGCAGTTAGTTTTAAGTGGATTTTAATAATTATTTCTATAAAGGGTCTTGCTCCTTTGTTATTGCAAAAAATTATGATCTAATTAATTTTATGACGATTAATACTGTCCTTTTGCGATGGGCAAACCTGCTTGTTTCGAATTTTACTATTTGTGGACCTTTATCAGACCTATGTGTATATTTTCGATAAGCCATATGATATATATATATATATATCCACGTACTGACGACATCATAAAAAAAAAAAACAGAATTGTCGTACAAATAATAGTGCGTGTGTTAACCACATTGAGTTAAAAATCACGAAGCAGACAAATAAATAAAACGTTAAACTATTTTAAAATAACATTTTTATATAACAAGGCTCAACTTCATTTAAATTATGTGAGATAAAGTATAAATTTCTAGCAAGTTAGATAGATACAGATAGACAGATACTCTTTATTGTTCCATCCAAAAGAATACATTAGTAAATTTATCTCTCTCTCTCTCTCTATTACTAGTTATAAATAAATTAATAAATAAATAAACAAGCTAAATTTATCTGCAAGAATACAGCCTGTTTGAACAAAGACGTTTGTCGATTCATTGTGATTTTTTTTTAAAGTAACTTACTATTCTGAATATATAAATATTTGCAGTGTGTGCAGAACAGATCTGGATTCTAGTATATAAACAAATTAATGTCACAATATTTTTTTTTGATGGGTGAAAATGGTATGTTAACTCCGCCTGCGCTAATGGGATACGCTGGCGGAGCACCAGTGAAGGGTGATAGATGAGAATGAAAACAGGCCAGTTAGCCCATCATGATGAATTCATCAGGAATTAACCATGATAGTTTCCAGGAAGAACCGCGAGGAGATCGACCTGGTTGGGTATATTGCTAGCATTAGGATTCTCAATCTCCATTACTAACAATCTCTTTCCCCCTGTCACAATATTTTAGATAAAGCAAATATTTCTAGGAACTTAACTAATCTAACTACATAGCTCTTTTGCCAACGGAATAGACTTCACAATTGGGCATAACGTACACGAAATGTCTAAATAAAAAAAAAAAAATACAAACAATTACAAGAAAAAATTACACTGAGAAAATAATGGGTGGCCTTATCGTTAAGAGCGATCTCTTTCAGGGAACCTTTGGTTGGCGAAGAGTAAATAGTAGAAAAGAGGAGATAGTGATTTATTTACAAATAGTAATTTCTAGTTTTTCCAAATGACAATTAACCGATTTCAAAAATGGAAGAGGTTCCCAAATTCGGTTGTACTATTTAAAAGTATGCCATTTATAAACCAATTTGGATTATTTTTTAATATTATTATTATAAAGGACATACTTTCGGATTGATTCCATAGTTATTTTATAAAAATCAATTCAATAGTCTTTAAATCATAATAAATGGTTTTGCCACGAATGAGGTTTTTTTTTATCAATTTACTGTAGGAAATAAATAATCACTACATAGTATAAAACAAAGTCGCTGTCGCTGTCTGTCCGTCCCTATGTATACTTAAATCTTTAAAACTACGCAACGCATTTTGAAGCGGCTTTTTTAATAGATAGAGTGATTTAAGAGGAAGATTTATATGTACAAAACATACATAATATTGTAGAGAAACACTGATAAATTTAGAGGTTTCTAATGTGATGTGATGTAATGTATACCCGTGCGAAGCCGGGGCGGGTCGCTGGTATGTAACAATATATTACATTGCCGTATGGTCCCGGCATATAATGGCCTACCCCACCCTTTCCCGTGGGCGATGTAAGAGACGACTAAGGCAACATAATAATAAAGAAATGGATGAAAGGACGCTGCTGTCGTCCTTCTTAAAACATCACCAAAAGCCTGCGGTTGACAATTAGCCTACCAAGCGTGATAATGATGATGCCCATATTATATAGCATTTTCTACTTTCAAACAAAACTTATGTATATATATACGAGGTTATATATATATATATATATATATATATATATATATATATATATATATATATATATATATATATATATATTGCACTTGTGCCAATGCCGTTTCCACTGTGAGAAGGCTCCTTGAAAGTCCTCTGGTTGTAGGTTTCTCAGCTGCCCCGTCGTAGCTTTTTTTATCTCATTTATGTCCCCCAAATGCCGCCCCCGAAGTACCAATTTGGTTTTTTGGAACAAGAAGAAGTCACACGGGGCCAAATCCGGCGAATAGACAGTGTTCGGTCACCGTAATGGAATTTTTACTCAAAAACTCACGGACAACAAGAGAGGTTGGGCATTATTGTCGTGGTGAAGAATCCAACGCCCCTCTCGCGCCAATTCTGGACGAACTCGTTTTACACGAGCTAGGCGTTAGCACATCGACGTAGAATTTTCCATCAACTGTCTGGCCTGGAGGGACGAATTCTTGATGGACAATCCCCCGAACATCGAAAAAAACAATCAACATTGTCTTGACATTTGAGCGGGATTTTCTTGATTTTTTTGTTCGTGGTTCCCCGGATGTCTTATCGAATTAGATCGGCAAAAATTTCACGGCCATTATTAAAGTTTATGAGAGAAACTTGATTAATACGCGCTGCTCTTCAACGGAAGCGGGCTCCATGCCGACGGGGTTTCGTTAAAAACTTCACAGATGGCGTGACAAGCCAAAATCCACGGCGGTCAGACCAGAACTGAAGCATTGTTATATATCCTGCGCTATATATCCTCTTTCTCGCATTCCAGAACACTTTTATACGAACTTTCCGGACAGACCTCGTATATATATATATATATATATATATATATATATATATATATATATATATATATATATATATATATATAACCGCAACACCCATCAAACAATCCTTACTAACTTACTAGATGCATACTGATTAATGCATGAGAGCATCTCTCAAGCATTTTAAGGGCATGACAGTGTATACTGTGATGTCCATGTTGTTTTTATTTTATTTATCTACAAGTGATGTTGATATTATTTTCTATGTATTTGACAGGCAATTACATTGTTTTAAATAATTAATTAGACTATGTCTCACAAAAAAAAAGTGTCACGTGCGCGTTGCCGACTCTGAAAAAACCTTAATACACTCTTTTTGAAGAACCCGATAATGTAGTTTTTTTTGTATGTATGTGAGCCCATTATTAGCAATATAGGGTAAATCCTTAATAAATCTATCGAGTTATTTCCAAAAATTAGCATATTGCGATATCAAAATACGACGCGGGCGAAAGCAGATATATATATATATATATATATATATATATATATATTCGTGTTTTTGTATAGTATGAAATAAGTATAATAATAAGTATATTGGACAATGCAACTCACTGCGAACGGTGAGGTTCACCCTGTCGATAAAGGAGGTCTCGTTTTCCACACCGCACTCGTACACCCCAGCGTCGTCCACGTCCACGTTAGTCAGTAGCAAGCTGCCGTCGATCTGAAACAACACAAAACTTGTTTAAAATTCAATTTTTTGTTTAGCTGGGCTCCTAAAATTTCGGAAACTTTTCACGATAGGTCCTCTAATTTTAAGTTACACCTTTAGGAATACAACTGTGAAAACTACATCCAGTTTGGTGCAGTAGTATTTACGTGATGCCGGACAAACAAACAGACATCAAATTCATATAAAAATATAGTTTGGATATCTATTGGTTTTATTAAGAGCCTTAATATTAGTTTTTCATAAATATCTCCCATGTACTGGCATTGTCCAGTTAGAATTTTATTAGATTAGTCCGACTAAATTTACTAGCAAAGAAAATAAAAATATTTTTTCATTTATTTTCATTGCAATATATGCGGGACAATAAAATGTAAAATAACTTCAAATTTCAAATCGATAGTGTCAATAGTTGTTGAAATATAACGCTGTGACCGATGGACGGTCGCACAAAATCACACCATTAGGGTTCCTTTATCCCTTTTTGCTACGAAACATTAAAAACATGCCATTTAGGTAAAAATCAAAAACGCATCTGGCAACCCTGATGGTAACACCGCCTCTATGTATGTACGCGTGTTCGTGATTTCATTACTGATTTTTTTTGCGGAGCAAAATGCATTTATACAGCTTGTCCATATATTTTAACTATAAGCTGTTCATTATAATAAAACAATAGCGTGTTGCGCGGGCGCATGACTTGCGATATCGGCGTACGATCTGCCGCGTGTTCGTATTGAAATTACTAGAAGTCAGAAGGTCAATTATTACTTGGGTTCTAGTACGAAACTCGCTTATTATGGCGATTAGCAACGTTGTCTACTATTGGCCTGTCTCTCAATAGGTATTTTAGGCGCTTTTACAATTTTTTACCAAATGTTGCCCGGCCGGGGTAATGTACCAGACGAGATAAAATGTATGATGTTGGCAAAGAAGCCGCAAGCTATTAGAATCATCATCATATTCCTACCCTTATCCCAATTTTCTTCAGTGTTATTGTTATTTAAATTTTGTACCCCATGTTATGGAGCGGGCGTTGATAGCTGCGACACAGTCTCTTTGTCACTAATGCAGTTATTATCGATCCTAAAAAGAAAACTGTAAATTAAGCTAAGGATCCCAAAATAAACATTTTTATTTATTTTATTTTTAATTATATAAATTTTCGGATCGGCGTAATATGTTCTTATCTATATTACCCAAGATTTTGGCTTCTAGTTTTAGAACTAGCTATTTGGAAAAAAAAATGTCATTTATGGGAATCGGCATTAAACATAACCATAGTAAAACCATAGTAAAGGATGCTTTCCATCTACTTATCAATTTACTGAGCAAAGTCCATTATTCACTAAACGATTACATAGAGGACAAACGTTCAATCTGGTTAGACATAATCCGTTTTACCACAAAAAAGTTAAACATAGGAGAAAGGTGTGTAATACATGTTTAGACATCTCACTACGAAAGCGCGTCAAACATATGTTAACGGTAAAACAAAAGATAGTCTATGTTATTAAAAATAAAATGTATTTAAAGTAATAACTTTCATTATAAAAAATCTATACATTTTAGCATATAAAAATACAAAATAAACTTTACTACACTGACTAAACAATATATAATCACTTAGACAGAGTTTCGTTAAACACCGTTTTATTATAAAAGCATAAACTAACAATGTAAATTTTATATATGGAAACACTCATTAATGTAGCATTGCAACACGGCGATCTGTTTTTGCCCTCTTCCTCCATCAACTTTCATACTGTGCACTGTGTATTTCTCATTTTTGTAAAATAAATTAATTAATTAAAACAATATCCGCGCATTTGATACCAACACTGTTTTTTTTATCTTTTGTAGTAAGACCGAATACTTCTAAATAAATGTACATTTTATTAACTGACCTACCTGAAAGTAAACTGAAAAGTGGAGGTTTTTCTCTAATATTTTTTTATACCACGAAAGTGTTAAACTAGTATATAGCCCGTCTCATGATAAACGGTTATTGTAGCCTATGGACGCCTGCAATACTAGGACGACAAATTGGAGCGTTTTGTCAAAAAATGGGTATTATGAAAAAAAATTAATAAATAAATAAACGAAGTTCATTTTTTTTTATCTATCTACTGTTAATTAAAGTGATTATTGTAGTTATTAATAAAATCACAACAAATCCACACGAAGGTACAATACCATTGCCATATCGTCAAGTCACTCATACATTGACAGGCTGTAGTACTCGCCCTTTATAAATATTAACAAGAATACATCAATTTTGTGTTTAGCCAATATGGGAGGTGGAACGGCCTTGGGGCGGACCTTGAACGTCGATCGATAGGAGAATGCCTCTCCGTAACTCTTATAGGTGGGTTGTAAAGGTACGTGGTCAGACTTAGTTCACCTTGGCTTTCCACGCGCGCGGAGGGGTAATACCTATTATCAAATCAAATCAACTTTACATAATACCTATTTATTTATTTATTATTAAATTAAAGTAATTTTAATCATGTTATATATAATACCAGAGGGAGACTTTGTACAAAAATCGATTGCTTGGGTACCTCTGTCCCATTCGTGTTTCTACCGTGAAGCAGTTGTGTTTGCATGGCTGTGTTTTCGGTTTGAAGGGTGGGATATGGCGTGAATTTACAGGGTACAGAGGAATAACACCTGAGTCCTCAGGAATGTCAACGCATGGGGGGGAGGGGTATCATGGGCGAAACAGTATGTGTGTGTACTGTTATGTCCATGGTACTGCTCATGTCTATAGGCGACGATTACCACTTTCCATCAGGTGGGCCGTCAGCTTGTTTGCCATTCAAAGTTGTATAAAAAAAAACTGATATAGTTAATGTCTCCATAGAAATGTTTCGAGAAAAACAGATCAACTTTTGCATACAATTATGCGTATATCCTTTATAACGTCTATATTTGTTTTGTCTTATAATTTCTGCATATTTTTAATGCGTAAACACTCATTTTATTTATTAAATAATACGTCAAGATACATTTTATGCGTAAGTATATAGAATACTATAAAAAAACGAGTCGGCAAATTTTACAATTAGCTGAAAAAAAATTTACCCGTTTTTGAGTCTGGATGCTCTCTCTCTCTCTCTCTCTCTCTCTCTCTCTCTCTCTCTCTATATATATATATATATATATATATATATATATATATATATATATATATATATATATATATATATATATATATATATATATATATATATATATATATATATATATACAACTTAGAATGGCAAACAAGATGACAGTCCACCTGATGGAAAATAGTTCGCCTAGCAGTACCATGGACATATAAATGTTTCGCCCATGATACCCCCCATGCGTTGCCATTTCTGAGGACTCAGATGTTATTCCTCTGTACCCAGTAAATTCACGCCATATCCCACCATTCAAACCGAAACACAGCCATGCAAACACAACTGCTTCAAGGTTGAAACACGAATGGAACAGAGGTATCCAAGCAATTGACTTTTGTACAGTCTCCTCATGGTATATATCTAAGGATACGACATTTAATTTTTTGAGTGACAGCAAAAAAGCACATGAGCATATAAGCAGTATCCCGCGGCTCCGTCCATGATCGAATCGCGATATTGAATAACCTGTAAACTTCCTCAAAAAATGAGCTTTCAATATTAAAAGATTTTTTAAATCAAACTGGTACTTCCAGAGATTTGCGTGTTCAAAGAAACAGTCGTCCGTATTATTTATACTAGTATAAATTTTTTATACCATTGCGGTGGCAAACAAGCATACGCTCCACCTCATGGTAAGATATATGTAACTCTATACAAATTTTAAGGATTAAATTAAACCTTTAATATTTATATTATTACATGTATCACATCTCCAATATTTAGAATTAACAGAATTTTTCATCGTGATTCCCACCAAATTGGTAATAATTATTCCTCTCCATCCAAAGGTTGCCTGGAAGAGATCGCTCTTAGCGATAAGGTCGCCCATTGTTTTCTCATTGTGATTATTTCTTGTAATTGTTTATATTTATAATAAGTTTACTATTGTAATCTTTTGGAGGAAACAATAAAGAGTATCTATCTATCTATTTATCTACCCTTTAGCAACATTTTATGTGTTCTTTTTTATACATAGCTTATACCCGTGACTTTGTCCGCGTGACTGGGAAATATTTACTGACCGGTATCGATAATAGCCTATCTTTTTCCTTCCCAATTAGTACGAGAATACTAAATTACTAACGCTTTAATGACTTGGTCAATCGATTAAGCCAACAAACAAACAAACTCAGTTTCACATTTATAATATTCAATATAATCATATCAGCCTTTAACTGTCCACAGCTGAACATAAGCCTCCCCCTCGGGTGGAGGGGGGTTGCCAGTAGTCACGATAGTTTCCAGAGGGAACTACGTGGAGGTCGACCTGATAGGGCAATGGGGACCAACCTCCCCATTACTAACAATCCCCTCCCGCCGGTGAGACTGTACTGTAGTCAAACACGCATAAACTTTATATAAAAAAGAGCATGTTACAACACGCAATGTGTTGTGCAAGTACAAGATTTACTACGTGTAATGTCGACTATGGCTTAATGTCCATGGTTTGCGCAAGGCTTTATGGCCACCACAATAAAATACATACGTACGTGTGTACTGCAGCAACACAAAAGGTCGTAACTCGATGAAGAACATTGCTCATAGAATAAAACACTGACTTTTAGTTAGAACTTACACGATTATAAGTACCTTTTTTTAATGGATGATAATGGAATGGCAACCCCGCTTGCGCTAACGGTATACGCTGGTGGGGCACTAGTGAGGGATGATAGATGAGAATGAAAAAAAGCAAGTCTATTAGCCTATCGTGATGAATACACTCGAAATTTAGCACGATGGTTTCCAGGGGGGACCACGAGGAGGTTGACCTGGTTGAGTATATATATACATGGTACTGCTCATGTTTATAGGCGACGGTTACCACTTTCCATCGGGTGGGCCGTCAGCTTGTTTGCTATTTTAAGTTGCATAAAAAAACATATATGGAGACGAAGTGGCAGGTAAAAGCTAGTAGTAAGCATCAGGTGCTTCAAGTAATTAGTTGAAAGCGAGCAGATTGCGCGCGACGCAACGTCACCGTTCTGAAACCTGAAAGTTTGTAACGCATCGTAAAATTCCCTTCACACATAAATAAAACTTCAATGTTGTGGCCCAAGTAATGAACGGAACGATATTGATGTCCATCCTAAAAGTTGACTGGTAAAAAACGCTATGAAAACGTACAAGGCGGTCTTTTAACCGTCGCTTATAGATATGAGCAGTACCATGGACATAACAGAGTATACTGTTTCGTCCATGATACCCCCCATGCGTTGTTATTCCTGAGGACTCAGGTGTTATTCCTCCGTACTCAGTAAATTCACGCCATATCCCATCCTTCAAGCCGAAACAAAGCCATGCAAACACAACTGCTTTACGGTTGAAACACGAATGGGACAGAGGTACCCAAGCAATCGACTTTTATACAAAGTCTCCATCTGGTATAATATATCTATAATATAATAATTGATATATTTTTTTTTTATACAACTTAGAATGGCAAACAAGCTGACGGCCCACCTGATAGAAAGTGGTAACCGTCGCCTATAAACATAAGCAGTACCATAGACATAACAGAATATACTGTTTCGCCCAATACCCCCCATGCGTTGCCATTCCTGAGGACTCAGGTTTATTCCTCTGTACCCAGTAAATTCACGCCATATCCCACCCTTCAAACCGAAACACAGCCATGCAAACACAACTGCTTCACGGTTGAAACATGAATGGGACAGAGGTACCCAAGCAATCGACTTTTGTACAAAGTCTCCCTCTGGTAATAATAATATTATAATAATTTGGGATATATACTTGAAGATATTTAAGAAAAAGTAATATGAAGAGTTTTAATAAGAAGAATATAAGTTAAAACAATAATATTGTTCGTCTTTTGTACCATATTTTATTTTGGTCAATAAAGTTTTTTAAATAAATTAATAAAATTTTAAGTTGATATTTAAATTGATTTTTAAGCAAGTTTTAATTGGAGAAGCTTCTCAGCTGGTCAGTATTTTTATGAAGCTTTATTTTACACGAGTCATTGTTCGTAGACTGCCATAAGGAACGGTATTGAGCCACTTGCATCCACTGATACCCTGCAATGCATTTGAGGTTGTCACTCCGTCTTGTAGGGGGTCGTCTTACACTGCGTGTACCCATACGGAGCTATCTTTAAAAAAATATTTTTTGATTGTAAGTTCTTCGAGCTATGTAACCAGCCCCATTACCACTTCAGCTTGCTTATTCTACATATATACTGCTCCCATACACAAAATTTCGTAATCGGCTGCACGAGGACAATACAATTTACTGTACTCGTATCTCGCCTCAGCTTATAACTTGGACCGCAATATTAGCTAGTGAAAAGGGCGACGCACCCCGTTTGTACAATAGCAGACACCCCAGTAAGTCACGCCGTGAAGATTGCGGGTGACTCATCTTTCACGGAAACCCGCCCATGTTTAGCTGTCAAACAGAGCTTTTCACATTATTTTTTGTGCTGATGTCGGTTAAGTTTTCTTAAATATTGTATAAATGTAGGTATAAAAAATCCTACATACATTATACCATTATGGTAGAATATGGAATAATGGACTTGTAATAAAAATATTTTCATTTAATGCATGTACATATTCGTGCAATGATTTGGATTACAATTATATGTATGTGCATGTGCATATGTGCGTGCGTGCGTGCGAGCGTGTGTGTGTGTGTATCTGGAGCTTATAAATATGCTGCTTTTAATTATTATTTTTTAATCACATTTTCCCTAGTTTATTATTTAATGTCTATATAAATAAGAGAGATTTTTTTTTATTTTATTAAGTATATACTACAGGCTACAGTCAATAACATTAAAAATATTTATAGAAAAATAATAGTATGAACTAGATTGAAACCTAGACAATGAACTTGAAAAATGAAACGACAATGTGTTTTTGTCGTTTCCGACAATTTTTATTATAATTACTATGTGTAATACAGCGTACAAGTAAAATAGCTTCGTATATTCTGTACTTATTGGAAAGATACAGATGTCTGCCTCTCTTCCCAGGTTGTTCAGCATGAATAAGTATACAATTTGTTTTTTTTTAATCTATCTTATTGACTGGTAGAGAATGCCGTCAAGTATTAAGTACAGGGCGTACTAGACATATTTTATTGCGTGCATATTTAGAGCGTAGACATATTTTAATGCGTGCAAAAGTATAAATAAATAAACAAAAAATGTAAGGTACATATTATTTTTATGTATTTTGTAATACTTGTAAGACATTGCATTATAATATGCAATACAATTGCATTAAATAAATAAATTGTTATATTATTTTTCCGCTATTTTGGAAAAAATCTATATATATATATATATATATATATATATATATATATATATATATATATATATATATATATATATATATATATATATATATATATATATATTCCCTTAGTCGTCACTTAAACAAGCACGGCGATACGCCATCTAGGAGTAATTTATTTTACTGGTTCTCCTAATACTGAAATCCATACAGACTAAGTAGCGAACATTAAGCTAGTTTCATCATCATCATCATCATTTTAGCCATTACCCACTGCTGGACATAAGCTTAACTCCATAGACTGCCATAAGGAACGAACCTGAGCCGCCTGCATCCACTGACTTCCCGCAATGCATTTGAGGTCGTCACTCCATCTAGTGGGGGTCGACCCACACTAGTTTACTGACATATTAATATAGGAACATCACTACAACAACAACATTTGTCTCGTCTTTACCTTTACCTCTTTATTTAAATGCTGAGTTGACCTAATTTAGTCTAAATTTGTCCAATAGTTTCGTTCGTGCTGAATCAGAAATATGGAATCTATTTTATCAATCGACACCAAAATGGAAGAAATTTTATGCAATTGTATGTTTGTAAGACTGATTTTAATGATTATTTTTTAGTTACAATTTATTTATTTAGGCTGTAATGGATAGTGAAATTCTATCTACATTTGGTGGACTTAACACCGGACGGTCTTCTTTACCAATCAAATATTGGCTAAATCAAGAAATACTCGTAAGTAGCCGGTGCATTATTGAATCGAGGAAATATAAAGTAATACTTAATACAATCGTATATTATAAATATAAATTTACCAGAGGGAGACTTTGTACAAAAGTCGTATTGCTTGAAAATATTAATGTCCCATTCGTGTTTCAACCGTGAAACATTGTGTTTGCATCATTTTTCGGTTACCCAAGGGTGGGATATGGCGTGATTTTACTAGGTACAGAGGAATAACATCTGAGTCCTCAGGAATGACAACGCATGGGGGGTATCATGAGCGAAACAGTATACTCTATTATGTTCATGGTACTGCTCATGTCTATAGGCGACGGTTACCACTTTCCATCAGGTGGGCCGTCAGCATGTTTGCCATTCTAATTAGTATAAAAAAAAATTAATATAAAAATACTATGTAAGATAATAAATAAATACATGAAAAATTGCTATAACAAATAACTGTATAAGAAAAGTAAATAAAACATTTATCTACACTCCTCGCAAAAATTAAGGGAACATAAAATTTTTTTAAATTTTTGGGTGATTTTCAACAGGCTGTATTTCAGTGAAAAATAATCGTACAGGAAATTTAAAAAAATTTTGAAGCTTGAAAACTCTAGTTTTCATTTTTTGGTGAAAAAATTTTTTGAGCTCCGGTTTCCATGCAATTCTTAAACAAAGCTGAAAATATTTTTTTTCAAAATTTTCTAGGTTTTGTTTTTCACTCTATGGGCATGGAAAAATTTTTTCGAGCTACTCCATATATATAAAATGGTCTCTTAGTGTGTTTATTCAGCTTCAAAAATCGCTTTGGATGGCTCAATTACGACCATTTGTCTCCGAGATATCGAACTTTGAATGCAAAAGCATCCTTTTCCATTCAACTGCTAATATCTCTGGAACTACTGGTCGCACAGCAAATCATGAGTTTCTTTATCTATAATTTATTAAGCACAGTCAAGAGTTTGAAGAAAAAATTTTTTTACACTCTAACATTGAATTTAAAAAAGTGGAAAAAAGAGTATTTTTTTTTTTTTCCTTTTTTGGTTACTTGGCTGTATATTCGCTAATATTGGCGGGAAAGCTAAGTTTTGAGTAAAATTTTACAGACTATTGTTCCTTAAAGAACCCCCAAATCCCTGGAGCGATCGGTTCAACGATTTTTCCCGGACCAATGATTGAAATTTTGGAAAAAATAAGGGAACAAGGTTTTTGTCCCTTAAATCATCGCCCTAATCCATTCAAAAATCAATAATTTCATTTGTTTTTCACTTTTTACTCAATTTTTTGTTTTTTAAAAATTCATTATAAAAAAAAAAATATCGAAAAAAATCAAAAATTTTATTTCAGATAAAGAAATGTCGGCGCCCGCTTTTGTGCGACCAGTAGTTCCAGAGATAAATAGCAGTTGAATGGAAAAGGATGCTTTTGCATTCAAAGTTCGATATCTCGGAGACAAATGGTCGTAATTGAGCCATCCAAAGCGATTTTTTAAGCTGAATAAACACGCTAATAGACCTATACAATGGAGTAGCTCGAAAAAATTTTTCCATGCCCATAGAGTGAAAAACAAAACCTAGAAAATTTAGAAAAAAAATATTTTCAGCTTTGTTTAAGAATTGCATGGAAACCGTAAAAAATTTTTTCACCAAAAAATTTGAAAACTAGAGTTTTCATAGCTTACAAAACCCTTTTTTTAAATGGTTCCTTTTATTTTTCACTGAAATACAGCCTGTTGAAAATCACCCAAAAATTTAAAAAATTTTTATGTTCCCTTAATTTTTGCGAGGAGTGTATCTATTACTTTATTAATTACTATTAATAATTAATAAAGTAAATAAATTTCATTCTTTTGTCTCTTTTACTGTGTATGTTTTTATTGTAATTTGTGTGCTGTAATTAATGTAAATAAATTATCTATCTATCTATGACTCAGAGTAACCAGCAAGTTTAAGTTTAAAGAGATAGTCAGAAAAAAGGGATGAAGTTTACAAATCTGCATTTTTTTCCGCTTTAATAAATATTTATTCAAGACTAAGTAATAGTAAACACTAATTTTGTCAAGATTTTCAGTAGATTACTTTAGAAAACATAATCTTAAATAACATGATATATTCATAGATTTCATATACGGGTATATTTCGAAAAATTTTGTACCTTAAATTAGCCCGATTAAGGATCGAATCCGGGACTTTATTTCGCTAAGCACGCAAACATGCTAACCACCGTACCCTTATATGGAGGTCATTAAATTATTCCCGAGTTCTTACGTCCACATAACGTATACATAAAATGTACAATTTAATAAGCATGATATAGTTCTTTTTTAGTTCAATAAAACTTAATGAAATGAGCGGAGGGTGCATACCATTATTTTTGTCGTGGAAGTAATATGAAGACAGAATAATTTACATTCTGGCAAAGTGCGAGTGGGACTCGACACTAAATAGAAGCAGAGGGAGACTTTGTACAAAAGTCGATTGCTTGGGTACCTCTGTCCCATTCGTGTTTCAACCGTGAAGCAGTTGTGTTTGCATGGCTGTGTTTCGGTTTGAAGGGTGGGATATGGTGTGAATTTACTGGGTACAGAGGAATAACACCTGAGTCTTCAGGATTGGCAACGCATGGGGGGGTATCATGGGCGAAACAGTATACTCTGTTATGTCCATGGTACTACTCATGTCTATAGGCGACGGTTACCACTTTCCATCAGGTGAACCGTCAGCTTGTTTGCCATTCTAAGTTGTATAAAAAAAAAGCATGCGATATGAAACTGAAGGAGTGAGATTGGGATGCAATGTTCTCAGAACCTTTTCTTCACAAACTAATTAATATAATAAAATATGAAATCGCATATAGCTATATATGGGTTCGCGCATTTTGTGAATATCACGCGACTTTAGCTTATTACTTCTTTATTATTATTATTTTTATACTACAAAGGTGGCAAACTAGCATACAGTCCGTCTGATGGTAAACGGTCACTGTAGCCTATGAACACCTGCAACACCAGGGGTGTCACGTGTTCGTTGCCGACCTTGAAGAAACTTTAATATACCCTTTTGGAAGAACCCCGTAATCTCTAGGGAAGACTTCGGCAGGGAACTCATTTCACTGCCTGAAAGTTCGCGGGAGAAAATTTCTTTGAAACCGCAGTATACGTGAGCATTCAGGTTTTTTTTTGCTGGGTGAAAATGATATAGTAACCCCGCCTGCGCTAACGGGATACGCTGGCGGAGCACCAGTGAAGGGTGATAGATGAGCATGAAAACAGGCCAGTTAACCCATCATGATGAATTCATCAGGAATTAACCATGATAGTTTCCAGGGGGAACCGCGAGGAGGTCGACCTGGTTGGGAAAATTGCTAGCAATGGGATTCTCAGTCTCCATTACTAACAATCCCTTCCCCCCTGACCATTCAGGTTCAAGCGTGTGTGGATTTATTTATATTTTAATATGACTACTATTTCTAAAAAGTGGAGGGAAAGGGATTATTAGTGATAGGGTTAAACATCTCTCTATTCCTAACAATATCGCCTATCAGGTCGATTTCCTAGCAGTTCCCCTGGAATGCATCGTGATTAGATTTTGTTGATTTACATGACAAATTTACATGACAATGGGTTAAGTGACTTGCTTTCATACTTACCAATCATCCCTCACTACTAGGCCGCCAGCGGGTAACAGCGTAGGTGGGGTTACCATTTTAAAACTACCAAAAAGTAGTTGGCAGAGAAAAGTCTTAAATTATCGAGGAATATTTATATTTTTTTAAACCCTTTTACTCGCTTGAGTAGCTATAACCATATATATACATATATGTTTGCACGGTTCAATGTTTTAATTTTGAAAGATGAGATGCACAATGAAAATATAGCGTACGGAGGCAAAATAACTTAGTCGTGCAGAATATCAACATAACATACGAATATACAAACAAAGAAACATAAGGATCGCTCCATGGCAAACCTTATATTTATTCTACAGTGTAATTGATGCCCATTGTGTTGAGATTTATAACATAGATAAGACAATAATACTTTGTTTTTCTATGTCTGTTCAGTCTAGAGCATAACATTATTTAGCATATTTTTATCTATAAAAATGTAGTGTTTGATCTGTGGTCATTCTATATGGCTACACTAAAATGCATTTTTTTCATATGGCAAGTTTTCCGTTTCATTCCGTTTCTGTTTTTTGTTTGATCGATTTGTAGATCGTTTAATTTAAATAAATAAATTGCCATCAAATTCCTCAATAGGTTTATTATATCCGTAACAATAACGCTAATTCTGTGATGTTATTTCTTCAAATCTTTTAATCTAATACTTTAATTTGATAATTTCAATTGGAATTACTGTTTTATGGACCATAAAAAACTAAATTCATAATAATTTTGTCTTAAATCTATTAGAAATATAGTTCATATTGGTTCTTACAATAAAGATTGCTGTGGTATCAAGTTAAATTTTTAATTTTAGAGATAAGTTAAAGAAAAGATACATCAGAATGGACCTCATTTTCTGAAACCTTATCTAAAAAAGAGTTGCTTGACACGGTTTGTGTAATATAGAAGAATAAATTTTACTCTTGATTCCACATGTTCTCTTCTTATACATGGTGCTGTTCGTGTTTATAGGCGGCGGTTACCACTTTCCTTTAGGTGACCGTGAGCCGTCAACTTATTTGCCAATCCAAGTTACATAATTATGTTTTTATTGTTAAAATTATTAATGTTTTCCTTTTGTATTGTCATTGACATCCTTGTCTATGACTATTATGAAACATTAACTTTTAAATTTAGAACTATAATTTTTTTAACATATCTGCATATGCTCTAGAGACTTTTAGTGTATTATACAGCTTATTAAAATATATTTTGTCTCTTTTTTAGCTAACAATGATCAATTATGCTTATAGTGGTAAGTTAGCCTTTTAGGTGGTTGCACGTATTTCAAGGAAGATGCCTTATAAGTACATTTCTGTCTCTATTTAACCGACTTACCTTCCCTGCAACTTTAATTGGGCTACCATTTAACTAACTTTATCTTCCATCAAACAAACACCAAAGTGATTGTTACCAACTAAGCAGTTCCTTAAGTTTACGTTAAGTAATAGGTATTCAAGTTGCAATTTAATGTAATCGGTTAGTGTTTGATTCTCTAATAAGAGCACTTTGGGGGGAAAGGGATTGTAAGTAATAGAGACTGAGAATCCCATTGCTAGCAATATACCCAACCAGGTCGACCTCCTCGCGGTTCTCCCTGGAAACTATCATGGTTAATTCCTGATGAATTCATCATGATGGGCTAACTGGCCTGTTTTCATTCTCATCTATCACCCTTCACTGGTGCTCCGCCAGCGTATCCCGTTAGCGCAGGCGGGGTTACCATACCATTTTCACCTATTAAAAAAAATAAAAAAAATAAGAGCACTTTAGAAGGTTGAATTATTATGAAGGATTAATTAAAAAAAATTATGTTATGTCTTCATACACAGTTTACAAGTGATTAGGTACTTACAATTTCAATGTGTACAAAGTTGCGGGCAATAGTTTGTATCTTTTATATAATGTGTAATTTGTAAATTTACAAGAGCATAATCCGGGCCACTACCCTGTATCTATGATCAAAGTGTCGGCCAGCAAATGTGATGGATGAAAGACGATTGTATGTAGCTAAGATGTCAGTTAGCGTGTGGTCCCAGCATGGGATGGATCACCCCTTCCTTTCCCATGGCTTTCCAAGAGCCGACTAAGAGAATTTTATGATTGAGAGATGGATAACAGCGTTTCCTTAAAACATCACCAAAGCTAACTGCGGTTGCCAATCCATCTGCCAAGCGTGACAACTACTGGCACCCCCCCCCCCCCAAAGGGGATGCCTATGTTCACCGTTGGACAGTTAATGGTTAATATGATGACCAAGATCTGAATATTGATATGAGTTGTGGTGTGCTAAGTTGTGAACATATTATTGAGTCTATCACAACTTTAAAATTTTAAAAATAACGCAAATGATAGAGAATATATTTTATTTTGTTATAGATTCTTACAAACAATCCTTTTCCTCTTGGCATTTTAATTTGGCAACCAATTGTCAACATGAAAGTACAAAAAAAATATTAGTACCTATCATCAAATAGACACACTGATGAACAATTAGATATTTCGTAGACACATTACGAAAAAGAATGACAAAAATCGATTTATAATTGATGACGTAATCGTGTAATATAGACACAAAAAAGACCAACGAGAATGAGAACTTAGAAATTTTTTTTTGGATGATAATCGAATAGTAATCAGCCTAATGATGAGTGAGGATGAAGCAAGTCAGTTGGTCCATAGTGATGTTATGTTATGTCCATGGTACTACTCATGTTTATAGGCGACGGTTACCACTTTCCATCAGGTGGGCCGTCAGCTTGTTTGCCATTCTAAGTTGTATAAAAAAAATAAACCTATATGTTCTCCTTTAACCAAAGGTTGTCTGTAAGAAGAAGTTCCTTTAAGAGAAAAGTACGCCTGTGTACATGCCCTAGCGATAATATTGCTAGCAATGAGGGTGTTAGATCCCCCTTACTAACAACATTTTTCCCCTCACTCAAAGAATATTAGCAATCAACAAAATTCTACCGCCTTTTGTACCTTTATGTGTATATTTCAATCTATATTTATGTTACTGTATTTCACTTGAATGATTCACTTGTCATTGTATATTTTTATTTATGGTGCAATAAAGAGTTAAATAAATGAATAAATCATAAATAAATAGGAACCTCCTTTTTTTAAGTCGATTTATCAACCGAGTCTTCCTAATGCCTTTCAAATGTAACTAAATACTTTCCTTCTCGCATGGTAGATCACAGCATCCTCAATGGATCAATGTTTCCAATGGATCTACAGAAATCATAAATCATTCATGAGTTACTCGATAGCCTTCAATATTTTATTATGTGTACAGAGCTCTTTGATATCAGCACTCCTTAGAATTGTTATGACTATTAAAGTCGAGTTAGTGATTATTTTGTACAGTTTTTCACGATTTTGCCCGTGTATCAGTATAATAAATGGATATGTGTTAAACTAGGGCATAACCTACCCGTGTACCAAATTTCATTAAAAACCATGCAGCCGTTTTAAGTCACAAGTAACAAACATACATATAAGTGACGGTTCACCTGATGGAAAGTGATAACCGTCGCCTATAGACATGAGCAGTACCATGGACATAACAAAGTATACTGTTTAGCCCATGATACCCCCGTGCGTTGCCATTCCTGAGGACTCAGGTGTTATTCCTCTGTACCCTGTAAATTTACGCCATATCCCACATTTCAAACCAAAACAGAGCCATGCAAACACAACTACTTCACGGTTGAAACACGAATGGGACAGAGGTACCCAAGCAATCGACTTTTGTACAAAGTCTCCCTCTGGTAAAATTATTATTAAAATATTTATTATTTATTTAACTCTTTATTGCACCATATATAAAAATATACAATGACAAGTGAATAATTCAAGTGAAATACAGTAACATAAATACAGATTGAAATATACACATAAAGGTACAAAAGGCGGTCTTATCGCTAGGGCATTTATGTTGTATGTTTTTTTATGTTTGTTATCTCATAACTCTGTCAGGTATAAAACGGTTTAATAAAATTTATCTGAATAGCTTATACTATTAATTTATCTGAAAGGATATACTTATGGAATGGTTCTATAGAAATTTTATCAAAATCGATCCAGCAGTTTAGTTTTTAAATCAAAACCACTGATTATGCCACAATTGAAGTCTATTTTTCTTTTTGTGGGACACAATTTTAAATGATTGTTATTGTTTTAAACAATTTCTAGAAGGTTCTTAATTCGTTAAAAAAAATGATACAAAATAATACTGGCTAGTAGCGTCAATGTTCTTATTTTAAGGACCGTAGGTATTTTTTTTAACGGATGATAATGGAATGGTAACCAACCCACCCACGCTATCGGTATACACTAGCGGGGCGCCAGTGAAGGATGATAGGTGAGGATGAAATAGGTCAATTGGCCCATCGTGACTAATTCCAACAAGAATTGTTCACGATGGGTTCCAGGGGGAAGCACGTGGAGGTCGACCTAATAAGGCATATTGCTAGCAATGGGGCTGTCAAACTCCATTGCTAACAATCCCTTTCCCCCCGGACCGTAGGTAGGTAGAACTCGAGACGAGATATTTCGATAAATTAGATTGATAGAAAAATATTTGAATTTGGAAATTAGAATCGGGTGTCTACATGTAGGCAACTACTGGTAAAACCCTCCAAAGAGGAGGCTTAATTATTTATTTAACTTTTTATTGCACCAAAAATATAAAAATAAACAATGACGTATAAACAAATCAACTTAAATACAGTAGCATGAAGTACCGATTAAAATATACATATAAAGGTGCAAAGGGCGGTCTTATCGGTTGAAACATGAATGGGACAGAGGTACCCAAGCAAACAACTTTTGTACAAAGTCTCCCTCTGGTATGTTCAGAAGTGGATAGTTAAAGGCTGATATGAATGCTTATTATAAATCAATGTTAAACAATCCGCACAACACAGTTTTAGAGCGAATATTTCTCAAACTCCATAAAATATTGATGCAAGAATAGAGAGGACAGCCGGCGCGCTATAAATAGACCCCGTATTGTATTAAGACATCGCCAATTCAATTTACGACCATTACTAGAATGGTACGCTATTCCAGTTTCCTTTATACGTGCAATTTTAAGAATTCCACACTTTAACAACGTGCAACAAACAATTGGATAAAATTGGACCAATATAATCGACGCCATTATTCTCGAATTAAGCTATTTTAAGCGACACCCAAAAGGAAGAGATACTCGATTGTATACATGTATTGTTTATATATAATTATGTTGTAAAATCTGAACTCATTTTTAACCGACTTCAAAAAGAAGGGTTTCAAATTGGTTATATTTTTTACAGTCACGTTTGTTACAGTCACAACTCCGTCAGTTGCAAGCCGATTTGCATAATTCTTTTTTTACTTGAAAGAATATACTTAAACATTAGACTCATAGAATTTGCATCAAAATTGGTTGAGTAGTTTAGTTCCTAAATTGAAGCAACTGAATTTACCATAACTGAAATTGATTTTTTTTTCTTTAATTGTGATATTTTTTTTGCAAATCGTAATGTAACCTAATTATTAAGCGCCCCTTCTTAACCCTTTCCACTCCAATGTCGAGTGTCACTCGACATTGATTTTGTACCATACCAAAAGGGATCATAAAGATTAGAATCAAGAATTATAATATAGTATCCTGTAATTACTCATAAAATAAAGTTTATCATATTATTATTTATATAATTATTTATATATTTATATAGTTTATTATTATTATAAGAAAAAATCAATTTTATTTACAAAATACGAAAAATCCCCTAAAAGTTAAAAAACGCAATTTTAGCGTGGAGCTGGTGGAATAAAAAGAAAAAAAAAAGGCTTGGAGTGGAAAGGGTTAAGAAAGGAGGAGGTACTTTTATGTAGTGTAACTACTCGTATGTTATGTGACGTTATGTTCGCGAATACTACTAGAAACCGATTTTGATTATTCTCTATATAATCTATAGGATTTACTCTCATATTGGTATCATTTTATTTTTAGAATGAAGCTTTCTTTGCAGAGGGAAATTCTGCTTATTGCGGAGAATTAACGTACAGATGTCGACGAGATATTTCGATAAATTAAATTGATATAAAAATATTTAAATTTAGAACTCGGAATCGGGTGTCTATATGTAGATTTTACTATGCGTCAAGTAAGATTTTGCTCTATTGCATCAATCATGATAAAAATTACATGGGACTAGCATGAGAGTAACATGTCGGTTCCAAAATTATTAAAACAATAATTTTTAGTTTCGTCTTTATGTCTGTACGTTTGTTTCAGCATCACGTAAAAACTACACCAAATTCGATGCGGTTTTCATAATCATGTCTCCTGTGGTGACTAAGGATATCTATTGCATTCAGTCACTTACCTTGCTTGCAGAAAGATTCTATTTATCTTGCAATTGCAAGACAGAAGGAAACTAATGAACAGCAATCGACAATAACATTTAATCAGTATTTAATATTTTACATTAGGTAGGATTCGTAAAGACAGAAAGATAGATGTAAGATAAACTAAAACTCAAACGTCACAATGTTTCTAAATTATACAAACGAAAAAGAGTACTAGAGGGAGACTTTGTACAAAAGTCGATTGCTTGGGTACCTCTGTCCCATTCGTGTTTCTACCGTGAAGCAGTTGTGTTTGCATGGCTGTATTTCGGTTTGAAGGGTGGGATATGGTATGAATTTACTGGGTACAGAGGAATACCACCTGAGTCCTCAGGAATGGCAAAGCATGGGGGGTATCATGGGCGAAACAGTATACTCTGTTATGTCCATGCTACTGCTCATGTCTATAGGCGACGCTTACCACTTTCCATCAGGTGAACCGTCAACTTGTTTGCCATTCTAAGTTGTATAAAAAAAAATTGTTGGCGCAGTTAAAAGGAGGTAGCCGAATGAATCGCTACATCTCTAATTGAAAATCTAATTGAAGATCTAATTGAAAATTTGGTGTATGTTTTATATTTGATACGTCATCTATCTAGAAGTGATCCATTTAGTTGGTTTCCCTGCGCCCAAAATCCATTCGTAGCAAGTGTCAGGCAAAAAGGTAGTATTATTCTAAAATAAATAGAACAAGAGGAACGAGTCAACATTAATTTTGTCGTAACAGAAGTCATTGTTACTCGTATTTTACGGAGTAAAATCAACTTGTTCGGTAAACATTTTATGTGCAGCTTTGTTCTCGCCAAGACATAACGTAGAGCAGATATTAAAGGCGGATAAAGACGTCTCCGGGCGACCCAATAGGGCCCTAGCCGAGACATAAATAATTATAATGGCGGCCTGCGTCTAATTCCGTTCGTTGTACAAGGATTTAAATTTTATAAGACGATTCCATTTAACGTTCAATTACATCGATATAAACAAATCTTAGATTCACATACCCATACAAAAGTTAAATTCCCAAATGTCTAGAATTAAAATCAAATAAATAGGTATCTAGTTACCGTAGGACAGGATATGACCACTCAAGTCCTGTACTTTTCTTAATTTTTTAATTTAATATTAAATTACACTGTAACTAATTGTTTATTTATTTTCTCTGTCAAACCCTTAATAAAATAGTAACATTTTAATTAGTAAATAAAAAAGCCAATGTACAATACATCAATAAATTAAAGTTAATATATAATTCCTTAAATACTAATACTAATTATAAGTAATCTCCCGACGCACTACACCGAGGCAGCGTACCCAAGATACTGGCAGCATTACCTCTTTGGATTGCCAAACTTATCTTTTGAGCAAAGTAGCTACCAGCTCTTGGGTCACCAGTAACCTTGATGAGGCGCGCTGCGATCGTCCGATAAAAATTCTTTGCATCTGGGCCCCACGGGCCCATCGTCTCTACAGCAAATGGCAGCAATAACCCTTAATTAAATATAGAATTCCCGAGTCTAAACGTAATATTTTCACAAAAGTATTTTCAAGAACATATCGGCAGGTTTACTTCCAAATATGACTGGATTTTTTTAATACCACAAAGGTGACAAACAAGGATACAGCCTGTCTGATGGTAAACGGTTACTGTAGTTTATGCAAGCCTGCAACATTAGAGGTGTTACGTGCGCGTTGCTGACCCAAAATTAAATAATTAAATTGTTAGAAATGAATACAAAAGTTGGTTGAAAGGGGTTTATTTTCAGTGTCGTTAGTCGATTGTGTATCTTGTGATTCTTGTTATATCAATGGCCAAATATTACAATTTCAATTAGCAGTGTTTGTTTCGGATTGAGTATTGTTCGCTTTGTAATTGTGGTTTGGGGAGAATTTGAAAGTTATGAGTACGGAGTTAGAACGTTTAGATTCGTTCGTTAGTATTCTTATATTTATATTTGAATTTCCCTTGCTCTTTTAATTTTTACTCGACTGAAGAAGAACGGGTGGTTAATTATATATATATATATATATATATATATATATATATATATATATATATATATATATATATATATACCTATATATAAGTCTGTTAGATGCAAACCGATTTTAGCAATTCTTTTTTTCTAAAAGTATATACTTACACAATTGTCACATAGAAATGTCATCAAAAATGATTCAGTTGTTTAGTTTTTATATCAATGTAACTGCTGGTGTGGCTGGCTTGTGGTTTTGCCACGATTGAAATCGGTTTTTTCGAAAAACAGACTTAATAATCAGGCTTATGTACTCGTATGTACAATCAACTACAGTAAACAGTTGATAATATAAATTACAATCCAAAATCGAACGTATCATATATTATATCATTATATTGTGTATATCAACTCGTCCTACATCTATCATCCATTTATTATAAAAAATTAAGAAATCAGAACTAAAAAAAATTTTAATTGTTGGTTAAAATTTAAACGTTTATTGTTGAGATTTTTCGTTACTAGTACATATAATCAAGATTATCATCATAATTTCAGCCACTATCTGTCCACTGCTGGACATAATCTTATCTAACGAGTATTAAAATAAGAAAATTGCAACTAAACGATGCCTGTACATGGAAGATATTTAAGAAAAATTAATATGAAGGGTTTATAAGAGCAATAGATGCCAAAAAAATAATTTTTAGAAATTTTGTCTGATTGTATGTTTGTTTTGTCATCACGCAAATATACTACATCAAATTGGATGCGGTTTTCACAGTTGTAATTCTGAAGGTCTAACTTAAATACTGATATATGTTTTAATACGCCATCTAGAAGTAGTTTAATTAGTTGCTTTTAAATACTGATACATGTTTTATCTTAATACGCCATGTAGAAGTAGTTTAATTAATTACTTTTCTTGCTTCTGAAATAGTACGAAGTAATATTAAGAGTACTTCTGTTAATGTACGAAGCAATTGCCAAAAAACTAGTAAAGTATAAAAAAGATAATATGTACTATATAATGGAAGTAGTTTAATTAGTTGCTTTTCTTGCTTCTAAAATTGTACGAAGTAATAATAAGAGTACTTCTGTTAATGTACGAAGCAATTGCCAAAAAACTAGTAAAGTATAAAAAAGATAATATGTACTATATAATGGAAGTAGTTTAATTAGTTGCTTTTCTTGCTTCTAAAATTGTACGAAGTAATAATAAGAGTACTTCTGTTAATGTACGATGCAATTGCCAAAAAACTAGTAAAGTACAAAAAAGATAATATGTACTATATAATGGATGGATCCAAAAATGGAACTTTTATCTCGAGGCTGTATTCTATTCACATAGACGGCTTTAAACGAGCAAACCTCTAGGGAAACTAAACTATAATCCTAAGCATATGATCCTCAAACTAAACCTAAATAGTCGAAGCTGGCAACCTCGAGCACATTGTACGAGAGATATTAATTAATACGAATTAACCGTCTACAGTACGAGTGGCAACCCTAATTAATTTTGCATAATTGACGCACCTGGCTGTTGCTGTACCGTCGAGTTGGTACGGCGTGGTGGAAAACAAAATAAACCTTTGATTGCGGCGGTAAATTAAGAATGTACACAGAAAAATGGAAACATTAAAGCTAGGGGTGTTCAGATCGTTAAATTTTATATACGTTTAACGGTTTCATTTGTGGGGTTGATTAAAGAAAATGGTGTCACGTGTGGTAAATATCGGGGCCTGTTTTTTTTCTATTGAAAGGTCCTGCGATTGATCACGATCTCACTTGATGGAATGTGATGATAAGGTCTAAAATGGAGCTTGCGAAGCCACGAATAGGCTGAACATTGTCTTTAAATTGGCGCAGATTATATTTGGATGGAAAAACATAAGCAGGAGAGAGTTCCACTCTTTGATCGTACGCATTTTGATTGAAAACGCAAAGCGTTTCGTGCGTATAAATGGTATGTCTATGATGTAAGGATGGACGCTCTCACCTCGCCTAGTCCGATGTCGAAAGGATGAAGGAGGAATCAGGACATGTAGATCTTGAGCACATTCTCCAAAATGTATCCTGTATAAAATGGTTTATTTAGGAACTTATCTACCTTAATCATTACTATAGTCCTGCTTTTCTTCATTCTATTCTCTCTTTTGAATAGATAAAGCCCTTTGTATTTTGTCTTTGTAATTTTGTCAAATAATAAATTTCTATTTCTAGAACACGCTAAAACTCACCGAAAGGAATTAGGACTCTGGAGAAAAAGAGGTGAGCAATTAAAAGGCTGTCGCTGATAAATGCCATTAAGGCACTAGGCCTTGGCTATATTATTGTCAATTGAAATTGAATTCACACATTGCCCAATTAAAATCACACTTGAGACTCCAATTCACAGACATGGATTTCCGTTCTTCAGCTTTCAACTTTTGGCCTTGGCGCCTGTGAGTGAATTGGAATTTTAAAGGCCTAGCTCTTATTTAGCCAATAACGTTTAAGGTAAAAAAACAAGCTATCATAATAGCCATTTTAGCGACTTGTTTGTATTCCGCGTTGTAAACCCAGCTGTCTATTTTCCCGCGCATTGTGTTTTTATTGCGAAACAGAATGGCGTGTGAATGAAATAATGTATTATACTTTGTTATTCATTTCAGGAATGTTTTCAGGACGAATTACATGTTTAAAAAACAATAATAGAAAAAAAAAAGGTGCTAGAGGACGTCTTTGCATGGGATATGTTTAAGCAAATTGGATAATTTGAAGATAATTTGATAAATTGAAGAAATAAACTGAGATGTGACCATTTTATGTTACTCATACTATGGCACACGCATGAAGGAAGGGAAAGAAGGGAGATTGTTAGTTTATATATTTTGTTTTCTTTTTGTTTTGTACTTTTTTATTTTGATTCTTTTATCTCTTTGATTGTGTATTATCTGTATGTTTTTTTTTTTATTGTAATTTGTGTGCTGTAAGTAATGTAAATAAATTATCTATCTATCTATGATAAAGGTAGATGGGTCTTAATATGAATTATTGAAGCCAAAACAATAATTTGTAAAAATTTTGTCTCTATATGTTTGTTCCAATATCACACAAAAATTACTGCACAAAATTGGATGTATTTTTCACAGTTGTATTTCCAAATAATCATATCAGCCATTAGCTGTCCACTGATGAATACAGGATCCCCACATAAGAGGGGATTTGCCAGTATTTTTGGGTTGGCAACCGCAGTTAGGCTTTTTGTGATTTTTTTTTATTTTTTTTTATACAACTTAGAATGGCCAACAAGCTGATGGCCCATCTGATGAAAAGTGGTAACCGTCGCCTATAGACATGAGCAGTACAATTGACATAACAGAGTATACTGTTTCGCTCATGATACTCCCCCCCCCCCCCCCCATGCGTTCCTATTCCTGAGGACTCAGGTGTTATTCCACTGTACCCTGTAAATTCACGGCATATCCCACTCTTCAAACCGAAACACAGCCATGCAAACACAACTGCTTTACGGTAGAGGTATCCAAACAAACGACTTTTATACAAAGTCTCCCTCTGGTGATATTTTAAGAGGGACGCTGCTGCCCATCTCTCGACCATTAAGCTCCTTTAGTTGCCTCTTACGATACCCAGGGGAGTGAAAGGGGTGGCACATCCTATGACGAAATCACATGGCGTATTCATAATTATGTTATTTAAGAACTGGTATAAGTTTTATGTTGATACGCCATTTAAAAGGGGCTTATTGTATTGGTTTACTTACTTCTGTAATTTACGTGTACGAATCTTATTGTCCGCTGGTAATAAGTTAATTAAAAAATAAATAATAAAGACAATCTTACGATGAGACTTTGGCACCTTTGAAACTACAAACTTTTGATATTATTTTCGTTTAATGTTGCATTCGAGTCAATTGTATTCGATTAGGAACAATGCCACACCACTCATGCGATATGTATGCAAATTAGTAAATTTACATTATGTTTGTTACTAAAGTATCAAAATAGAAATAATTAATTAGTCAGGCAAGGTTTAAATAGTTTGAGAAAATAAATAAAATTCCGTAGTCCTCAAAAATCAGAAATACATGAGCGGCACCATGGATGTTACAGCATACTTTATAATGCTCATGGTTATGTTTACTATGAACCAGTTGATGCAAAGTTTGCCTCATCTTTTTCAATCAAACCTGAACTTGATAGCAAAAGGGATTGTTAGTAATGCGGACTACCAGTCTCATTGCTAGCAATATACCCTTTTCAAGTCGACCACATGGTTCTCCCTGGAAACCATTGTGCTGAATTCCAGGTGTACTTATCACGATGAGCTAATAGACCTGCCTTTTTCTCACCTATCAACCCTTACTGGTGCCCCGACAGCGTATACCATTAGCGTAGGTGCGGCTACCACTCCATTATCATCTATATAAAATACGTTTCTACTGTTTGTCTTTGTTTGTATCCATAGTACAAGTTCTGCTCAGTTTGGGACGACGCTGTGTAACATTTTCAGTGGTATTTATTTATTTACTTAATTCCTAACAAATTAATTATAGCCACCTTTTATCATTGTACCGCTCGCCATCGACAGAGAATTCATCCTCATATGCTTGAACCTAAAAGGTCGCGTACAGTGTCGTTTCAAAGAAATTTTCTGCTGCAAACGCTCAGGCTGCGAAATGAGCTCCCTGCCGAGGTTTTCTTTAGAGAGTACAGTATGGGACTTTTAAAAAAGATAATAAGGTTTCTTCAAGGTCAGCTACATGCATGTGACACCCTCAGTGTTACAAGCGTTCATAGGCTACAGTGACCGTTTACCATCAGATGGGCTATATGCTTGATTGCCACCTTTATGGTATAAAAAAATTTAAATAGTCTACTATAAATCTTCTAGGATACACTAGAAAATGTCGCGGTCACACAACAAAATAAATGGAGTCGGCACGTAGGTTGATTATCTCCGAATGAATACCAGTTGAGTCCAGATTGTACGAGGTCGTACGTTGTGAATTGTGAATATGCTCTGAATATGCTATAAAAAGAGGGCATACATAGCAATAAATATAAATCTATATAGTAATACGTGAAGTAAAAATTTTGTAACCCTTTTTACCAAGATTGCACGGACGGAGGAGTATGAAATTTCGCACACTTATAGTTTATATAGAGAAGGAGTGCAGAATGCTAATATTTTTTAAAAATTATGCATAAAAATATATTAAATCAATAAAAGAAATTCACATACTTCCATGTATTTGACACACACACGCATAAACAAAAGAGTATATCTTTTGTTTATTGTTATGTCTGTGGACGAATTGAGAATAAAATAATATTGTTTGGCTTTAATATTATTTGTCTATAGTCTTACTGAATGTCAAACAACCATAATCAATTGGGGGAAAGGGATTGTTAGTAATGGAGTTTGACAGCCCCATTGCTAGCAATATACCCTATTATGTCGACCTCCACGTGGTTCCCCCTGGAAACCATCGTGAACAATTCTTGTCGAATTCGTCACGATGGGCTAACTGACCTACTTCATCCTCACCTATTCACTGGTGCCGCCGGTGTATATTAATAGCGCGAGTGGGGTTACCATTCCATTATCATCCATTAAAAAAAAATAATCAATTCATTTATTATAATATATGTTATGGTCGAATTTCGACCTCTGGGCGACCAATAGTAATAAAATAGAAATAATAAATAAATATAGAATAAATATCAATACTAAACAAAATAAGTATGCAATATAATTAGATCAATTTTATTTTTAAACTCGTTTTTATTCGCGCCTTCATTCGCGTGATCATGATAAACAGTAACATATGTATGTACATATTTATTTCTAATGCTATGTGTATATTAAAATTTACTTTTCTCGTAGGACATTCCCGGATTTAAAATTTAAATCCAATATGAAATATTACAACCTCATGAAGATTGGTTGAGAACAAATAAACTAACTTTCAATTTTTACACAACTGTCCAAAAAAGGAGTATAATGTTTTCAAGGTATGTAAGTGAGTTTCTTTATCCCATCATATCTTCTAAATGCCTGAACGGATTGGGATCTATGGAATATCGTTAGAATCCTTACATCATCCCGAGTGATCCTAGAACCTTCTTTAAAAAGTAGTTTGGAAAAATAAAATATATATTTATATTTTGATTATGCTTTATAATCAATATTTTCGCAAAGTTTGAAGCTAATTAATTGGTATGCAATAAAAAGTATCATAAAAAAATACCCCTCCCTCAACCCTTATACCTTATAAGCTTTAAGCAAAAAAAAAGTTATAGGCTATAATCGTCTCCAAGGTCATATCTATCTCTACACCAAAATTCGTCATAATAGATTTAACGGTCTAGGCGTGAAAAGTTAAAATAGAGGTTTTTATTCTTGCAACTTTATCGTCCAAATGTTGCTTTTGAAAATTACCACTTGAATCCTTTATAACAGATTCTAAATTAGCTTCTGTCAAGCTAGCACAGTTAACAGAACTGGCTGGTACATCGCTTTTTTTTTAATGGGTGATAATGGAATGGTAATCCCACCTGCGCTGTCGGTATACACTGGCGGGGCACCAGTGAAGGATGATAGGTGAGGATGAACCAGGTCCGTTGGCCCATCGTGACGAATTCAACAAGAATTGTTTACGATGGTTTCCAGGGGGAACCACGTGGAGGTCGACCTGATAGGGCGTATTGCTAGCAATGGGGCTGTCAATCTCCATTGCTAACAATTCCTTTCTCTCTTTGGTACATCGCTTAGAACATCAGATACTTTGTGACAAGGAATCCACAAATTCATTTTAGCATTTATAGATAGATAGGTGATACTCTTTTTATTATTCTATAAGATTACAACAGTAATCAATTTACCAGTATTACAAGCAGATTTCACAAAATATATCTTATTAAAATTAATATCCCAACTACAATCTAATATATAAAATTCTCGTGTCGCGGTGTTTGTTACCAAACTCCTCCGAAACGCTTTTACCGATTTTCATGAAATTTTGTGTGCATATTGGGTAGGTCTGAGAATCGGCCAACATCTATTTTTTATACCCCTCAATGATAAGGGTGACCCATCACCTAAAAATTTTTTTTTGACTAACTTTTTTTATATTTATTTAAATATGATTTAGCATTGAAAAATACATACAACTTTAAATTTTCATCGTTTTACTATCAACCCCTGTATTTTAATCGCGATTTTTATATTTCGCAATAAGTAGTAAAACAACGTTTAAGGGGTCAGCTAGTAATACTATAAAAATAATATTAATTTTCAATAAAAATACTATCTGTTGACATAACACATTATACTTTGATATTACTCACATATTTTAATTTTCTTTTTTTATAAAAAACTTCCTTTTTATAAAAAAAAAAATCAATATCTATGAACGATCATTTCGAAAAGGTATTTTTTTAAATATTGCAAGACAATACGTACTCGTACAATGTGTACATATTGTGGAATAAAGAATAAATAAATAATACTTTATTATTTATTGTACACAAAAAGGTATTTAAATAGAAAAACTATAAAAATATAATATAAAAATACCGAGGGAGACTTTGTACAAAAGTCGATCGCTTGGGTACCTCTGTCCCATTCGTGTTTCTACCGTGACGCAGTTGTTTGCATGGCTGTGTTTCAGTTTGAAGGGTGGGATATGGCGTGAATTTACTGGGTACAGAGGAATAACACCTGAGTCCTCAGGAATGGCAACGCATGGGGGGTATCATGGGCAAACAGTATACTCTGTTATGTCCATGGTACTGCTCATGTCTATAAGCGACGGTTACCGCTTTCCATCAGGTGGGCCGTCAGCTTGTTTGCCATTCTAAGTTGTATAAAAAAAAGGTATTTTTTAAAATATTACAAGACAATACGTACTTGTACATTGTGTACATATTGTGGAATAAAGAATAAATAAATAATACTTTACTCTTTATTGTACACAAAAAGTTATTGAAATAGAAAAACAAACATACGTGTAATAATGCACAAAGGCGAGCTTATCTCTAAAAGAGATTTCTTCCAGCAAACCCAATATGAGATAAATTGACATACTTATTAATGCTCTGTGGTTGCTAGAAATACAAATAAATTATTAGATAAATGGAGTTCGAATACGCGCCTACCAATTAGAATCCATATCGGATAATCTGTATCGCTGTAACGTATTAAAGGTAATAAATTATTATTTAATATCGATTACTTATGCAGACATTTTTTTTGTTTTTTTTTTTTTACAACACGGGGCAAACGAGCATGCGGCTCACCTGATGGTAAGTGACTAGCGCCGCCCATGATCACCCACAACATCAGCGGCATTGCAGGTGTGCTGCAGGCCTTTTAAAAAGGAATATACTCTTTTCTTGAAGGTTATGTTGTCGTATTGGTTCGGAACATCCCATGCGTTGCCATTCCTGAGGACTCAGGTGTTATTCCTCTGTACCCTGTAAATTAACACCATATCCCACCCTTCAAACCGAAACACAGCCATACAAACACAACTGCTTCTGCTTCACACGAATGGGACAGAGGTACCCGAGCAATCGAGTTTTGTACAGTCTCCCTTTTAGTAGGATTAGGTATTCTGTGTATATAACTTGCTCAATGAAGAAATGCCACCTTAGATTATACGCTATGCACAGATGGTAAGGAGTAGGGTTATTGCGGTGTCATTCACCCTAGACGGATATTTTTTTTTAATATTTGCAATAGTTCTGTATTCGCTTGATATTTTTTTATGAATAATACTTAGATTATATAGATAGAGCATTAAATGGAAACAAACAGATTGAAATTTAGTCAACTAATTTGACGTTTAGCTAATTAAACTTTGACATATATTTTTTTTAAATCTGAACAAATCCCGCCATGTTTTCAGTGTTGCAAGTAATTAGACTAAAAATTTTCCAGACCAAATAGATTTTTTATATTTGATTTGAAATTGTATACTGCTTCTTCTGATATTGTATATATGTACATATTCGTTATAAATTAATACAGCCGTACATGTATTAAATAAAATGGCGGCCGTTTTTAATTATTTTAAAACGTAAACATAATTTAAGTTATAGATTTGGATATAAATCAAAGTTATCCGTAAAGATATGCATTAATGCCAATCATTATGCACTGTTTACTTTGTTCTTTCATATATATTTGTATATCTTCATATACAAATATATATGAAAGATTATATATATTTATATATATTTCATATATCTTTCATAATAATTTTGTATCGTTCTTATTTTTCAACTAAACCTTATAATATAATCTTCTATATATTGAGTAAAAAATGTATATTAGTGCCTTGTGGTCCCGGCATAGAATGGACCACCCTTTCCTTTCACGTGGGTGTCGTAACTAAGGGATCTTGGCGGTCAAGGGATGGACAGCAGCGTCCGTCTTTAAACATTACAAAAGTCTAACTGCGGTTGCCAATCTGTTTGTCAAACGTGGCAACTGCTGGCAAAACCTTTCAATAGGTAGAGGCCTATGTTCAGCAGCAGACATTTAACGGTTGCTATGATGAAATGTACATTATAATAACCCTAATCACGTACATGTGGATGAAAAAGATGACCTATTTTTGGCGAAGCATTAGTATGGAGACACTCTATCTATATAATCTAAGTCTAAGGGCTAATGTTATACAATTATGTCGTACGATAGATATGACATTATATATGATATCAATGTTTCAATCGTAGTAATCTATAAAAAAATATATATATATATATATATATATATCTTCTATAATATTTTTTTGCTTATATAATAAGTAACGACTGGATATTACTAAAAATCCAAATGTATTTTCTTTTAAATTTTGCACACTCTATGGATAGAATACGGCACTTTTATTATTTCTATATTGTAACATCAAAATATCTGTATTTTTTGCAAATAAAAAAATTTACTTGATATTGATAATTTATTTCGCAAATGGATTGAGTGTACTTCCGTGTTGGTCACCAATTATATTTAAGATGATCATGCTGTCAATTTTCTTTCTTTAAAAAAAGTTAATAATAATAATAAATCATTTATTCAGCTACAAAACATATAAACATTAATGACAACTTTAGATATAAAAATAATAATTTTGTAGTAGCAGGTGAAATGGTCCTTAAACTGCGTGAGTTTAAGCTGCAACACGTCACTGCAGCGCTGATTTTGAGTTCTCATTACGTTAAAAATTTTGTTCGTAGACAAAACAGAGTTCTAAATTCAAATAGTTTCAATCTAAGCTGTCAATAAAACGCACACCCGCTCACTGTTCCGAGTTCTAAATTCAAATATTTTCAAACTAAAATGTCTAGAAAACGTCTCGTCGTTTATCGGTGCGTTGTGTTTGGGGAGCAAATACTAGTCTTAAAATCAAACCTTTTCATATTACGACTGTATTACGACATGCATTGAAGCGATAATTCAATATTTTATGCGGCCATATCACCTTCCTTCGAGGCGGTAAGGTAACGCAAACGACTCTTTTAGAACATTAATGTGCAACCGTCGCAGACTTCAATATTACAGCTTGTAATTTACAGGAAGAGGGCAACGACCCCAAACGGGGTCCCTGCCGAATACTGCTGACGTTTCGTACTACGGCCAATAACATGGTTTGCGTTGGGACGACCGCACAAAGAAAATTGTATTAATCCCGATCATTGTGTGTTCTTAATCTTTGATAACAAGTACTTAGATACATACTAATTACAAACTGGTTTAATTTTTATTATTAAATTAATTTATATACTAACTAGCGGCCCGTCCCGACGTCGAACGGATGGACATTTTTAACATTTCCCTTCACTGCTCTGCTCCTATTGATCGTAGCGTGATGAAAAGTAGTATACTTTTAACCTGCCCAGGTGTATGAAGAATAATTGTACCAAGTTTCGTTAAAATCCGTCGAGTAATTTTTGTTTACAGACAAAAATTTTACTGATTGCATTTTTGGCATCAGTATCGATCACTAATCACCTCCTGATAGTTATTTTGGAAATATATTTCATGTACAGAATTGACCTCTCTACAAGATTTATTATAAGCATAATTTACTAGCGTTAATATAAGTAATTTTAAACGTCGGCAACTAGGTAGGTACTATTTACCTGTAAAGACTTTTTCATCGCGTTAAGTGCCGATTGTGTTTTTTTTTAAAAACACAGGGGCAAACGGGCCTGCGGCTCACCTGATGGTAAGTGACTACCGCCGCCCATGGTCACCCACAACACCTACGGCATTGCAGGTGTGCTGCCGGCCTTTTAAAAAGGAATATGCTCTATTCTTGACGGTTATGTTGTCGTATCGGTTCGGAAATACTGCTGCTGGAAGTTGATTCCAAAGAGTGGTTGTGCGTGGGAGAAAGTGCCTTGAAAAACGCACGGTGGAGGACCGCCACACGTCAACTCAATGAAATTTTTGGTTATGGCGTTTATGGTTTAAAATAGCGTTAATTTTTTAACATTTATATTTTATTCGGGAAACATCTTGACTGATAAAAATAACTGGAGTTTTTTTTAACAGTCATGATGTCATTACTAGCTAATCCGACAAACAATTTTTGCCACCTATCGTGGCAAGGGTGAAATAAGAAAATATGTAAAGGTCCCATATTTCGTTATCGGGATAAAACTATCTTATTTCTCAAGTTGGAACTAATTGTACATATTAACAAAATTTTATTAAAACTTGTTGAGCGATTTCGGTGATTAATTAAACAATAATAATATTTAAAATAATTTAATTTAAATTAATTTATACTAGAATTAAAAAAAAAAAGGGTGGGTGGGGGTTGGGGGTAGAACGGATTATATGGGTATATCTGATGATCGACACCCAAGCAAATCCCCCTGGAAAGTATTGCGGCTAATTTTGGTATGAATTCGTTACAATATGCGAAACTAACTCGCTTTTATCGTTCTACCGTAAAGCAGTTGTGTTTGCATGGCTGTTTCGGTTTGAAGGGTGGGATATGGCGTGAATTTACAGGGTACAGAGGAATAACACCTGAGTCCTCAGGAATAGCAACGCATGGGGGTATCATGGGCGAAATAGTATATTCTATTATGTCCATGGCACTTGTTTACTATTTTAAGTTGCATAAAAAAACTCTGGATATTTTAAGGATCAAGTTAAAACTTGAACATAGAAACACAAAGTACAGATTAAAGTAAAACGTTATATAACCAAGCTACCAAGCAATACAAGTAATATAAAGGGCCTGCCCAGACATGGGACAGACCTTAGCGTGTATATGTACTGTCCGTCAAAAGAGTGCCTGTTCATATTCCTCACTAAAAGGCCGACAACACACCTGCAACTCTTTTAATGTTGAGATTTCTTATGAGGGGCAGAATTTATTTACCCTCAGGTGAGCCGTATGCTCATTTGCTCCCTGTCATAAAAAAGCCAGAATTTAATCCTCTCCAAACATGCCGCACGTGCGCGCCCGCCCTTATAGTTCATTTTATTTGCAAGGTCATATTAGTTAGTCGACACCGCCAGTAAATAGAGCGATTATTTATTTGGCTCGCTGACCACTCGTACCGAATGGATCTCAGCGGCTCGAGGGGCGACGACCGACACTTCTTGTAACGAACAGGCCAATTTTCAAACAAGGTAACTGATGCTCGGTGTGATCACTTTCATATGCGACTCGGAATGGAGAACAAGCTGATAGAAATAGCAGGCTCACCTATGCGCTACTGGTATACGCTGGCGTGGCACTAGTGAGAGAAGATAAGTGTGGATGGATAGATAGATAGATATTCTTTATTGTTTCCTCCAAAAGATTACAATAGAAAACTCATTATGGATACAAACAAATTATAAGAAATAATCACAGTGAGAAAACAAATGGATGACCTTATCACTAAAAGCGATTTCTTCCAGGCAACCAACCAACCAACCTTGGAAGCAGATCAATTGACTCATCGTGACGAATAGACTAAGGGGGAACCACGTGGAGATCGATCTGATAGCGTAAATTGCTAACAATGGGCTGCTCGATCCCCTTTCCCCACAGTTTGGTCATTTGGGTACAACTCAGTTTGGCGTACAAGCTGACGGCTCTTTTTTTTTTTAATGGATGATAATGGAATGGTAACCCCGCCTGTGTTATCGGTATATACTAGCGAGGCACCAGTGATGGATGATAGGTGAGGATGAAGCAGGTCAATTGGCCCAGTGACGAATTCAACAATAAATCAATCACGATGGTTTTGAAAGGAGAACCGCGTGGAGGTCGTCCTGACAGAGTGTATTACTAGAAACGAGGTTGCTAATTCTCATTACTAACAATCTCTTCTCCCTCTAAGCTGACGGATCACCTAATAGAAAATGGTCACCAATTCTTTTATACAACGACAATGGAATAGTAACTCCGCCTGCGCTATCGACGGCGAGGTATTAATGAGTTAAAATAGTTAAGAAGTCAGACCAGTTTTTTTTATGGGTGATAGATAATGAAATAGTAACTCCACCCGCGCTATCGGTATACACCGGCGGGGCACCAGTGAAGGATGATAGGTGAGGATGAAGCAGGTCAGTTAGCCTATCGTGACGAATTCAACGAGAATTGTTCACGATGGTTTCCAGGGGGAACCACGTGGAGGTCGACCTGATAGGACATATTGCTAGCAATGGGGCTGCCAAACTCCATTGCTAACAATCCCTTTCCCCCCAGTCAGGCCAGTTTGCTTTTTTTTTTTAATTAAGCGCGATGATTTCCAGGGAAACCGTGTATAAATCGTACTTATTGTATATGTATATATATTAGCAATGAGGTTACCTCATAAAATATTTTAATAGCTATAATAAATTTACTCGTTTTAAATCGATATCGAGCGTGTAACTACTAAATATATGTCGTGATGTTACATAACATGTTTATTGGTAGGAAACCCTCTCTCACTAAATCCTATTAGAAACATATCATCATAAATTTCATGTACAAACTCCGCATCGATATTTAGCTGAAGTTAAAAGGTTTCTTTAAGCCTATTTTAGTATCAAAACTGAAACTGTGACGCCCGTGCTACTCTGGGGTACTAGGATCATGGCTATTACGCCAGTTTTGCACTGGCATCGTGACAGACTGACATATGTATAAAAAAAAGCTAAGTACCTGGATGAGATATCACTATGCAAGACAATTTGTCACTGCAGAAGAAAAATTATAGCAAATTTTTAAAATCATGGAAATGGAAAGACAAACATTAATAATCCGTATAATGACATTTATAAGTTTGTAAAATACTTAGATGTTTTTTATATATTCATCTAACTAGATGGATTAAATGTTTAAAATACAAATAGACTATAGCCAATTTTTTCTCTATTTTATGCAGACAAAGCTGTGGGATATAGCTAGTATTATTAAAAACATCAATAAATTGAACAACAATAGTTTAATACAAAATGAGTATAAAGGTACAACCAGTACAACTGTGCAAATATTGTCATTAGCTAAACAAATTTGAAGTTTATAATTAAAGCAATAAGTATTCATCTTAACTGGCGCCGAATATGAACAAATGTTTTAGCAAGACCTGTAAACATTACACTACTATGACATGCCAGTCTCTAACATATCCATATTTATATCTTTTTAGTATAAACAAAGTCACTGTCACATCTGTTTCTCCTCTTACTTCCAATGACACTATTCATTTTATTGTTACTTATTTTTTTTAAAAAGGTTAAAAAAATAAGTTCACAAAAAAAAAACAGAGAATTTTGTCAACTTTAAAATTAAATCTCATCCTTATTAACTACAAGTGAAGCAAAAACAAACAAAACCACACTGAAATAAAATAAAATTTAAGAAACCTTAGTTAGATACTATGTTAACACAAGGATATTGTAGTATACAAAATATCATTAAAATCAGCACAGCCATTTAATATAGATTCAGTAACAGTTTGTTATTCAATCTTTATTTAATGGCTGTGTGGAATTCAAACATTTTTAAAAACTCAAATTTTTAAAATTAACACCTTTTTTTATACAACTTAGAATGGCAAACAAGGTGACAGCCCACCTGATGGGAAGTGGTAACCATTGCCTATAGACATAAGCAGTACCATAGATATAACAGAGTATACTGTTTCGCCCATGATACCCTCATGCGTTGCCATTCCTGAGGACTCAGGTGTTATTCCTCTGTACCCTGTAATTTCACATCATATCCCACCATTCAAACTGAAACACAACCATGCAAACACAACTGCTTTACGGTTGAAACACAAATGGGGCAGAGGTACCCAAGCAAACAACTTTTGTACAAAGTCTCCCTCCCTCTAGATAGATGAGTAAATTTTGATTTTTTTATGTCTGTATAAAACCAAATAGTGTAATCATTTTAGTCACATTTACAATAATGTGATTACAATAATGTATTATACTCCATCATTTTATATTTACACAGCTTTTAAATACATTGTTTCTGCTAGTGTAGTAGTTACATACATTTATATGTTTTCTTGATAAACTTTAATATTTAATGAAATGGGATTGATATATTGTAGAGTTGAGAATGTTCTATTAGTTTTGGGATCATCAGGGACCTTTAGTCACATGCAACAATAACAAAAACAATATTTTAACAATTAAAAATATTATGTTGCCAGATACGAGGTTTGTCCGGAAAGTACGTATAAAAGAAAATTGAATGAATCATAAACAAAAAATATTTATAGTATAATTTAAGAATAATGGGATTGATATATGTGTAGTTGAGAATGTTCTATTAGTTTTGGGATCATCAGGGACCTTTAGTCACAACATTGTCTTGACATTTGAGCGGGATTTTCTTGATTTTTTTGTTCGTGGTTCCCCGGATGTCTTATCAACAATAACAAAAACAATATTTTAACAATTAAAAATATTATGTTGCCAGATATACGCATCCTATTACTAGACGTCGTTAATATGAGTAGTACTCATTGACAAAAATAAATTATAAAATTTGTGTATATCCAATCCATTTCCATTCCAAGTATGCCTTTCACAATTAATTTAGCCTTCAAAGGACTAATAGATAACAAACAAATTAATTTCCATATTTATAATATGAGAAAGAATAAAGATGTCAAATTATTTATCAACAGTTACTTTAAAAATATTTTTGTTATAATTTTTTAAAATAATTTAGTATTGTAAAATGGTTATTCAGTATTTAGATATGTATAAAAGAATATAAAGGCACAAAAATATAGAAAATAATTCTAATCAGATTCTTATTAGATTCTAACTAGATAGAAGTCTCATAATAATATTTTTTTCTTAATTAATAACATTGTTATAGAAGATGGCTATTCATCCTATAAATTAATATTTCCATGCAAAAATAGAACAATTTATATATGTAATTAAAAACCACTTACCAGAATTTCATGATGTGTCCGGTTACCTCTGTGCACCCACTGCACGTTAGGGGTGGGCAGAGTTAATAAACCTCCACAGGGTATGGTCACATTAGTACCTCTGTCTGCTGCGTGTTCCCGGATTTTCACTTCTTCACCAGACGCCCGCGGGAAAACTATCCAACACATTAAAAATATTTGTTAATAATGGAACAATTACCTATGTAATATATATTTTTATTTTCAAAACATTAATATATTTTACCTTTAATTCCGAGGCAGGTCGCAGTCAACAATATACGCTCGAGGAACATTCTACTAAAACTACATTTAGACACTCAAGAAAAATATTTCTCGTACTCTATCTAGTGTAAAGTAACAAGATTTGTTTTCTATCTAACTAAGAACATCGCACAAAAATAATTAAACGACGGAAGGCAAAATAATAGGAAACAATTTTCACAACAAACGTCTCCCCTTCATTGATGAAAGTCATAGACTAATAAAATTTAAAAAAATCAAAAATAATGACGTCTGAAATGTTGCTAGAAATAAATTGAAGTATTGACATATGTGACAGTTCTTACTCTGTAAAGAACTTACGTTTACAATGATGTAACTTAGACTTTAAATAAAATCATCTTGTAATAAAAAATAATATAATTAAAGGTCACAAAAAAATTTTATGTTGTAGATAAAATTGATGATAATGGAATTAAGAAATTCGTGACTAACGACTATACTTTTTGACTTTTATGACTGTTTGGCGTAGATGAATAAGATCAAATGCATTTAAACTAATATTAAGTCTATTAGCTCTGTCATTGAATAAACGGATTATAGTATTACAAAAATTCGTCAGTATTTCAAGATTATTATTAGAATATTATATATAAAGATATATATATATATATATATATATATATATATATATATATATATATATATATATATATATATATATATATATATATATATATATATATATATATATATATATATAAATAGCTAATTGTGCGTGATGTTTATGTAGAATTAAATTAATCAACTTTTTCGCATACATATTCCAACTATTTTAGGCGAAGATTGTCGGAAATGCTCTGTAACTTAACTCTTTTTTCAAAATGTGAGCCTTCCTATGAAAGTGTGCTTAAACTTATTTCTAAACAGAATTTATGGAACATAAAAAATCTTAAACCACCGATAAATAAAAAATCTTATTGTAGATTCTATTTTCCATTAAATTTTAAGAATCTCTATTTAAATGTCGTACCGAGTCTAATGATTGACTCAATAACTTTCGAGATATTTATCGATATTTTGATGTTAAAATTTGTTTAAAACAAACATTCCTTGTTCTTAGCTCTAATATTAGTTCTAATATTATATCTCAAAGCCTACTTAAGCTTCATAGTAAAAAGTAAAAAAGATACTTACAATGATATTCGTAATCATAGATTAAATAGTTCTTAATGTAAACTACGCTTTGTATAAATGACAAATGTCAATTGAAGGTTCGCAGTGGACTATGGTTCGACAGCAGCAGCAACATAGCATAGACAAAAATATAGATTTTCTTCGGATATGGCCGCTGTATCGGCAATACAACATCTGCAATGTTTTGTTTAATCATTTTTATAAGATGAATGAAGGCTTTTTAACATATAAGTAGTGAATAGTGGACTGTGTAAAGTTCTGTGATAATTTGTAATGGATGCAGAGAGCGGATATGGAATACAAAGAGCTCATGATGCAATGCAAACGATAGAAACTATCCAGTCGATGATCGACGTTTCAGCTGACAGACTAGAGGGTTTGAGGACGCAATGTTCTACGAGCGCAGAGCTGACCCAGCACGAAATCCGGACCCTGGAGGTACGGTCCCTAGGACGTTCATTTTTCTTATATGACTTAGAGAAACAAGTTATGCCCTTGAAAGAAATCGGGAACCCGGGATTTCAAGGACTCTGAGCAGTTCAATGCTGTTGTACTAGATTTCTGCGATTACTTAGGGCGCGCTACCTTTCTATATGTATTGTTATAGTTTTTGCGAAAGTTTAAAACAATTTCTAATAATTGTTTATGTGAAAGTTTTCATAATTAATATTCTACAATAGATGTGTAGATGTTTACTCCTCGTAGTAAATATATTGGTATGTATTCAATAATAGAGGTTGCTGAAGTACCCTAACTATCTAATAGTTTTATATTTTAACTAAAGAATCATGCATAAATTATTAAATCAGATAATATATCATGACAGAAACCATATTTGAATCCTATCATTCTCTCTTGTAATTGTCATTGTTTATTTATTGGATTGTAAATTCACTTGTTATAAAATGATAAATTATATAAATTTTCCCAGTGTCTACACTTGTCCCCATCAAAACATTGCTCTTTTATTTATTCAAAATAAGTTACAATTTTTCATTATAAACAAATCATAAGTCTTACAACTCTATTATGTACCACTGTTATCACCATTTCTATAATTTAAGGTACACAATAGTAATAAATAAGTACATCAATTAAAGATTATAAATAGAGACATAATAATAAATAAATAAAATTGTGCCATGAGGAAGGTAACATACATATTATGAGATTGTATTGATAACATAGTCATATTTTTTAAAAGTAACTATACTTACAAATATAGTACAGTTAATTTTACTATAGTTAATGTTGCACTATAATTTTTACTAAACTATCACCAATGTTTAGGATGCATGGATGGATGAGAAAAGAGGACTCTACATTGCTGTATATAGGCATTGGGGAAGGCCTATATCCAGTAATGGATAAAAATATTTTCAATGAAAATGATGATAGTAAATATTTGTAAACCCAAAAAACAAATTATGAAATATATATTTTTTCTGTTATATTTTCATATAATTTCTGTAGGTTATTTGTTGATATTTATTTTTATTTTTATTTATTGAAATTATATGTTGATAATAAAATATATTAATATTATGCACTGCTAATTTACTGATTAAATAATGATGACAGTTAAAAATAAACTGAATATTTAAAAAGTATATATTTTTCAAAATGAGACCTTATTGCTTAATCAGGCACTTATGAACAACATGGATAAATAAAATTATTTATGATCTAAGTGAGGTATCATATAAAAAGTCTCGATATTTTATAGGTCGTAACATTAGAATTATAAAAATATGATAATAATTACCCACTGCGATTTCCACTCGCACTTGTCTGGTTTTATTTCACTCTGCCGCCAAATGTCTTATTAATTTGCATTATGCATTCCAGTGAGATATGTCAGTGAAATTGCTGGGAAATTACGCGTAAGTTATGCCAATGATGTTGCAAGTATGCGTGAACTGCAATGGTCGCTTATCATTATCATCAATTATTTATTATATACAATATTGGAAATATATTGAGAAAATACTATGGGTATAGTTAGGTAGATAGATACTCTTTATTGTTTCCTCCAAAAGATTACAACAGTAAACTTATTCTAGATCTAGGGTATCATGTCAATCAGAATGTATTTTGTGATGTCCATATTATTGTCCTTATTTATATATAATATTTTCCATGAGCCACTTCTTACTTTCCCATGGATGTTGTAAGAGGCGATTAAGGGAGTACGAGGGATGAGCAGCAGCATCCCTCTTAAAACATCTCTAAAGCTTAACTTCAGTTGCTAATCCACCTGCCGAGCGTAGCAACTACTGCCAAAACTTCTAAGGAGGAGCCTCCTCCTTAGAAGTTTTATATATCCTTAGTAGTTATACTTATGTTCAGCAGTGGACACTTAAAGGCTGATATGACAATGATTTCCCATGAGATGAGCTATCAGTTTGTTTGCCTGTTGCATGAATTAAATTTTTATTTCAATTCATAGACATTTTTTAAATATTAAATTAATCAAAATGATGAACATACAGTAGTATGATTGTCTGATGCAAGTGTTTTTAGGATAAGATAACACAGTATGAGGTGAATTTCCTTAATATTATCAATTGTCAATATTGAAAAAGTATTTTTATTTATTTTAGGATGCCTAAATATCATTTAATTATCTCATATTTTAATTCTCATTGCCTATTTATAATACAATTGTAATAAATATATTTAATTGTATTATAATAGATAGAATGATTTTTCATTATTTTTCTTATTGAGATACACACTGGCAAGACTGTTAGTATAATTGTGTTTATTTATTACTAACTTATACCTGCATCTTTTTCCCTGTGACTGGGATTTGTTTACTGACTCAGGAGGGAAGGGATTGTTAGTAATTTTATTTTATTTTATTTCAATAGGTACACATTACAGAGAATTAACATGGTTACATTAATTTATACAGTACAATAATGTTTTGTTCAAGCTAACCCTCCAAAAATATGTGTACACAGCATGATCAAAACATAAACACACAGCTAAGTAATGGGGCCTCAACAGCTCTATCACTAGCTATATACTCTGTCATATCAACCTCCATGCTGTTTTCCCTGGAAACCATTATGGGTAATTCTTGTAGAGTTCATCACAAAGGGCTAACTGCTTTCATCATCACCATCTGTCACTGGTAACCTGCCAGCTTATACCAACAGTGTAAGTAGGGTTTCCATTTTCATCCATAAAATAAATTTACTGAGATCAAAAGTAGCCTATATCCTTCCATCCTTGAAACAGTATACTCTGTTATATCCATGGTACTGCTCATGTCTATAGGCGACGGTTACCACTTTCCATCAGGTGGGCTGTCAGCTTGTTTGCCATTCTAAGTTGTATAAAAAAAATTCCTTTCTCTGTCCTGTGTAGTATGTATATATAAAATTTCTTAGTGATTAACTAAGCTGTTAAGGTGTTATTAAGTAACAAACAAACTCATTTTCATATTTACACAATTAGTCAGGATTTAAACAATAGTTTTTAAGTTAAATACAATTTAAAAAAATCAATTGAATAATATTAGCTAATAACTGCATTGATAAAGATAAATTAATGTTTTATTATTATCTAAGTAGCTACCGAACCAGAGGACTACAGATATCTAAAACCGCGGGATATTGTTAAGGTTTTTTTTTTATATGTGAAAATGGTATGGTAACCCCGCCTGCGCTAACGGGATACGCTGACGGAGCACCAGTGAAGGGTGATCGTGATAGATGAGAATGAAAACAGGCCAGTTAGCCCATCATGATGAATTCATCAGGAATTAACCATGATAGTTTCCAGGGAGAACCGCGAGGAGGTTGACCTGCTTGGATATATTGCTAGCAATGGGATTCTCAGTGTCCATTACTAACAATACCTTTCTCCCCTATCGTTAAGGTTATAGTCTATGATCTGTCTATGAAATGATTGTAAAAGGCAGGGGGAAGCACAAAAGATCTCGATGGGTCGACGTGCAACGGCTTAGCTGACCCCCATATGCGAACATAAGATAAGATTATCTAAGTAGCTACCTATTTACATACATAATTATCAGATTTCAAATTGATTTAAACAACTTACATTAAATTTATTTTTAATCTGTGATATCATATTATATATTATCAATTATCTATATTTATTAGAAAAATAATATCTCATTTCTACATAAAAAAAACTGGTCAGGTGTGACTTGAACTCACACACTGAGGGTTCATAAATATATTAACATTTATTGGATGCATGAATGGATTTATCTCACACTAGCTGTTGCCTGCGACTTCGTCCGCGTTTCCGTCGTTTTTCGTAAAATAAGTAACCTATGTCCTTCCACACGGTTCAGTGGTTTTGATGTAACAGACACATTTACCTTCACTGCTCTGCTCCTATTAATCATAGCGTGATGAAAAGTATACTATAACCTGCCCAGGAGTATGAAGAATAATTGTACCAAGTTTCGTTAAATTCCATTGAGTAGTTTTTGTTTCTACGACGAACATGTAGACAGACAGACAAAAATTTTACTGATTGCATTTTTGGCATCAGTATTGATCACCAATCACTTTTATTTTATTTTATGTTATTTTGGAAATATATTTCATGTACAGAATTGACCTCTCTACAGATTTATTATAAGTATCTATAGAAGATAGAATTTCGATCATTAGTCAAAAACTACAATCCATAAAAAAATATTTTCAAACTATTTAATTACTTATTCATTTTATATGAAACCCTAGTCGGACTGGTAGGTCCCTTTTAAATTTTTTTAGCACCCCTAGCAAAGAAAATTGTATATTTTATAATATTATAATAATATTTTTTATATTATATTGTAATATGCATATCATCTAAAACATCACCAAAGGCCGTAGTACTGCGGTTGCCAACCCGCCTGCTAAGTGTGGTAACTACTGGCAAATCCTCCCTTATGTGGAAGACTATGTTCAGCACTGGACAGTCAACTGCTGATACAATATGCATAAACCAACAATATGTAAACTATTATATATATACATATTAGTAGTTCCTGAGTCCTGAGGGCCTACCATGAAATATTTTCCTAAATTTCGGGAACGAACGAAACAGAAATTTGATGTTAAAATTACATAATATATGCCGTTTAAAATATCGTTACTCTGGACTATTAAGATAGGATTTATGATAAACGAAATGTTAAGCTCCATTTACTGGGTCGATTTCGGTACGAACAAAAACGCGAAATTGAGTCCGAAATTTCGGATTTTCATTTCATGGTAGACCAGTTCCTGTGACAGATGGATGGATAAAATGTTGAAGTTGTACTGACATACAGAATAATAATAAAAAAAAAAATGAACACTTAAGAAATAGAGAAAAATATGTGTATGAAAACACAAACTACATCAAAATAAGTTTGTTTCACTAATATTTCTATGAATTATCCCATCATTTTATAGATCGCGTGGCAAGAGAACAGCAATTAAATCTTAACAAATAATGTCATGATAAAAGTCGTTATTGTTTTATAGAGCATTTGCACTTGTTTGTATTAAATAGAATTTTTTATTTTACTAATAAGTATAATAAATTTGTAACTGGACGATCTCTATATGTGGGAAATATTTAAGAAAAATCGATGCGAAGATTTTATGTGTGGTCCTCGCATAGAATAGGCCACCCCTTCCTTTATGGTAAGTGTCGTGAGAAGCGACTAAGAGACGGCGAGGGATGGGCAGCAGCGTCATCCCTCTTAAAACATCTCTAAAGCCTGACTGCAGTTGTCAAGCGTGGCAACTACTGGTACAAACTTATGTTCAGCAGTGGACAGTTAACAGCTGAAATGATGATGATGATGCGAGGAGTTTTAATAAAGGCAATAAAAGCCAAATGAATATATTTTAGAAATTTTGTCTGTCTGTATATTTGTTCTAGCTTCACGCATAAACAATTTTCGCACCATATAGGATGCGGTTTTGGCAGTTGACTTCCTGAAAATCCAATTTAAAATCTGGTCTCTTCTCTCTCTTTTCATTTAAGAGTTTCTTCTTGTATGGGGAGGTCAAGGATATGGCTGGGATAGAGCTGGCTGGAAGAAGATGCATGAATTAGTTGCACCGACAAGAGGAAACTCTTAAAATCAGGGGGCCTTCCATTAAATGAAATTCCGAATTTTCGGGCTCAATTTCGTGTTTTTGTTTGTACCTAAATCGACCCAGTAAATGGAGCTTAACATTTCATTCATCATAAATCCTATCCTAATAGTCCAGAGGAACGATATTTTAATATTTTTAATCATTTTAAACGGCATGTATTATGTAATTTTAACATCAAATTTCTATTTCGTTCGTGCCCGAAATTTCGGAAAATATTTCATGGTAGGCCCTCTGGTATATGTTTTACTTTGATACGTCATTTGGAAGTATTCTATTACATTGGTTTACTACTGAATTCGATATGCGGGAAGTAGCGTGCAAAAAGTTAGTTATTAAATAAGTATGTAGATATAAAATCACATGCGTTACACCTAGTTAATTATAAGCAAACATTACGTTGATTAAACACCTTAGGAATTGACGGTCGAGTGCCGAGTGGACGCATTGTTGCACATGTCGACACCATGTGTCATTGATTACAAACGACCAATGCAATGTAGACATTATATAGCGGACAATAGTACATTCAATGCTAATATGTCGAACCTCAAATGCTCGTAGGTAAGGCGCGGTGTGTTTGGGAATGTGATTGAAAACATATTGGTCTCTATAGTAATAATAATAAAATCATTTATTTCGTACATACATACATACATATCTGTCACGCCTGTCTTACATTAGAGTAAGCAGAAACAATGGAACGCCAAATGCTTCGATTCAAACAACCTCTTACGCTTCTTCCACATTCATCAATCTTTTCATACGCGCTCGCCGGTTACGGGTACTTTTAATTTGGCCCTTCTTCAGCACGTCGCCTATTTGGTCGATATACGTCCGTGTAGGGCAGCCCCTACCGATATCTCCATTCACTTTTACTCGATAAGTCTCTTTCGTAATTCTTCTTTCATCCAACCTCTCCAAATAGCCAAACCAAAGCAACATTCCTTTTTCGATTTTTGTCACTACATCGTCTTTTAGTCCACACTTCTCTCTATTCTCTCATTTATTTCGACCATTAAGAATTGTTGTAAGTTAAACATATTATGTCTATCACAATTAGTTGTTACAAATTATGTATATTTATGATATATCGTCGTATCTTAACTGTCCACTGCTGAACACAGGCCTTGTCCATAAGGGAGGTTTTTCTAGTATCTAGTTGCCACGCTTGGCAAGCGGGTTGACAATCGCAGTTAGGTAATGTTTTAAGAGGGGCACTGTTGCCCATTTCTCAACCATTAAGTTCGTTTAGTCGTTTTTTACGACACCCATGGGAAAGGAAGGGGTAGCCTATTCTATGTCGAAACCATATTGTCATATGACACTTCCTTATGGTTGACTGGAAAGGAATGCTTTTAGAATTAAGTCCGCCATGTGTAAACATGTACTAATAAATAAATAAATAAAAAGAATTAATGTTACAAATTATGTCATAAAAAAGGCTCTATGTCAAGATGTAGATTAAATATGATGCAAATGTAATTTTACACGACTAATTATCAAAAATTATTATTATTATAAAATGAACTTGTACCTAATTATTGTGAATATTTTGTCATGAAATACTTTGAAATTGATCCGCATGTTATAACTGCTTATGATTTAATTTTATATTTATTGTTTTCTTTGAAATTTCCACATCTTTATTGGTAAATATGGTCATAATAATATTATGTAACATGTTAGTACTCGTAGTACTTAGTATTTTTTTTTTTTTGATAGATGAAAATGGTATGGTAACCCCGCCTGCGCTAACGGGATACGCTGGCGAAGTAGCAGTGAAGGGTGATCGATGAGAATGAAAACAGGCCAGTTAGCCCATCGTGATGAATTTATCAGGAATTAACCATGATAGTTTCCAGGGGGAAACGCTAGGAGGTCGACCTGATTGGGTATATTGCTAGCAATGGGATTCTCACTCTTCATTACTAACAATCCCTTTCCCCCCAGTACTTAGTATTAGTAAAGAAGCAAATCTGAAAGATCAATGTAGATTATTTATTTATCGGGAGGGGGGTGGGGAGTAATTGCTAGTAATGGTGTCTAACTGACCCTTGTTAGCGATATATCTTATAAGGTTGTCTTCAACGTTGTTCCTCCTGGAAATCATTGTGGTTACTTTTTGTTGAATTGATCATGGTGGGCCAACTGACCTGCATACATCCCCACCTATCATCTGCTACTGGTGACCCGTCAGCGTATACCGATAGCACCGATAGGTGGGGTTACTATTCCATTTTCACCTATTTGAAAAAATCTTGACTATATATCTGTACTGACTTGTTTTTTTAACATTTTTTTTAATTCCGCATATTTACGGTGAGGGAGGGGGGGGGGACGATGGTGATGGTGATGGTGATGGGTCGTGTGTTTCCGGTATAGAATAAGCCATCCAATCAATTTTCCTTTCGTGGGTGTCGTAAGAAGCGACTAAAGGAACTTATTGGTCGGGGAATGGGCAGCGATGTCTCTCTTCAAACATCACCAAACCCTAACTGCGGTTGCCAATTCGCCTGTCAAACATTACAGTTACTAACAAAACGTCCCCAATTAGGGGAATGCCTATGTTTAACAACTGATATGATAAAGGAGGAAAGGGATTGTTAGTGATGTAGACTGAGAATCCCATTGCTAGCAATATACCCAACCAGGTCGACCTCCTCGCGGTTTCCCCTGGAAACTGTCATGGTTAATTCCTGATGAATTCATCATGATGGGCTAACTGGCCTGTTTCCATTCTCACTTATCACCCTTCACTGGTGCTCCGTTAGCGTATCCCGTTAGCACAAGCGGGGTTACCATTCCATTTTCACCCATCAAAAAAAAAAAAACGGGTATTATGATTATTAAACAAATGGATACCTTATAAGTAGTTAACTCAGCGGATATTTGACGCGAAATAAATTACTGGGACGGTATTTAACGCTTAGTGGAAAAAAATCCCTCCTAAAATTACACAAATAAATACCCCAAACAAGTATAAAAGCTAATGATTACCCTGCTCATTAATCAATGGCCACTTAACATTGATCTGTTGAAATTCATACGTTGACGAAATAAACTTCAGAATACTAAATTTAGACTTTTGTTCTATATAACAGATGATTAAAATATCAATATTTGTGATTAAAAAACTGCGGACTCAATTTCGTGTTTTTGTTTATACCAAAATCGTTTCAATAAATGGAGTTTAACATTTCGTTCGTCATACATCCTATCATAAAAGTCCGAAGGAACAATATTTTAACATTTTTCATATTTCCAAACGTCATGTATTATGTAATTTTAACATCAAACTTGTGTTTCGTTTGGCTTCGTAATTTCGGGAAATATTTCGTGGTAGGCCCTCTGACTTGAGCAACGAAATTCAAGTGACTGAAGGATCTATTGTCATTAATTAAAAATGCTATTTCACTCACACGCCGATTGTTCCGTACACAAATGTATATTTTAAAAATCTTGACTACCCGTTTTGGACTCTAACAAAGAAAATAAAAATATTTTTTCGATTATTCTCATTGCAACATGTGCGGGCCGATGATATGTAAAACTATTCTAAATTTCAAATTTATTGCATTAGTAGTTGCTGAGATATAACCCTGTAACAGACGGACGGATGGACTGACAGTCATACCATAGAGGTTCCTTCGTACCTTTCTGGTACGGAATCCTAAAAAGACATGATGTGCTAAACAAACTCCTCTAATCACATGTGTGTAGGGGGAAAGGGATTGTTAGTAATGGGGTCCAGCTTCTCCATAGCTAGCTATAGACCCTGTCAGGTCGACCTCCTCGCGGTCCCCACTGGAAACCATCATGATTAATTCCAGGTGAATTCATCAGGATGAGCTAACTGACCTGCTTTTATATCCTCACCTATCATCTCGCTGCCCCGTCAGGGTATACCGGTAGCGCAGGCGGGTTACTATTCCATTATTACCCACAAAAAAAAATCACGGATAGTAATGTTTTTTTAGTGAATGATAATGGAATGGTTACTCCGCCTGCGCTATCGGGCGGTGCGCTGGCGGGGCACTGCCTGGGAAGATGAAAAAGCAGGTCAGTTAGCCGATCGTGATGAATACACTTGGAATTCAGCACGATGGTTTCCAGGGGGACTACTTGAGGACGACCTGACAGGGTGTGTAGCTAGCAATGGGACTGGTAGTCTGCATCACCAACAATCCCCCCAGAGCCCCCCCCCCCCCCTCCCTCCGTGTGTAGCGAAGTCGGTACCTATACATGAATCTGTTTACTAACAAGTTAATTATAACTATCATAACAGAAGAATCAATTTACTATAATAGCGTATCTATTATTGTACACATTGTTTAATCACATATATTCTATTTATAGTACAATGACGCATATATATATATATATATATATATATATATATATATATATATATATATATATATATATATATATAAAAGGTGATAATAGTATGGTAACCCCGCCTGCGCTATCAGTATACATACACAGGCGGGGTTCCAGTGAGGGATGAGATAGATAAGAATGAAACAGGTCAGTTGGCCCATAATGACGAATTCATAAAGAATCAATAAAGATGTTTTCCACGGCGAATCGCGTGGAGGTCGATCTGACAGCGTACATACTTATATACATGCTAAAAATAAGGATTAGCATCTCCAATACAAACAATTGCTTGCCAACACTTTCTGCGAGTCAAATCAGATTGTTATTTAATAATAATTTTTTTGACGAGAACCTCGTGAAAGCCGAAACCGAGAAAAAGAGAAAATATCTCGACCTGGCTCACGAGGTGACCGAAATGTGGTGGGTGACGTCCACCGAACTCATTCAAATCGTTTTGTCGGTGAACGGTCTTATCCCAACCAGTCTGGAACAACATCTCAGACGGTTGGGATTCCGAGGCGGCTCACTCCCGGGAAAGATGCAGAAAGCATTGCTTTTAGATTCTGCCCGCTTTGTACGCCGGTTTCTCTCACTGGGGCCCTGAACCCTGGCCGACTGTGCTTCTGCCGGGGGTTAGTTGCCATCTCCTCTCCTTAAGAGGGGAGATGTGAATTTTGTAAATATTTAAAAAATATTTTTTTTTTTGTGAGATACAGTTGCATAAAGTGCAATTTAAAATTTATATTGAACGAGAAAAAGTCTGCATTACCATCAGTCCCCAAACTAGGCCAGACCTGTATCTTGGGGACCATAAATTTCGCAGACTTATTGCAGCCTCGTCCGTTTAAATTCATTAGCTCCCATTCGATTGAGAGTTTTTTTTAATGGGTGAAAATGAAATGGCAACTCCGCTTGCGCTAACGGAATACGCTGGTGGAGCACCAGTGAAGGGTGATCGATGAGACTGAAAACAGGCCAGTTCATCATGATGAATTCATCAGGAATTAACTATGATAGTTTCCAGGGGAAACCACGAGGAAGTCTACCTGGTTGGGTATTAAGCTAGCAATGGGATTCTTAGTCTCCATTACTAAGAATCCATTTCCCCCCTTCGAATGGGAGTTAAATCTGTATGAAATCTCAGGAAATGAATTCAAAGCTATTATTTTCGTTAATAAGGAATTCCTAAGCTAAATTTGCACGTTTGTTTAGGCTGTCATCATCATATCAGCTTTTAACTGTCCACTGTTGAGCGCTAGAGATGTTTTTAAATTTTGTACCTATGTCAAATACCTCAAGAGTTTGTTATGCCATATTATTGTTTATTTGTTAATTAGCATGCTGTGTTTCCTTTAAAATGATTGTACACTAAGTATAAATGGACAGTAATTTTAATATTAAATCTTATCAGTGTAACAGTTGCTAGGAGACCAAATAAAGATAAAAAAAAAAAAATATCCATCCCTCGTCCTTCCTTAGTCGTCTCTTAAGACACCCACGGGAAAGGAAGGGGTGGCTTATTCTATGACTGTATTATTCCATGTATTTGATATACACGCATATATGTTCTTTTGTTTATTGTTAAGTTTATGGTCAAATTGAGAATAGTTGAATATTGTTTGTCCTTAATATTATTTGTCTATGGTCTTACTGAATGTCAAACATGACCATAATAGATTTATTTATTTACAATATATGTTATAGTCTAATTTTGATTACTGGGCAATCACTAGTAATGGTTAAAAGGGAATTACATGAATTTTAAGTAGAAGATTGGAGAACAGAATAGAATAGAATTTTATTGCTGTGTACATACATACCCTTGGAAAAACCCATTCTGTAAAGAGATTAAGTACAGGATGGGTTTTTCCAAGGGATTACAATGTGGGGTTCTTCAAAAGGGTAAAGAGGTTTATTCAGGGTTGGCAACGCGCTCGTAATGCCCCTGGTATTACAGGCGTTCGTAGGCTACGGTAACGTCTGACCATCAGGTGGGCTGTATGAATGTTTGCCACCTGAGTGGTATAAAAAAAAGATTAGAGCGATAGAAAGACTGATGATTTGTAGTCAGTTTACTGTATCATCTTTCCGGTACATCACCGGAAGCGATAAAATCAATAATATTAGGGTTTTCATATCACATTTATATATAACAGATACCTATTTCTATTGGTAAGATAAGATAGAAGCAATCAATGCAATCTGTGATACAACACTTGACAAGCGGTTACAATCCACTATATGATACTATGATAGTACATGAATGCCAATTTTATGTCGATTCGTTGAGTTAAAGCGTAAAGTAAGAGGATGTAAATAATTGTGTTCCACAGCATTGTTGACACTAAGCAGGGCCTCTAGACAAGTGGCAAGCGAATTCGTCGATGGAATCGACATCACTAGCGAGTCCGTGAGTTGGAATGAGTCACCTATCTCATTCTATCTCACGGACTCGCTAGCGATGTCGATTCCATCGACGAATTTCGTTTGCCACTTGTCTAGAGACCCAGATCTAAGTAATACGTATTTACATGTACCTATGTATTTATGTGTATTACACATGAAGTCTAATGAAGAATTTTAATTGATAATAAATTATATTTGATATATATTTATTTATAATAACTATTAACATTACTAATTGTTTTAATACATTAAGTATAGATCAAGTAAGAAGGGGATGAAAGGTTCTTGAGTGGCGAGTTGTTTATAGGTAACAAGCACCATTTCCCATCAGGTGGGCTTCTTCGTTGTTTTTGTTGCAAAACTTTATTGTACGTATTTTCAATTGAATACGTGAAAACAATTTAAAATACAATGGCGGACTTATTGAAGGATCTCTCAAGATCGACCTTTGAGAAGATTTTTTTTGTCATTCTATGATGCATAAATAATGTCGTTTCCAGGGCAAGCTGGTGAAGCACTTCTCTCGCCAGCTGTTCATCAAGGCGCGGTTCGGTGAAGAGCTGAACGATGAGGTGCGGGGCGTGCCTTGTCTCGCGCAGTGGCTCAGGGTCGTGGGACTCGGTCCGGACGCCATTAATGTAATTATAATTGTTTTCATTGAAGATATAGAATAATTTGGATAAAGCATTGTAATCTAATGAAAAAGCGTTCAATAGTTGATCCTATTTTTATGAGCAAAGCTTTGTACCTAAATATATTGCATTAGTATGTGTCTTTTTTTAAATAAACAGTAAATAAATCTTACTGTTATAATAAAATTGTGACTAAGTATTGCCGTGTGGTCCCAGCATAGAATAGGCCACCGCTTCCTTTCTCGTGGGTGTCGTAAGAGGTGACTAAGGGAGCTTAAGATCCTTTAGATGCCTATCTTTCCACCATAAGGTGGAGGGATGGGCAGCAGCGTCCCCCTTAAAACGTTTTCAAAGTCTAACTGCGGTTGCCAACCTGCTTGGCAAGCATGCCAAATGGCAAAATCTCCCAAGGTGGAAGCTTATGTACAGCATTATATGATATGTGATGATGATGAGAGATATTTATGATAAGAGAAGAAGAGTAAGAGCGACAGATGTCTAAACAATCAATTTTGAACTTTTTGACTGTCTATCTGTAAGTTTGTTTGTTCCGGCATCAGTCAAAAACTACTACGCTAAATTGAATGTAGTTTTCACAGCTGTGTTAGGAAAGGGGTGTAACGTAAAATGTGGTGTCGGTCTATATTGAGGGTGAATCCGTTACGTAGAGAATTAGTATGAGTGGCACATAGTGATACGTGGCTGGCGCTGCCACCAGGCGGTGTGCTCGCGGGTGCCGTCGCTGGAGGCGCTGCGCGAGCGCTCGGACCACGAGCTGCGCGCGCTGCTGGCCGGCGTGCGCGACGAGGAGCAGCGCCGCCTGTGCTGCGCCATGAACCGCCTCGCCGCCTACACCGGTACGCGAACAAACTCGAGTTCATATTTTTTTGATGGATGACAACAGAATGGTAATCCCGCCTGCGCTGACGGTATACGTTGGCGGGGCACCAGTGAAGGATGATAGGTGAGGATGAAAAGGCAGGTCAGTTGACCCATCGTGATGGAATTAAATGGAATGAAATGGCCATCTGGATGGAATTCAGCAGGATGAGTTCCAGGGGAACCACGTGGAGGTCGACCTGACAAGGTAACTTGTAATGTTATAGATTATGTAATGTAACACGAGTTGTGTAGCTAGCACTGCGAGAATGGATTGGCAAGATTTTCGATATAAGCATCACATGATGCTAGTAGAGCGCCGTATTATGCACAAGCAACACGTGTTACATTTCACCATGGCTTACATACGCCTTGATGCGCACTTACATCAATAGGTAAAATTTTATTGAACACGATTGTGTTGCGAGTGAAAAGTGTGATATATAGTGAAGTAACCAGAGGTACGTGACTGTGCACAGAGGCGCTGATGCGCGGCGAGGGTGGCACCGAGCTGGAGCTGTTCTGGGACTCGTGGGACCGCTCCCACGGCGAGCGGCACGCGCGCGGCTCGCCCCGCCCGCGGCCGCGGCCCACGCCCGCGCCGCCCCACCCGCCCCACGACTCGCCGCCGACCCGGATGGGTGAGTACGCCCACGCGCCGCACCGCTCCCACGGCGAGCGGCCGCGCGCGGCCCCGCCCGCGGCCGCGCCGCCCGCGCCGCCCCACCCGCCCCACTACACGCCGCAGCCCAGGAAGGGTGAGTACGCCCACGAGCCGCACCGCTCCCACGGCGAGCGGCACGCGCGCGGCTCGCCCCGCCCGCGGCCGCGGCCCACGCCCGCGCCGCCCCACCCGCCCCACTACACGCCGCAGCCCAGGAAGGGTGAGTACGCCCACGAGCCGCACCGCCCCACGGCGAGCGGCGCGCGCGGCTCGCCCCGCCGCGGCCGCGGCCCACGCCCGCGCCGCCCCACCCGCCCCACTACACGCCGCAGCCCAGGAAGGGTGAGTACGCCCACGAGCCGCACCGCTCCCGCCCTTCCTCGAGCGGCGAATTGCTCGCGCGCAGCTCCCACTATAGACACGTCTATAATATCTCTGGTGTCGTCTTATGCCCCTTCCTTTTGGATGTCTTAAGACGTGACTAAGTAAACTTAATGGTCGAGGGATAGGTAGCAGCTTTCTCTTAAAACATCATCAAAAGCCGAACTACGTTTTCCAACCTGCCTGCCAAGTGTGACAACTACTGACGAAACCCTCCCCTTAAAGGAGAGGTGTGTGTTCAGCTGTGGGTAGTCAACAGCTGATATGATGATGATAGCTTATGATATGTTGCTATTTCTTCCCTAATATATTCGCTCTTTAAATCAAAACATGGTTACACAGCTTGACAGTGGAGGCTGTGAAAGGTACCTAAGGTAATTATACGGCGCCATGAAGCTCATAGAAATACCGTGTCACCCATAATCAATAGTATCTTGTACTGGTACAGGTGGCAAGTCGCCCACGACGCCGGTGGGCAAACGGAAACAGAATTCGACCCTTCCACCACCAGCCGCGCTCACCAAGTCACGGTCGCACGAGTCGCAGCTCTCAGTGCGGACCGACGCCGCTGACCTCAGGTATCGTCATCGCAATTGTCTTCATCATCGATTACACAATGATGATATTTTGTCTATCTCTAAGTATAATAACTTGTACCTCTACTTAACAATGAATTTGCTAGCTTTAATCTATAAGGCGAACATTTGTACTTCACAGTAAATCAGGATCTGTAAAAACAATGCTCTGGCAAATAAAAGTATCTATCTATCTATTTCCATAACGTAGTGGTATGCATGTTGCTTTAATTTAGTTCTATTATAAGTTGTCTTGTTTTTTTTTTGTTTTGTTTTGTACAACGTCTTGTTTTTCGCAACACAGTGTACTTAGGAACTATTCTGAAGGGCTAATAATAGCCTCGCAGTGTGGTTCCGCCATGGGAAGGACCCCTTTCTATCCCGTGGGTGTTATATTATTAAAACCTAACTACGGTTGCCAACCCGCCTGACAGGCCGTACCGTAACCGGTGTTTTTTTTTTTTTTTTTTAAAAAAATGTTATTTGTACTTACCATAGTTTGTATGTTCATTTCGGTATTGTCTAATGACTGGGTTACTCTGTCTGAAGGTTTGGTTAACCCTTTTACTGGTGGTGGCAATATGTGTGCCACCAACATTTTTATGATTTTTTCACTTTGTAGCACCAATACCATGCTGGTGTTGGCAAGGATATTGCCATCATGTTTTTTTCTTCCACTAAATATGAATTTTTTTATTCTTTAATAAAAGTTATTAAAGTACCCACAATAAACCCAAAAAACGAGTTTTTAATTTTCCGAGACACAAAATTGCTTCTACCAGTTAAAGGGTTAATATAACTGATTTAGACTGTACCAGAATACCCCCAGAGAGTTTGGCGTTCTTAGTAATCTATCTGTAACAATCATTGTCTTTTTCTTTCTTATGTAGTAATTTGCATATATTAATGAATGCCAATTGTCATACAGCGACAATAGCCAGTCATCAGCGGTGTGTGGGGCGGAGTCGCCGCCGCCGTCGCCGGAACCCGACGGGTTGGCGACGCGTAACCACTACAACAATGTCTCCGTGAGTGTATTCATGTAGTACTCACACATACACCAGTACACAGGCACGCACACACACATACACCAGTACACACACACACCCACACACACATACAAACATTTATACTATCTACTCTTAGAAGTGTCTGCAGTTAAGTTATATAGAGTTCTACATAATTAAAGTATAATATTATATAATTTCAGTCATAGGCTTCGCCTGTAAACTGGACAAGGAGTGCATCTGCTTGCAGCCATGATTCTATACAACACACTTGTATTTAAGATTGTCCTTCCATCTAGTAGACATTCACTTTTCTCCATACGTTGTCAGATCTTCATGTTATGTTATCACTACATTGCTATTTCATAATATTCATACGACTATTACATATCAATAAGATGAATCATTGATGATTGATGATCTGTTTTGAATTCACAAAAATAGACACAACTAAGTGTTAAAACCTTATTGAGTACTATCGATTCTGAAATCGATTTAGTTTAATTTAATGCTTTTTACTTCCGCCTCCAATGAGCCGCCAAAAAAAGTATGTGGCAGTTTCCTATATGTGCCATTCTAACGGATTCGTTTGTTACGCTAGGGCGTGGCGGGCTGCCCGCGGTCGCCGCCGCCGCCGCCGCCGCCGCGCACGCCGCGCACGCCGCGCACGCCCACGGTCAGCCGGTGCATGGCGCACGACATCGCGCACCGCTTCACCAAGACCATGCTCATCGCCACCTGCGACTACTGCGACAAGCAGATGCTCTTCGGCTCCGGCCTCAAGTGCAAGGAGTGCAAGTTCAAGTGCCACAGGTACGTTCGCAAGCGATAATCAGTATTATTTGGAAATGTTTTAAAACACATAATCCTTTGCATTTAAAAAAATCTATAATAAATTGAAAATCATCTTTCTGCAAACATACTAGGCTCAGATAGCAGAGAGTTTGATGCTAGAATTCCATCGGATCTAGCTGTTGGATGCTAATATTTTAATCTGTTAAGTAGTGGCCACTATTATTTATTTTTTTTTTTTTTTGGAAGTAATGTTGTGATTAACCGGGAATATCTGAAAATGGTATGGTAATTCCTTTCAAGCTATTAGTTCATTTCAGTAAATACTTGTTAAGAATTTGTAAACTATAATCATGAAGATATATATTGCAAACTCAATCTCATTTGTATACTTTTTTTATTATTATAATATTTTTTATTTTTCAGAGACTGCGAAAGTAAAGTTCCTCCGTCGTGTGGTCTCCCACCTGAGTTTGTGATTGCCTTTAAAGAAAAATTTCACAAAGACGGTTAGTACTCTTGTTATTTTTTTTTTTTATCTATGCTTACACTAACACATACACAATAAAAGCTGTTGTATTATTTTAAGAGAGTGTGAGTGAGCTCTCAATACAATTATGTTAATCCATCGTGTTATTGGTTATTTATTAGGTTGAATTAGGTTTCAATATATTTATTGAATTTTGTTATTAAATAATCCCCCATACAAGTGATAATTTTATCAGTGTACATGGTAGTGTTGTATTTGTGTCAGAACACTGGGTAAACTTGTCAAAAAGTAGGGGAATCGTCTTGCTTTAGCCTGTTAACTTTGTACGGCACTTCGTAGTAAGTTGATGGACAAGGTCCAATGTAGAGAGGCGCTTGACAAAGGTCCAGAGAGGCAATGATCATTCATTATAAAGAGTGTCAAAAGTTCATTTTGGAGCCACAAAATATAATAATAAATAAATAAAAAAAATAGATCTAGTACTGTGATCTAGTAATATATGTAAGCGGCAAAGTAAAATGGCTTTAAAGTAGACGAGAAGGGAGGGAAAGTGTCTATCCAAATGTAGTCTGGAAGAGATCGTTTTTAGCGATAAGTGAGGTTACTCTTGAAATAAATTCCAATAGATCGATATTGAAATTGAGACGTTTTTAATTCTTAAATTGCAATACTAGACATAATGGTTCCATATTGTTCTGATAGACGGACATTAGTATAAATTGTCAATGCAAACCGATTTCAACTCTCACCTAAAACATAATTGTTGTTTTATTAGTGCAGTATAAAATTATTATTGGCAACAGATTGGATTAATACTGATATTGGATTCAAGAGTAAACCTAAAGGCCGCCCGTTGTTTTCTCAGTGTGAACATTTTTTATATTTTTTTTTTTTTTTTTTTATAGAACTTAGAATGACAAACAAGCTGACGGTCCACCTATTGGAAAGTTGTTACCGTAGCCTATAGACATTATCAGTACCATGGACATAACAGAGTATAGATACTATTTCGCCCATGATACCCCCTATGCGTTGCCATTGCTGAGGACTCAGGTGTTATTCCTCTGTACCCAGTAAATTTAAATTATTTGTATTTATCTATAATAAGTTTACTATCCGTTATATTATCATGGCTTCCCTATGTCTGTCACCCGCAGTGCCGTACATGAAGTTAACGAGTTATAATTTAAATAAACTTGTCGAACTTGTGAATGCTTCGTTAGTGTGAGACAAATACTTTATGAAATATTTCTATATAAATATAAATGTATGTGTGTGTGGAATATTTGTGGTATAGCGTGTTGAGTGCTAAACGAGTGCGTACGTATTGCAGCGCGCTTCTCTATACCTGGGACTCCAGAAAGGCACTACCAAGGTGAGAGGTTCGACAGTTGCATCCGACTGGAATGTACTATGTATTACGATAATTGTGTGTGTTAATTGTATATTTATGTCTTTAAACTTGCCCGTTATTGGGGTGACTTGCCACTTGATTCTCCTAATTTCATTTTTATATACATAATAGTCGTGTCTATCTTTTTGTAAGCAGAGAACGCTGAATATTCCGATATAAAGAGATATATTTAGTTTCCTTTATGTTTATCAATCTATTCTTATATTAATGGCTACTTTTTACAAGCTTTTATTTAACTTGTAATGTATGTTGTCATTTATTAGTTAGTTTGTTTGTTGGTTTTTATCAAATCTTGCAAGATCAATTAAAACCATTTCTTGATATCTGATTGAGCTGAAATTATGCATTTAACTTTGATTCTAGTGACAATGAAATATGTAATTCTCAATATTGGAATATTTTTAAAATGGCCGCCATTACAAAATGGCGGATGAGGTATTTTTGTTAATCTTTAATGTGAATATCAAATGAAAAGTTCGATGCAATTAGCGATATCACTACAAAATGGCCGAGCCACAAGATGGCGAATGACATTACAAAAGCATGTTTAAAAAATGTTTTTTTAACATAGTTGTTATTTATTTTTCTATTGTGGGTTGTGGCCTTTATCGATATTTTTTTATTTTTTCTCGCTTGATGTATCGTCGCTTTACCTTTGTCCCAATATTTAGGTTCGGATCGATGTCTTCCTCTTCCACTGAATTCCATTCATATCTGGACTCGCTCTTCTTTTAGATATATTGTCATTCTTAATACAGCCTATCCTTCTTTGATTTATTTAAATTAGTCGACGTGTCTCTGTCGTAATTCTTCTTTCTTCTTCTACTTTGGGAAATAAATTTATAATTATGATTAGACAAATAAAATGGAGTAATAGGATATAATTTATGCTTAACTATGAATGTATTCCTTTATACCCATCGGAATGTACTTTTTGCATGATGATGTTTTTGTGTTATTATGAAACAATAGGTTATAGGAATTTTTTATCTATGTATGTATTAGGGATGAATTTGTCAGATTTCTGTTTGTGTGTGACTTCCGTGCATGGTTGTGATACATAGGTAAGTGTGTGTTTAAATGTGAGATAGTATTTTTTTAAAAGTGTTATTACTGACAGTACATCTTCGTCAAACAATTTTTTTTTCTTAAACATGCTTGGAAATTTGAGTATTATTTTGACAACCTTCTTCGAGATAAATCGAACTTGCGATACTGGTCGAGCAGCGGCCGGCAATAGTTGTATGAAATTCCATATCTGTCGTGTTTAGCGGCCACATAAATTACTATGTAAAATCATATTTGTCGTGTAATTTAAAAATAGAACGATCTTCTACTCCGCAATATGGCGATCAAAAAGGTAACTTATCAAAGGTTTAATTAAAATTTCGAACTGGCTTCCACATAGAAAGCTGTTTAGTGAAAAAAACATAATATTTTGGCGCGTAAAAAACTATTGTTATTAGTTGTTCGTCAACTTCGTCATTGGTTTTAAATACTTTTGTATTTGACAACATGAGTTCAAGTGAAGACAATGAGTGTAATGAAATTATTTTAACGCCACCTGAAATTCAAGAGGCAGCAAGAGCCGTAGTAGAAAACTTGTTGCCGCCAAAATCTAAAGAAAAATATTTGAAAATCTATGAAAATTTTGTTTAATGGAAGAATGAAAGAAAATCGAAATCCTTATTCGAAAATGTTTTTCTGGCTTATTTCGGCGAACTCGCCAAGAAAGTGAAGCCTACAACGCTTTGGGTCTTCTATTCAATGCTAAAATGCACAATTTTAATGAAACATAACGTGAATTTGAATAATTTCCGCGCATTATTTGAGAAAAGTACTATACAAGCCTTGGCCGCAACTAGGCATTGATGGACTCACGTATGTGTGCCTCGGTTCCCCTCGGCCCACATTCACACGTTCGTCCATCAATGCCTCTCTTGCCGGTCGCTGCAGTAATGTACTAATTAAATACAAATTTTAATGTAGCGTGCATAAAGTTGAGAATTCAAAATATTAAGCGGGTGGAATATTTACTAAGACCCCATATTTCTGATAAAATCTTGCAAAAATAGGTGCCTGCCATCCTTAGCAAACGATACCGTATCCGTATTAAAGATTACATATTATTAAAGAACACAAAGTTGTGTTGAAGCGGAACGGACACGGAAGCGATTTTGATCGTCAGCAACTGTCTTCAGAATCTGAAGGTCAGATAGACAACAGCGAGTTGTCAACGATAAAATCCGTTACCGAATGAATTGAGTAATAGATAAAGAATAGTTGTAACTCTATCTACCTATCTAATTTTCATTCGCGTCATTTCGATCGCAAGCCAGTTTCTTTCCATTTTTAAACTTTTGAAAAAAATGTGCTCTTTGAAATTCTCGGTGGAACGTGAAGATCTTCAACACAATATTGACGGTCTCTAACGTCACCGACAAAGTACGGATAGCATAAAAAGTGTAGGAAACAATATATTTTTTATAACGAACACTTATCCGTATAGAGGCTGATCGTCTCGCATCGGCACTGACCATGTGCAGCATGGGCAGTGCGGATGAGTGTTTAAATCTGTTTTTTGTCGCCAGTGCCGGTGACGAGCGCGTTGTACGGTGCGGGGGGAGGGTGTGCGTCGCCGGTGTCGGCGCGGGGCTTCCTGGCGTCGCTCACCAGCCGGCCGCGCCGCCGCCACCACCCCGCCGCGCACCAGCATGCGCCTGCGCAGCCGCACTACACGGTGAGTACCGCACCCGCTCACTATACACTACACACTACACGACAACATAACCTTCAAGAAAAGAGCATATTCCTTTTTAAAAGGCCGGCAGCACACCTGCAATGCCGTAGGTGTTGTGGGTGACCATGGGCGACGGTAGTCACTTACCATCAGGTGAGCCGCATGCTCGTTTGCCCCCTGTGTTGTAAAAAAAAAAGAAAACAGTACATGGCACACGGTACACTGCACACTACACGCTACACACCGCACACTACACGCTACACAGTGCACTGCACACATTGTTTCTAAAGTGTATTTAAAATCTAGACTATTGTTGTTTAATATTGTACCTCCTAAATAGATGGAGAATTATATATTTAATTATAAATCATCAGGATGTGTTTGTTACAACGTACTATACATTCTTTGTGGTCCTTTGAGTCGGATAATATGCTCTTTATTATTATTTTGTCACATGAAATGTTGGTATTTATTTAACGTTCATCCTAATAGCAATAGTGGTTTTGACTTTTTAGAATTATGGCCACGAAACGAAAGTGTCTTAGCGTTTATTAACATGGTGTTTTTTATTAACTCGATGTTTATGTCACACAGCAGGGCGGGCCGGACTCGTCGTCGAATACGTCGTCGTGTAACAGCTCGGCGCCGTCGTCTCCGGCGCTGGCGCTGCCCACCACGCCGCACCACGCGGCGCACACCCACCCGCACCCACACCCCCACCCGCACCCGCCCGCTGCACACCACCCCCATTCTACCCACCCCGCACACACGCCCCACCCGCCGCATCCGCCCACGGCCAAGCAGCAGTTCCATTTTCCAGGTATGACAAACTTTCGTTGTCTTAGATTGTATAAATCGAGCATTTCTATATAGTTGCTTTGGCAAAAACAGGTAAATTTTTTTTATAATATATGTTAGTGCTGTAATGTACAATTATTACTTAATAAGTAGAATATATATATATATATATATATATATATATATATATATATATATATATATATATATATATATATATATATATATATATATATATATATATATATATATATATTATTAAAGTTGAAAATAAAAATTAAACAAATACAGCGTTGGCAACACCAGTATGACACCTCTGTTGTTACAAGCGCCCATAGAACATCGGTACTGGACTGTGTTTTTTTACACCTTTGTGATAAAATAAAATTAAGTCCCCTATTTTACCGAAAAAACGATCTGTTTAATTTTCTTGAGGCCTTTTATTTTAAGGTAGAGCATTAGGACTTTTAAGATAGGGCATAGCTCATCATTGTCCCCCCCCCCCCCAAACTACGGTACGTAGTAAATGTTTAAATATTAAACAATTCGTCAGGATGGGCCAATTGACCTGTTTTAATTTTCATCTGTTATTTATTTATTTATTACACAAAAATAATATAAAAAGATTTAACTGAAACAAAAAACGTCTGAACACAAATACTCTGTGGTCACTCGACGAAACTCCAGCAAGTTGGAGGCAAATACATTTAATTGCGGATACTGGCTCAAAATATCATTAAGTAGTTTCAATGCAAGAGATAGGGAAGCCTGCTTAGCGAACTCTGTTCTTCATAATGGAACTTCTCACTGTCTACATTGTCAATAAAAAAAAAAAATACTATTCGCGCGCAGACGTGAAGCCGGCTGCGTCGAGTCCGAACCACACGTCGGCCGCGTCGCCGCCACGAACGGACGGTGGTGACGACCTCACCGCCAGCGTCAAGAGCGGTCAGTATCAACCTTACTCGTACATTATAAAGTTTATACAGATTGGCATTGTAAAAGAGAGAAAACCAATAAGGTATTATATATTAGAGCGAGACAGAAATAGGATATTCCCACACCGTATAAGCTTAAAGCTGATTTGGTTGGAGTATGAACAGAATAATTTCTTGTGAGAATGTATTTCGTTACAGTAACATGTAAATGTTTATTACATAAATTAAAAAAAAAAAGCCAATAAATTGCATTTTTTTTTTTACTATGTAATCCTTTTCGAGCTTATATTTCACACATGAAATACTATACATACTTTTATTTATCTAGACAAATGATTTTACTCTTTTACAATGCCAATTTGTGTCTTTTTAATTTAAAAATTATATAACGTAATATTTTTTTTTATTTTCAGCGTCGCTTTTTAGTTAGTGTTTGTTTATAATATATTAGTTTATATATTTGGTCATAAATAAGATGATGATATGTCTTTGGTTATTTTCAAAAAAAGAAGGTACTTTTTTGTTTTTTGTTTTTTTTTTATATCATAACTGTGAGTTACAAACATACACAGTATACTTGCAGTAATACTTACAGATTGGTTTTATAAAATTTTTATCAAAATCGGTTTAGTATTTTAGTTTTAGTATTAAAAGAACTAGTTATGCCGCGATTGAAATCAGTTTTTTCGTGAAACACAACCTTAAATTATCAGTGTTGCTCTTTAGTTTTCATATGTCTTTGTTTATAAATAATGTATGTATAAAAACATATTACGCCGAATCGAAATAATTGAGCCAAGGGTGGGAGATGATGATGATGATGTTATATTTTAGGTTATTTTATATATCGATCGTTGTACCGTGAATGTAATAATATTGTGTTGTGTTGTGTTGTGGTGGTGGTGCGCAGAGAGGTCGCTGGTGTCGCTGAGCGGGTCCAACTCGACGGACAGCAGCGGCCCGCCGCGCGCCGACTCGCTCGACGCGCACGGCAACCACGCCGACGCGCGCTGGCCGCGCCAGAACAGCGTGAGTACACACGCGCACGCACGCACACGCACACGCACACGCACACGCACACGCACACGCACACGCACACGCACACGTACACGTTTATTACTTGTACTATGATATTGATCTTGGAGTCTGCCATTAATGGACCAGGCGTCGGCGTTTTGTAAAATCTGAACTAAAAACTTTGTAAAAATAAAAAAAAAGGACATTACAAGAACAGTTCACATCGTGAAAACAATGGGCGGCTATTGTTAAAATTGATCATAAGCTAACACATCCAAAAAGATGTTATTCGAGTACTGAGTGATATAGGTCAAGGGCTCGTGAGTGTCAGTCCATAGTTATTTTATAAAAGTTAAAAATTTCTCAGCGCGTGTTTCCAACATAGGTACGAATGGTAGGCTAAAAATACCAATTTTCATATAACTAAATAAGAATTTTTTTCACTTTTTTTTCGAAGTAATATTAGAGTCATGCCATACAGAGGTGACCCCTTGATTGTACTTCATGATGAAAATTAATTTATTATTTTAAAATATACATGGATATACTTTTTTGTAAATCCGTGGTATATAAATTTATAAATGTATTTTATATTTTTATACTGACTTCAATAATAAGAATACCACTTTACATCAGGTGGGCCGTCAGCTTGTTTGCCATCCTAAGTTGTATAAAAAAAAATTGTACGGGAATATATCGAAAGCAGATTAATTGAAAACAATATATTTATATAATTTCACAAGTACCTGATTGTGTATATAAGCATTCAAAAATAATTTAATTAAACTTTATTAAAATTTATTATTTATTTACTTTATTACCAGACTTTGTACAAAAGTCGTTTGCTTGTGTGCCTCTGCCCCATTCGTGTTTCTACCGTTAAGCAGCTGTGTTTGCATAGCTGTGTTTCGGTTTAAAGGGTGGGATATGGTAGTGAATTTACAGGATACAGAGGAATAACACCTGAGTCCTAAGGAATGGCAACGGATGGGGAGTATCGTGGGCGAAACAGTATACTCTGTTATATCCACGGTACTGCTCATGTTTATAGGCGACGATTACCACTTTCCAACAGCTTGTTTGCGATTCTAAGTTGCATAAAAAAAAAAAAAAACTCAATTTCTTTATTCTTTATTCTTTATTCTTTATTGTACACAAAACATACTGGTAATTCAATTCATTATAAACGTACAAAGGCGAGCTTATCTCTAATAAGAGATTTCTTCCAGCAAAACCTTTCCATGTTAATGTGTTATTTTATAAATAAAAATAGGCAGTCATATATATCGTGTTTTATACACAAAGAATAATACAAACTACACATTATAAATTACATAAAATACCCTGAATGTATGTGATATAGAATATGCCTATACTTGTATTTCGGTTATTCCATAGAATGGATATAACTGGCAAGAATGATGTGGTGGAGTTCGAAGTAATCGTGTCTTACAATTCTCTTGAATATTTAATTTTATGCAAGATATTGTAAAGAAGCGTTTTTATTCAATATCGTATTTAATTCAAACAGATAATAAATAGACGGTCAATTTTAGAAAATAACTCTGAAGTGGTGTCGAAAACATACATCGTAATCCATAGGTGCAGACCTTTGTTTTAATAGGTAGAAAATTTTGTAGCGTCCAGTCGCATGTACTTTTTTACTTATCTGGTTTACCGATTATTTTTAACGATTTAAAAACGAACCGCACGCAGAGACGATTTTGTTGGATTCATAATAGACCATATGCATTTGCCCATCTTGATTTTATTAATAAGTCTATAGAGTACCGATATCACAAATGTCAAAAAAAACTGTACAGCGGAAAGTTCGTATAAAAGTGTTCTGGAAAAATAGAAAATAGAAGTGGTGACAGGACGCCACCCTGGGGAGGCAACAAGACCCAGTCAGCTGGTTTCATCCGACCGAACACACTGCATACGCCCCACAAGATAAGAATTAAACCATGCTATTACCAGTGGAGATATATTAAGTGAGTCAAGGATACCTATCAAAATCTATTGAATTAAAGCTAAAGTCGAGTAAAGTCTGGTCTATCCTTAGCAAGACCCTCAGTAACTTTTAGTAGTGCAGTGACAGTACTGTGAGCTGTACGAAACCCAGACTGAAAAGGAGTAAGGAGTTTATTTTTAAAAAGATAAGATGACAATTGATCATAAACTAGATTTTCAAGTACTTTAGATAGAACAGGTAAGATAGAAATAGGACGATACTCGGAAAGGTACGTATTGTTGGTTTTGGGAAGCCTCTTTTTTCCAAGCGAAACGAACCTGTTTCCAGAGAATAATTTAAGATGTGAGAAAGAATCGGTGCAAGCTCATCTAAGAGAAGACTAAGCATCTGAATACACATTTTGTCATCACCAACTGCTTTTGAAGTAATTGACAAGATTGATTTTTTAATATCACACGTAGTAATAGCGTCAATTGGGTTTAAGTTCTCCAAGAGTAGTCTTTTTAATATGGTCCTCCATAATTACCAGAGGCGTCGAAAAATGACTATTCAATGCGTTGCATCTAAATTAACTGAATTTAAACATTTACCAATCCCTTGTGTTCTTAGGAGTTTCCAGAGTTGAGCTGGCTTAAGACTTTCAGCTGATTCATGAAAGTAGCGTCTCTTAGCATCTCTGCAATTACTTCGGTTTCGCAACATATTTATTTAAATTTTCGATGGAGTGATTCTTTTTACCATCACGTTTTGCCATTATATTGCGTAAAAAAATCAACTTTTCGAAGGAATGTTTATCGAACAGATTATTTAACGTTTGATTAAGATATGTGACTTTTTCATCAATAGTATTTAAATCATAAAGTATGAACCAATCAATCCTGCCAAAATTGATTTCTCCGAATCAATTTCCCTTTTTTTTACGGCTTATACGAATTTTGTAGGACAGATAGATTGATCATGATAGGAGAAAGGTGCACAAAACTGACCGAATGTAGTAACCTTATCAGTCCAATCATCCAGAAGTGTAGGCGCACTGTTTGGAGGCGAGTGTGTGATGGAAGGAGATGAAGATTAAGAGAGGAAGCAATAGAGCACAATCGAACGTGAGTCATTTTTGAGTAAGCAGGTGTTAAAATCACCAAGAATAATAGTTTCATTGTATATGGGACAAAGTGATTCCAGAAGCTCAAAAGACTGTGTCCACACGAAGAGATGGACTATAATATACGCCAAGTAAGATTTTCGAATGATGGATACACAATTCCAGAAAAAGATACTCCGCTGAAGCACTATATACTGAGTCAGATTGACTAATTATTCTGTAAGGGATATTAGCACGCAAAAATATCGCAACACCACCCCCACCAGCGCCAACACGATCATTGCGTAAAAGATGATAACCTGGCAGAGAACACAAAGTTGATGAAAAAGACGGTTTAAGCCAAGATTCATACAAGAATGCAACCTGCTGGTCTGAAAAAGTGGAATATAAATCTGAATAATGAGCTAATACACCTCTCTTGTCTTTAAGAACTCAAAGGCGTGAGTTTATTTTAAGTAACATAAAATCATCATCACTCACTGCACTATGAAATTCATCGGAAGAACTGAAAAAACTATCACTAAAGTTTAAGGACGTATTCATACTAAAATAAAATAAATTATAATAAGATAAATATTATATATATAAATATAAATTATTGGTAACAAAATATATTATAAGGACTACACTGACTCAATAATTCAAATTCACAAAGTCACAGACCCAGCTCTGCAACACTATTGGGTAGAACTGGAAAAAACCTCAAAAAAAAAAAAAAAAAAAAGAAAAAAGAAATACAATTACAAATGTCTATCCTCTGGAATAGACGATACATGTTATAACTATTAATATTTACATAAGAAATCGTAATGGATTTATCAGAAATAGAATCATGTGGATGAATTAAGAAGTAAATAATTGACAGAAAGGAGAAACAAAAATAACTAAGTAAAAAAAATAGCTGTGCACGCATTCTTAATCTATGAATAAAAATGTCTGATTTTATTTGGATGATTGACAACAGTATATGAATAACAATAATAAACACAATCCAAGCATAAGTTACTACGAATAAAACTGTGCAACCATTCATACTAACAGAATATCAAAAAAATTTTATATTATGCAAGTTACTACATATATCTTTTTAATATCTAGTAATATTTTAATTTCAGACAGAGGTAATAAACATAACACACACACACACACACACACACACACACACACACACACACACATACTGCACATACACATACTGCACATACACATGCTGCACATACACATACTCACATATACATACATACATACATACACATGCATATATACACACACACGCACACACATTAACATATAAAGTTTTTAATACTATCTAAGTATTCATTTGATCGTTGATGTTAGCAGATGGTTGCACAGATAGATCACTTAGTCTTACTTAAAAGAGAGTTAACTTTTAAACAATACATCAGTTGCTTGCTAAGTGACAGTGTTACACTGAATTGACATATGTATTTGATTAACTATAGAGATATTTTAAAAGTTTAAAATTAACAACTGTAAAATAACCTAAATGCAAACTAGGAGACAAAATATAACTTCACACTTCAAAACAAAATGTAACTACCCCTTATACATTCTCTTTTTATTTCTAAGAAAACAAGTTTATTTATTATTTTATTCTCCACCCACCCTCACCAATCCAGAATTTAATGATTTCGTGTTTTTGCTCATACTGAATGTATGGTATAGAATATGGTAGGTTACGAATGATGGCAAGAAAACGAAGACTCTTACAATTGGATTTTAATTTTACGTTTTTAATATCGTTAATTACAGATAATAAATAGACGTGTGGTGTCGATCGTATCTAGGTGCAGACTAGGTGTGGCGTCCGTTGCGCCGATTATAAGTTTAAAAACGACCGCACGCAGAGACGATGACATAGACAAACTATTTTATTAATAATTGAGTTTTGAGGCACAGAACGCGTCGCTTACACTGAAAACGGCCCAATATATGAAGTTTAATGGCAAACAAGCCATTTTTAAGTTGCATAAAAAAAATTACAAACTGAAATCTATTTATGCATATATTTTAATGAGAAGTGATTAAAAAGACGGACTTATCGCTAAGCAATCTCTTCCAGACAACCTTTGGTTAGAGGACGTTGAGAAAAATACAATAAATGTTGACCCTAAAATGTCCACTATACGATTAATTAGTTAAATGCAAGCACAGACAAAGGGCGGCAGATGTGACTAGACCGCCATGCGATAATGAACTCCGGCGATAACGCGCCGGGACACTGATTCATCTCGCATTACTTGTTCTAAGTACTGGCCAGTAATAACCGCGTCTCACTTGCAAACACAAGTGTTAAACGAATAAAAGTGATCGTTATTCATTATTAAGTGATTTATTTATACAAAAGTTATCATATATTAGTAACTTTTTTTTTTATTTTAAATTCATTTACAAGCCCATTGTTTGTTTGTATATTTATTTATTATTTGTTATAGGACTTAGTTTTTTTTTTCGCAGCGCTAACACTTTAAGAATTGTAATTTTATTTCGTTTTTGTTTTTATACGTTTTTATTAATATTCTCAATATAGTACTAATTAGTTTTTTTTTTATTAATTAAATTTTCAATATTGTATTCATTTTTTATAAGCTAGAAACATGACTGAATTTATGCATCGACGTAGATTATTCGAAGAAGTATGTATACCTATAGTTTATTTTTATACATTATTGTTTTATTTATTATGAATAAAATATCGATTGTTTTTAATGCAACTTAGAATGGTTAGCAAGCTGATGGCTCACCTGATAGAAAGTTGTAACCCTCGTCTATAGACATGAGCAGTACTATGGACATAACAGAGTATACTGTTTTGCCCATGATACCCCCCCATGCGTTGTCATTCATGGCAACGCATGGTACTGCACATGTTTATAGGCGACGGTTACCACTTTTCATTAGGTGGACCGTCAGCTTGTTTGCCATTCTAAGTTGTATAAAAAAAAAAATTCCTGAGGACTCAGGTGTTATTCCTCTGTACCCAGTAAATTCACACCATATCCCACCCTACAAACCAAAACACAGCCATGCAAACACAACTGCTTCACGGTAGAAACACGAATGGGACAGAGTTGCCCAAGCAAACGACTTGTGCAGTCTCCCTCTGGTATGTTAATCTACCTGTAATCCTCCTGATTCCCATAAAGAACAGCATTTAGCAGATTCTGTTTTCGTCGACTGCTTCTGGTGATGTATTATTAATTTTTATGAGGATTTACGCCAATAAGGAACAATCTTTGGTCTTCGTTTTTTGTATTATATCAGAGTCAAAATAATGACTGATATAAAATAATTGTATGGCATAATACACATTTAAAGAGTAAATTCATGCTTGTATCATAAGCAATAATTGTTTGTGCATCATGGGATATGATTCAGCTGTGGGCCTTCCTGATGGAAAGTGGCAACCGTCACCAGAACAAATGAACGACACGTGCATGTTACAGAATAGATTCACCGCTCATGAATTGCCATTCCTGAGGATTATATTAAACCTCCGTCCCTTGTATATATTAGGGATGGCTAATAAATGTCAATACACGCGCACACACGCTCTCACACATGCTCGCACACACACACACACACACACACTCACTTAGTAGAAAGAGGTACGCAGAAATAGGTACACACTACATTTAAAAACATATTCTTTATACATTCGTCTCTACAAAAGAAATACCAAGAATACTTCCCTTACAATAACTGTATATATATAATAACTACGCCGGCTATGCACGGGTGGGCATTTTTACATTTTAAAAAGTGATTATTGTGACATAACGATAATAGTTGGACATGTAGTATCTTATACGATATGTATAGTATCGGAGTTTTTTGTAGTTATTGATATTTTCTTCAATATTGTAGAACATACTTTTGTTCTATCACCAATAGTTTCCGCAGCGCACGCGCCGTAAGATATTTTATAGCTTTTTTTTACATCTTGAGTTACGTTACTAAAGTTTTAGTAAGGATCCCTAATCTTTTCTAGCAATAAATATAGTTTATGCTACCCAGGGTGAATGTAGCTTTCTAACGGTGAAAAAATTTTTGAAATCGGCAAAGTAGTATTTGAGTTTATTAATTACAAACATACATATACACAAAAATACAAATCTTTACTCTTTATAAGTGTAGATGTAGATTTATAATCAATCAATAATGTAATGTAAGACCCCGGACATTAATTAGTATTATAAGTTTCGACCTACATAGTTCAGACTCCAGACACTCGCAAGGATTAATATTTTTAGATATAAACCTTAATAGTTTTACACTGTACAATATTTCTTGAGATATTATATCTGTATATTGCAGTTACAATATTAATATATTAGCTCAATAACGGATGTATTACATGTAGGTTATTCAATACGTAATATCCAAAAGAAGAACCCGATCGAGATTAATATTAATATTCGACTAGTATGAACAAGACTGATATGGATAATCTTTTTTTCCGCCATCAATGTCCAGAGAAACCTAATATATACTCGTAGTTATTGGAGTGGTTTTGATATTACTCATTTTTAGTATATATTATATATGCTTGAATTAGTCGCACCGACAAGAGGAAACTTTTAAATGAAAAAAAGTAATATATATGTATATAATAATCGTTGTGCGTGTGTGCAGCTGTCGATGAAGGAATGGGACATCCCGTACGACGAGCTGAAGCTGTTCGAGACGATCGGCACGGGCCGCTTTGGGACCGTGTACCGCGGCAGCTGGCACGGCGCCGTCGCTGTCAAGCTGCTGCACGTGCACTCGCTCAGCGACCACGGCGTGCCGCTCGACACCTTCAAACACGAGGTCAGTATATTGTAATATAGTTAATAATTTTAATTTTTAACTTGATAAAGGTAGATAGATATTCTTTATTGTTTCCACCAAAAGATTACAACAGTAAACTTAATATAGATACAAATATATATATATATATATATATATATATATATATATATATATATTATTATTTTGCTTTCTTATGCTATACCTAGTCAGCTTTTTTAGTATATAGATAGGTGTATATATTTCTGAATCGGTGCCGTGACCAAGATTTTATAGGAAGCATGTGCGACATAATGTAGATCTCTCCCATAAGGTGGGTTTTGCCAGTAGTTGTAACCTATGTACCCATTCCATTTATTTTATTGTGTTCTCGCAACATTTTTAAAGTAGGAGATATAGTGGACTATTTAATGTACCATATCATAAAAACCGTTAGCTGTCCTGTGTTGAACATAGTTCTCCCTTTATTTTGGGTTTGCCAGTAGTTACCACGTTTGGCAAACAGGTTGGCAACCGCAGTTAACCGCAGTCGTTGGTGATGTTTTAAGAAAGATGCTGCTGACTATCCCTTGACCTTTAACTTCCTCTAATCATCTCTTACGACATCCCCGGGAAAGGAATAGGTGGCCCATTCTAAGCTTATTGTTAAACTATTCGAAGTGATTTAGTTCTGTTGTTGTCAAGTGTATGTAAGTTATAATAATTATTGTACCACCAGGTGGCAACATTCCGCAAGACCCGGCACGAGAACTTGGTACTGTTCATGGGCGCATGTATGAAGCCGCCGCGGCTCGCGATCGTCACGTCACTGTGCAAGGGCATGACCCTCTACACGCACATCCACATACGAAAGGACAAGTTCAACGCGAATAGGAGCGTCATCATCGCGCAGCAGATCTCACAGGTTATTTTTTGTTTTCATAACTACTGATGGTAGACAAGCTGAAGGTACACCTGATGGAAAGTGGTAACCGTAACTTATATACATGGAGATAGCCATAAACATCACAGCATAAATAATTAAAGATTGGATCCTACAAACAAACCGATTTCAATTGTGATAAAACCAGTTTCGATTTAAAAACTGAATTACTGAACCGATTTTGATAAAATCTCTATTGGACCAATCTGTAAGTATATCTATTCAGATGAAAAAATAATTTTCCAAATCTGATTAGACCTGACTGAATTAAGAGGGAATAAACATAAAAAAATGTGACCGAATTGAGATCCTCTTTCTTTTTGAAGTCGGTTGATAATATAACTTATCCATACTGTTCTAAAAGTTATTAATTCGCTTTCTTATTTGTAAAATGGAGTTAGTGACATGTGATAGTACTGATTCTAATTCTTGTTCTTTCTATTGTAATGTAAATTGGACTCTTATTTTCCGTGCTAAGCCTCTCATTTGAGCTATTGTGTATATGAGTCATAGTACAGCCAGCATAGCTCAGCCCCGAAGCACAGAAGCTTCCTGGGAACTTCACAGGCCTTACGGAGCGACCTCGCCGTTCTGAGGGTTTATAAACGTTGATGGGCCACAGCTTCACATTCCAGGATTACGTGAGCAGCCGTTTCTTCGGCGTCGTAAGAGCCTCGACATAGAGGGCTGTTTGTGGCTCCTATTGTGCATAAATGTTTGTTTAATGGACAATGGCCCGTTATTGTCCCTATCATTATTTTAAGATTTTTCCTGTCTAGATATGTTCCTTCTGTTTTATTTCTGTTGTCAATGTAGCATTGTTGTATTGAAAATATTTGAAGCCTGAAGGACGGCAGTGAAATTACTGTTGTGCTATGATGTTGGGACTGTATGTGGGATGAACCGCTCAAATAGAAGCTGAACTGTATATTATCTTGCAGGGTATGGGTTATCTACACGCGCGAGGCATCATTCACAAAGACTTGAAGACAAAAAATATATTTCTGGAGAATGGAAAGGTGGTCATCACGGATTTCGGTCTCTTCAGTGTAACCAAGTTGTGTTTTGGCAACAAGTTAGTATCTTGAAGTTATTTAATATTGTATTTATTTATTTATACTTTATTGTTCACAATAATTATATAAGATATACAACAGGGGAACTCAACTCGCGTAATGAGCGTTGATGACGATGTGCGGTATTATTATAGCGCCCGCGGCGACAGCCTGGGCATCCCGCCGGGCTGGCTGTGCTACCTGGCGGCCGAGCTGGTGCGAGCGTTGCGCCCTCACGCTTCCTTACATCTGCCCTTCTCCAAAGCCACCGACGTCTACGCATTCGGGTACGTTACATTTGTCTCACTTACCTCCACACTCTCACAACCCACCAATATTCAAATTGTGAACACACTAGTTTTAATCCTACTAATATTCCTAATAAATTCTCCATTTAGCTACTGTAAAAACCATTTAATCCGCGAATCTAAATCTTGCAAGAGCAGTATTTACATTCTTATCCTTATCTTTTCTAAAAGAAACTAGCAAACTATTGTTAACAATAATCGTGACATTAATTCCTATTTATATTCTCTTGTATAGTTCATAAGTATTTTTTTATGCAACTTAGAATGGCAAACAAGCTGAAGGCCCATCTGATGGAAAGTGGTAACTGTCGCCTATAGATATGAGCAGTACCATGAACATAACAGAGTACACTGTTTCGCTCATGATACCTCCCATGCGTTGCCATTCCTGAGGATTAAGGTTTTTACGCCTCTGTACCCTGTTAATTCTCTGCCATATCCCACTCTTCAAATCGAAACACAGTCAGGCAAACACAACTGCTTCACAGTAAACGACTTTTGTACAAAGTCTCCCTCTGGTATAAGTTGTTATATCTTTTGACTTACAGTACTGTATGGTACGAACTGCTATGCGGGGAGTACCCATTTAAAGGGCAGCCGCCTGAGGCGATCATCTGGCAAGTTGGCAAGGGCGTCAAGCAGTCGCTAGCGAACATGCAAGCCTCTAGAGATATTAAGGTTTGTGTACTATCATTGTATTATTTATTTTTAATATTTTTCACCATTGAACATAAGTTATATAATATTTTTATTTTATTAAATTGTAGATATTAAAGGCATTTATCACAGCGTCACAATAGCTGTTTCTTTGTATGTAAATACATAAGCCCTTTACAATATTTAACAGAAATTACGCTGCATTATCGTATGAAGAAGTTTTAATAGTGATTACTTCTTGTGATGTGAAAAAGATATGCTCATCACTCAGATAGTAAAGATATTTATCGATTGTTGCCATTGTCATAATGTTCCTTTTAACTTTTTTAATAAAAAGTCTTATTTGTAAAGGACATCCTGATGCTGTGCTGGTCGTACCGGGCGAGCGAGCGGCCCGACTTCCCGAGCTTACTCATCACACTACAGAAGTTGCCGCGGAAACGACTAGCGCGCTCTCCCTCGCACCCCGTACACCTGTCTCGGTCGGCGGACTCCGTCTTCTGAGAACGGCTCGCTGGCGCACTCTGTGTGCGGCCCTAATGATGTACAGCCTTCGGTTACTATAGATGTATAGACTTGTTTCCTTTGCCTCATTATAACAATTATAATTGGACAAAGTAAAGGAATCACTCGCAAACAGCCAAAGTTCAGAGTTGAACAACGACCAAGAATGTAATTTTCTAGAGTTGAAACAACTCAGAAGAATCACATTTCTATGGAAGCATTGCGGGAGTAATATGGAGCGATTGGTTATGAACCGAATTTTGATGTTACACATGAGGGGTAATATTTCTCAATGGCGAATATGAGGGAATCTAATAGACTGTCTTCGTATTATTTCAATTATTTAGAACACGAACTTGTCTATATAGTTGCAGAAAGACAAAAGTGATGCTCAAAAAATAATTCATAAAAATATTACTTGCCAATACATCCAATAGGTTGAAGTTGCTAATTTAGGTGTTGCTGTGTTTGACAGTCATTGTGTACGAGTATGTACGATAACGAATTTGTATGTTTTGAATTTCCACTATACGTAGTATAGCGGGAAGCTGTCAAAATACCAGTTAAATTGGGAGGGCAATATTGACAGTTTTTCTTGTAAATATATATGTTAATTTTTGTTCAAATATTCGATTCCAAAATTAATTTTTTTTTTAAGTTTTTATAAAAATTGACGATCTTGTCTTCCCAGTTTGAGCAATAATTAATTTATAAACTTTACTGTTATATTTAAATTGATATAACGAACGGGTATTCGCTACTTAGTGTGACATTATAAATACGTGAAGCTCTTGTAAATTATGTTAATATAATGACTATTGTAAGTAAGCCCTGATCTCCGATTAATCGATAGATTAAATTATATTTTCGTATTTTTAAAATGTGAAAAGTTGACTGCTTTGTTGATAATGTAAATAATGTACAGTGTTACGGAAAATTGCTGTGATTGTGACTAGATGGGGCGCACTGCACTTTGACTGAAGTACACTAGGCGATAAGGATATTAGTGATAATGCAATGTGGTTAAACTATGAATAGGAGTGTCAATGACCTCGACCTGTCAACTGTCACCTGAAAAGCATGGATTTCATGGACCTTTGGAGAACACAGTGTATTTTGTGATATGTTAGTCCATGTTTATAGGTGACGATTATCCATAGGTAGTTAGCTTATTTACCATTCCATGTTGTATAATTATATTAAAAATTAAAAATGTATCGTTTAAATCTAAAGCATATATATTTTTTTTTTAAATTATGTTCTGATTTTTATATTACTCTTATTGACAGTTCATAAGTCGCAATATAGCAGCCTTATTCATATTTAATCGCATTGTAAACCAGTGTCCACAGGGAGAGTTCAATAAAACAAACAGTGTTGAGTCATTTTTGTAGACTTTAGGAAGCTGGGGTTAACTGGTTCAATCCCAATGTCTGAAATTCTGTTTGTTTTGTTAATACAAAATTATCACTTTGGTACTAATATCTCACAAAATAGGTATACAATTAGGACCATTTAGCTTATTTTATCATTAGTCAGTCAAACAGCTATAGATTCTAATAACAAACTTATATCACAATGTCATTGTAATAGAGAAAAATGGTAATAAAATTTGACCTTCCGTTTCTACCAAAATACATGTCGCTATACACGATGTTTGAGACATGTATTATTCCATACTATTCTAATTAAAAAAAATATTCTTTTGGAAATGATTGTTGTTACTTTTACCAGAAAGTCATAATTTTCTAATAATATATATATATATATATATATATATATATATATATATATTATATATATGCATGCTGAAAACATTGTGTAAGGGTGAGTACCAGAACATTAGTTTGTAATATAATATATAGGTGGGTTTATATCGAGCGACACAATCTCTTATTCCTTCCCTGCTTCCATAATTAAGGTAAACATGCTATAAGCATTTTACAAGTTCATTGATTTTAGACATTCACAAACAATTTTGTATAGTATTTTTCATTTTCTTCCAGTTCTAATTCAATGTTAAAAGTTTAGATGAGCTTCATATCAGCATGTCCTTAATGAATATATGCAAAAATTAATAACAAATAAACTTCATATATATAAATTGATATAAGCAAACAATCTTCAAGTAACTCGTTACTTCTCTTTTTAAACAATTTATGAAGTAAATTAGAAATATGATTGTGATATGCAATGTGACATAGTTCATTGTAATGTAGGTTAGTGTCCAGAGTCCCTATGGAAGCCGGTTCATGCCAAGCTGTTCTAATTTGGCTTCGAATTATAAAACATTTCAGTGAGAACTTGCTGTTAATGTTACATGAGTATGTTCATGATCTGTACTCACCCTTATGAATGTTTGTTTAAACTATTTTTGTTTTATAATGAATTTTATTGTTACTAAAGTTTGACGCACAAAGTGTCAGTGCGTCCGATTTCTGAAAAGTTCAGTCTTAATAATAGGTTAAGGGTTGACACTTTAAATAACTACTTCAGTCATTTTCCAGTTCCAAAATCTATAATTTTAAAATTATTTCACTAATATTTATAAAATTGTAATTAGCTATCCAAAGACCAAGTGTAAGGTACGCCAGGGAACATGGCTCAATTCAAGCATTGTTTTATTCAATTTGTAAATAAATAAATACATTCCTTTTGGTAGGTTGTTGAAGTTTTTAAACTTTGATCGTTAATATTTCAAACTAAGTACATTTGTTTATATACTCCTTTAAAGTTACCACTTTCTATAATGTTTGTAAAGAGGCTTCATGTTAGAACTAGGCTGATTTTGATATGCAGACGCGGTAGTCGGGAGCGTGGTCTTAGAAATGAGAAATATGCATTGTATGGAGTACCATACTTTAAAGAAGTAATCTTTGTAACATATAGTAAATCAATAAACATCTCTGTTTAACGTATAAATTGGCTCATTTGCATATCAATATATAGTACAAAAAATTCGAAAATTTGCATAGAATTTCATGGGAAGCCCATTGTATAGGCTTCACTCACATCACACCACAAATCTGGCTTTATGTCATACTTCTGCACCACCCAAGCTTCACTGCCTGAAGATATCCAATAACTTCCAAATAGATTCAAGTTTAAAAGAAGAGTCCATGATCACCTTATAAAGTCATTACAACAATACTAGCTAATCATCATCTTTTATTTGTTTTTTATATATTTATGTACGTATTATTTGTCTAGGTATACATTATTGTTATTTTCTTTACTTATTCCAATAATGAAGTAACCCACACACACACACACACACACACTTTCGTAATTTTCTGTTCACTTCAAAGGTTCACTAGTAGAGAATGCTACTAATATTAAGTCCGCCTTTTGTATCTTATTTTCGTCAATAAAGTTATTTTAATAAAAAAAAAAAATACACTAGTATATACTTGCATACATCTATATATCTTTATGGCAGATCCCTTAAGTTGTAGGCAGAGTATGTTTATTTTTCAGAATGGACTTTTTACAGTCATCATTTATAGTCTATCGCAGTACACAGGATATATTATAGACTGCCTTAAGAAGCCCTAAAATCACCTTTTATTTATGTACCTATTAAAATAAGAAAAAAAAATGCATTTTCTCATTTCTAAATTCACGCTTGGCACACAGTTATGCATTGTTAACTAAAGATATAAAAGCATTAATTTTGTAATGTGATTATCGGATTTAACAGACTTACAATATACTAAAATTATAATTTACTTACTAAATTATTATTAAATATAATTAAATATAATGACGAAAAATTATTCTGGTCACTCAACTCCTATTAAATTGATAGTTGATGTAAATAATAAAAGAAAAAAAAAACTCGCTGACGTCGCTGACCGCCACAATAATATGTATATAGTGTGGATGTGGCACAGCTTGGAATGATTGTATTATATGAAATATTTATTCAATTATCAATAGGTACAGAGAGTAAAATTGGAATGCAGCATGCAGTCAGTTGTAGTTTTACATATGTATTGAGATTTCGAAATGATTAGGTTAGTTGCATTTGCCAAAATAAATCCCATCACTGTTATATGTTTGTCTCTTTATTTGTACTACCCATATTTCCGTAAGTCATAGATTAAGGATAGTGAGGTCGATCCTGAGGTGCCATTTCTTGAAACCCATTTCCAAATTTAAAAATTTTAATTAGATATCACAGTGAGTTTTATTATAAACTTAATTTTGTAATATATTTAAATCAAAAATTTTATCATATTAGTTCAACAGATGGTCCAAACAGTAATTTTGCAAAATTACCAAATAAAAAAATTTGGTTGAGATAAATTTAAAGAAATGGCATTACAGAATTAGCCCAATACTTATAGTCCTCTGTAACTAGAGTTTGGACGAAATAAGAAAAAAGAAGGAAATGGAAGTTGATACTATAATGAGTGTAAAGACCTATGTAAAATTCATTATAGTTTTAAAAAAAAAAAGTTTAAAGAGAAAAAGCTGTATAGATAGAGATCAAGTTTAGGATAGATAAATATTCATATAGAATAAATAAAATTTAAGTATAATAACAATGTTGCATTATACTACTAGTATAGTATTATCTGTTATTATACTAATAGAAACATTTTCACAATATCTTATTAATTCACTTGACTATCACAAATAGCTTAGATAGTGACTACAACAAAAATAATACAAAATAGTAGCTCAGTCTTCATTAGTAAAATATACAATGCTACAAACATAGGAGATAGGCAAAAAATACAATTACCAATTAGGTTTCATATTTTTATTTCCTTAAGTATAAATTTATAAAAACAAACTATGATACATGTCCAGCTAAAATAGAAGCTATATTTGTACACATATTTTTAATTTCATCATCACTTAAGTACTCTGAAGCCAAAATAGCATTTCCCACTGCTATGGTCTCCCTCATAGTGTTGGCTTTGATCCATATTCTGCCATTCATACCCGCAGCAAGTTCAAAGGGCCACTCATTTTTTATGGATTCCAGTAACGGACAACTAGGATTTAATATCTTTCTAACTAGATTAAGTGAGCATTTGAAAACGAAGCCTTCATTCAGAACACCTAAGCGACCTTTCTTGCCATGTGAGTCCACACACACAATTTCTGGTTCCATATCTTTGCTGGCTACAAGCATTTTGGCATATAACACATCTCCTACTTGAACTTCAGGTCTGTTCTTCTTTGTGGCGTTCTCGAAGGAAAGGTAAGAGAGAGTAGCCGGGCAGCTACTTCCGACATCCACTCGGAATATGTCGCCCGATTTCTGAACAACAAATCCTATTACATTCTCGCCTCTCGAGGGCACATACCGTTTTTGATAACTGTCCACCCAAAATGTGTTGGGCGCACGTTTTCTTAGCACTCCGGCCTTCGTGATGTATACCTTGTCGATTTCTTTTCGTAAACCGGGTCCGAGAATCACCTTACCTTTTTCACCGGCTGTATCGATTTCTTCTGAAAAATCGCCAGGTAAGACCACATCGTCGACCTCAACTTTCATTGTTTTCACATCGAATAACAGTTTTAACAGTTGAAAAAAAATTATAAAAGAAATAAAATATTGAGGTTATTGAGAATAGAGATAAATAGGTAAATATCAAAATGAATTATTGTAGACAATTGACACTGATAATTGCAGTGTCGCCAATTTTATAATTTTTACCTTTAAGAGGAAAAAAAGTGTTCCAGTAGAACGTTATAGCAAAGAAAGTGTTAGTTTTTTTTAGCAGTACTTTCCAGTAACTAGAAAAGTAAGATGTTATAGCTGATTTCGTTTTGTGTTATGTTATCCAATCCACCCTTAAACAAGGCTATTTATTTTAATACGTATTTTGTTACAATTCTCCTTTCAGATATAATTAATATAATTAATCTATTTTATAGAAACAAACAGGAAAAAATAAGACTGGAAGGTAGTTAACTATTTTTAATATGCATGTAGTTATTATTTTAAATTAAAATTATGCATAGTATAGTTACTATATTATACTCAGAAATTAAACAATCATTAACATATAATAAATTTAAATAAATAGACAAAGATAAAAAAAGAGTAAATAATTTCCTTTGTTAATGAGGTGGAAAAGATTCAAATATTGGTAACACTAGATTTGACATCAGAAATATCTGACATGCCAGTGACACTGACAGTTCAGTTTGCCAAACCTACATCGTTTCCAATTTTTAGCACGTGTGTTTGTTTATAAATTTTATTTTAATTATAATTAAGAATATTTTGAGAGTCATTAAATAGATATCTGAAAAGAGTAAAACATATAAATGTAACATTCATTGGAAAATGCCGGCAGTATTAGAAAACGACGTGCTTGTTTATAAGGGCAGTAATTTCTTCCGTCAGAGATTGCTTCTTTCCACATTAAGTGGACGAGCTGTTAAAATAGAAGAAATTCGAAGCGGTCACGATGATCCGGGACTTAGAGAATACGAGGTCAACTTGATACGGCTGCTTGATAAAGTAACGAATGGCACGCGGGTGGAACTGAGTGAAACGGGCACATCAGTATACTTCCAGCCGGGTATACTGATCGGCGGACAAGTTACTCATAGTTGTTGTACACAAAGAGGTGTAGGTTAGTATGAATGCCTATATAACTAATAATGATTTTTTTTATTCCCATTCGCGTTTCAGTCATGAAGCAGTTGTGTTTGCATGGCTGTGTTTCGGTTTGAAGGGTAGGATATGGCGTGAATTTACTGGGTACAGAGGAATAACACCTGAGTCCTCAGGAATGGCAACGCATGGGGGGTATCATGGGCGAAACAGTACATTCTGTTATGTCCATGGTACTGCTCATGTCTACAGACGATGGTTACCACTTTCCATCAGGTGGGCCATCAGCTTGTTTTCTTGTTTTCATCAGCATTCTAAGTTGTAAAAAAAAACAAATAAGTGTGAAAGTATATCTATCATATATTTATACATAAATTATAGAGCTTATGTACCATATTCCTTCTATATGTCATGTGCAGTGCTGTTTATATCTATAGGCGATGGTTGCTACTTTTCATCAGGTGGGTCATTTACTTGCATAAAAAATGGATGGTTTAAAGTTTAGTTTGTTAACACCATATAGAAGTTTGGGGGGGAAAGGGATTGTTAGCAGTGGAGTTCGACATTGCTAGCAATATTATATTATATTAATATATATATCAGGTCAACCTCCATGTGGTTCCCCCTGGAAACCATTATGAACAATTCTTGTTAAATTTGCCACGATGGGCTAACCGACCTGCTTCAACCTCATTTATCATCTTCATTTATCTCTGGTGCCCCACTGGTGTATACCAATAGCGTGGACCAATACTGAATCTCTCATTTAGAATATGCTGTGGTATTTCACAATACCACTTGAAACTTAGAAAGCCAAACAAGTTGATGGCCCACCTGATAGAAAGTGGTAACCATTACCTATAGACATGACTGTCCATGTCTATAGACAATGGTTACTATTGCTACCATGGATATAACAGAGTTTACTGTTTCATCCATGATATCCCCTATGCATTGCCACTCTTAAGGATTAAGGCATTATTTCTCTGTACCCTGTAAATTTACTGCCAAATCCTATCCTTCAAACCAAAACACAGCTGCTTCACAGTAGAAATACAAATGGGATAAAGGAACCCAAGCAAACAACTTTTGTATAAAGTTTCCCTCTGGTATAGCTATTAACTCAATTTTTGATATTTCCTTTTGCTTAGTATGATAGTTATCACATTTTTAGTTGTTTTGGTAATAATTTTGTACTTTAAGTGTTATATTAAAATGTTTATTGTTCCAGGCTATTATCTAGAAATTCTGCTCGCGTTGGGTCCATTTTGTAAGGAGCCACTGAATGCGGTGCTGCAAGGAGTCACCCACAGTGATCATGATGTGTCTGTGGACAAAGTGAAGGCTGCTGCATTGCCGATACTGTTGAAATTTATACTAGTAGATGATGGGTTGGAGCTGAAGGTTGTCAGGAGAGGTAAGATAAAACAATTTAGGGGAATACTGATTTATGAATTTTTTGATTTTGTTGTGTATATTCTGAATGAATTTTAACCCTTTGCACTCAAGGCCTTTTTCCCTTGCGCGAACCAGCAACTCGAGACGATTTCGGCCTTCCGAGATAACTTTCTTATCGCATATTGTAAATAAGGAGATCTGGTTACAAAAGACCATAGCGTCATAGCAGCGTAGTTCGATTTAAAGTTTTAAAACAGCTCGAGTTGCCACTTCGAATCTGTCTGGACGCCGTATCGGCGCCATTTGAGTGCAAAGGGTTAATAATTCTTTTTACAATTTATAGGATTTACTTTGGTGTAGATCAAATATATAGTTTTGTGATGATTGAAACTGCTACTATTCTGTTTCTTTGAAATTCTAAATCTTTAAAGTTCAGTTTAAGCAAATTTTTAGATCTTACATAATCTTGATTTCTAAATATTTTTTTTAAATTATTGTAACTAATGTAAAATAAGTATAGTGAGATTATTAATCGATATTAATTTAGAATTGAAGCCACAGATTGTTTTTTTTTATCTGGCCATATTCACTGTATTTTACTAATTTAATAAATTTTTAACTCTTTGATCTCTGTACATGGGAGATATTTAAGAAAAATTAATATAATGGAGTCTTCATAAGACTAATAGATGCCAACAATTTTTTTATTAAAATTTTTAATGTTTATCTTGGGTATGGCATCACACAAAAATTACCATACCAAATTGTATGTGGTTTACATAGTTGTAGGTCCAACTTAAAATCTGGTTTATGATTCATATTATCATCATGTAAAAATATTCTATTTAATTAATCTTCCTCTTTCTGACATCTATACCTATGAAGTAACTGACAAAAACTAGTCTCAAATAAAATTTTATCTTTACAGGTGCCCCACCTCTGGGCGGTGGTGAAATTGTCTTCAAGTGTCCAGTTCGAAGGCATCTCCGGCCGCTGCAGTGGACTAAATGGGGCCTTGTGAAGAGGATACGTGGAGTAGTGTATGCATTGCGCGTATCACCGACTATGGCTAATAGAGTTGTGGAGTCAGCTAAAGGGGTCAGTACATATATTTATTTACTTGTTCTATGTACAGAATTGTGACAATTATTTATTATTAGTTATTACTTTTAGTATTTTTTATGAAAGTAAATACAAAGTATATATAAAAGTAAATTATTGATGAAGCAAAACTTATTATGAGTTATTATATTGAGATTGTAAGAGATTGCCCTAGCGATAAGACCGCCTTTTGTACCTTTATGTGTATATTTCAATCTGTATTTATGTTACTATATTTCACTTGAATTATTCACTTGTCATTGTATATTTTTATTTATGGTGCAATAAAAAGTTAAATAAATAAATAAATTTTGTTATTTGATTATTGGGGATTGCATTGATAAATATAAGAATCAGCAACGCGCGTGTGACATCCCTGGTGTTACAGTCGTCCATAGGTTACGGCAACCCCGTTTACTATCAGACGGGCCGTATGCTTATTTTATATTTGTATAGGAAGAAAATAGCTGTATATCTCATCAGATGCATGTATTTCATAATAGTTTTCTGGACTATTTAATTTTTTACTTGTTCATATGTTATTATTCAGGTTATGTTGAAGTTTCTACCAGACGTGTACATCAACACGGACCAGTGTCGGGGCTCCAACGCTGGGAAGAGTCCCGGCTTTGGTATTAGTCTTGTGGCAGAAACTAATGAGAAGACATTTTATTGCGCTGAAGCTGTAAGTATTGTTATTGTATTATGAATGACAACTTAGTTGTTAACTCTTGATGTTATTTCTATCTCATCATTAGCCGTTAACTGTCCACTATTGAACATATGCTTCACCCATAAGGGGTGCTTTACCAGTAGTCGCCATGCTCGGCAGGCGGATTTACAACCGCAGTTAGACTTAGGTGATGTTTTAATGATGCTGCTGCCCATCTCTTGACCATTAAGTAATCTACATTACTTTTAGACATTTATTTATGCCTTAGGCCTTCTATTGGTAGAATATCAGTGTTTTGCTCTTTTGAGATCAAAGTAATAAACTGAGTTGTGACCCATTTTGTATTACTGTGGCACACTCTTTTGCCAGAGGGCGACTTTGTACAAAAGTCGATTGCTTGGGTACCTCTGTCCCATTCGTGTTTCTATCGTGAAGCAGTTGTGTTTGCATGGCTGTGTTTCGGTTTAAAGGGTGGGATATGGCGTGAATTTATTGGGTACAGAGGAATAACACCTGAGTCCTCAGGAATGGCAACGCACGGGAGGTATGATGGGCGAAACAGTATGTGTGTGTACTGTTATTTCCATGGTACTGTTAATGTCTATAGGCGACGATTACCACTTTCGATCAGGTGGGCCGTCAGCTTGTTTGCCATTCTAAGTTGTATATAAAAAAAAAAACTGGAAAAATATGTTACCTCTTTTATGTATTATAATAATTAATGACAAATCGTACTTCATGAAATGTCTATAATTTTTTTTTACAGTCACGTTAAATGCTAGTGTTGTTATTGCCGTATTTAAAGTTATTTTCTGAAGAGAGTTTAGCTAAGGTGCTAAATCCTTTCTAGAAGATGACATTCTAAAAAGCTATATGTCTACTCTCATATCTATCTTTGGCATTTTGGGATGGACATTAAACAAATCTGGGGCCTCCCTCTAAATATGCCTGAGTCTGTCTGTCACTATGTTCGGATTTTTTTTCAATACTTTTTTGAGCGTGTAATGTATTAAAACATTGTTGATAGAAATCCGCGGAGAGCGGCAGCGGCGCGATAACGTCCCCCGAGGACCTGGGCCGGGAGTGTGCGCTGCAGCTGCTGGACGAGATACGGCGCGGCGGAGCCATTGACTCCTCGCTGCAGTGGCTGCTCGCGCTGTGGATGGCGCTTGGACAGAAGGACGTCAGCGAGTGCGTTGTGAGTGATTACTTCCTTATATAGTTTGGTTTAGTAAAATTAAGGGAATAGTAACCTAGTTTTGTTGTAATTATCCTAGAAATAGTTTCGAATTTAATAAAAAATCATACAATATGTAACTAGATATTTGCACATAAGAGATGTTTAAGGAAAATTGATATGAACGGCAATAGAAGCCTAACCAGACTCTCGAGGGGGGAAAGGGATTGTTAGTAATGGAGACTGAGAATCCCATTGCTAGCAATATACCCAACCAGGTTGACCTCGCGGTTCTCCCTGGAAACTATCATGGTTAATTCCTGATGAATTCATCATGATGGGCTAACTGACCTGTTTTCATTCTCACCTGTCAGCCTTCACTGGTGCTCCGCCAGCGTATTCCCTTAGCGGAGGCGGGGATTTTCACCCATCAAAAAAAAAAACCAGTCTCTCGTAGCCAAATTATTTTAAAAATCTTAACTCTAGTTTTTTTGTTCCTATTGATACAAAATACTTACTAATTTAAAAGCTTTGCAAATGTTTAATAACATAAAGACACAAGACACGAAAATTCAGTAAATATCAAGTGTAATTATTAATACCAAATAAGAACTTGTGTTAATTATTAGGGGTCGATTTTTAGACCTCGCCAATCCTCAAAATCAGTTTCTGTGTATGCGACTCTTAGGAAACCTATTTTGACCCCAAGGGTCGATATCAACCACACAGAATTTTTTTTTATACAACTTAGAATGGCAAACAAGCTGTCGGCCCACCTGATGGAAAGTGGTAACCGTCGCCTATAGACATGAGCAGTATCATGTACATAACAGAGTATACTGTTTCGCCCATGATACCTTCCATGCGTTGTCATTCCTGAGGACTCAGGTGTTATTCCTCTGTACCCAGTAAATTCACGCCATATCCCACCCTTCAAACCGAAACACAACCATGCAAACAGCTGCTTGCTGCTGAATTCCTGATATAGAGCATTAATGGCAACAGGCGACAAATGACTGACTACCCCATTAGGAACTAGCGTCGTAAGCATATTTATTTATTTAGTAATAATTTATTTCAGGTGGGACCGCTATCAGATTACACGATAAGCTTTCTCCAGCATCTGAAAGAGTTCTTCGGGGTGATGTTCAAGCTGGAGGTTCAAAGGACAGATGATGATGAAGATTCATCAGATGATGAGCAGGTCAGCACAGCGCACAAGGTGAAGATGACCTGCGTCGGTATAGGATATGTTAATATTAGCAAGAGGACGCTCTGAAAATATATTTTGGTTATAAAATAAACTATTTTTATTTACCTACCCAAAATGAAACTATGACAGTGCAAGATGAGAAAAAATCAAAATCTGTTAACTGTCCACTGGTGGACATAAGCCTGCCCCATAAGGGGAGTTTTGTCAGTAGTTGCCACGCTTGGCAGGTTGGTTGGCAACTTCAGCTAGGCTTTTAGAAATGTTTTAAGAGGACATTGCTGCCCATTCCTAGCCCTTCCTTAGTCTCCTTTTACGACACCCTCGGAAAAGGAAGGGGTAGCCCTTCTATGCCGGGGGACACATGGCGAAAACAAATAAAGCCCTGTTAGTATTTAATAGCCTGATTTCCTGTTATACATATGTCCAACAGTAGAACTTTACTGGGTTGTTACAACGATGGTGAATTTAGCATATTAATATATCTAGTTGGGCAATTTAAATTTGAACGAATTAGTTGATCTGTTTCAATTGAACGGTTTAGTTAATTTGATTAGAAGGGAACTTAACTGTTCTAATTTATTGTATATATATTTGTTCGTTACAGTATTTTATTATTAAAAAAAAAATATTGGTTGGTTGGGTATTTTATTCAAATTTGAATAAAATAGTTGATTGAAGTGAAAGGACTGGACACCTGTTTCAATTTATCTCTGGAATTGGAATAAAAAATGCACAAGTATTTATTTTATTTTTATTATCCTTAAAAATAAATTTACAAAACTATAATAATAAATTGTATAATAATTAAGGCACATTTTGAAATAATAATTTCAATTCGTTTGCTATTCGATCACGTAAAAATAAATAGATAAAGTGCTTGTAAATATAAGCATACAGATTTGGTATAAAGTATAAATTTGGACATTAAAATAAGTATATATTGCATTATAAAAGTTTGTGACGTCTCTCACAAAAAAATCCTAATACCAAATGAGTATAAAATTGGCAGTGATTGTTTTACTTAAAGCCTATTTTATAAGAAATACATTGACTTAGATTAATTTCATTTACACGTAACAATTTCGTTCGCTTATTGAAATATGATCGGCTCGAAGACGTGTTCAATAAGCGTAAAATTAATATTTTACATAAGTTAAATATTTTTTTTTTCAGTCAATAATACAGATAAAAATAACGTAAGATGTTTACAAAATATAGAAATTGTGTACTATGTGATTCAAATAGTAAGTAAAACTATTTTCTGTGTATTGCTCTTCCCACTCTCCTCAACAAGTAGTACCGTTACTATACGCGTTAGATAGAACGAGACGGCAATATGCGTGCGGTATCGAAAATGTATCTATCGATACGATTTTGTTATTGTACTGTTAAGAAAAAGATTTTCATTTTTCCATAACCTAAGGTTGCTTTTCTGCAACTTACGTCGTTTAGTTACGATTTTTCATTTCCCTTTCATGTTATCAAAGTAGTTGATTTCGGCATATCTCTGACGATGATTCTCTCTTAGATTTATACCTCTTATATCCTTTTAAGACTTGACGATTTTATCAAATTTACAAATTATTACAAATTATTATTTAATATTATAGACTTAGGCAGTGATGTCTTATCCATGATAAAAGTATAAAATTTTGATTTCGGTATTTACATTCAGCAACAATTTTTAATATATTTATGTATATAATGTCAATTATTTTGAATGGTACATCAAAGATGCTGTGTATACAAATATGTACCCATGCATACAGGGCCGTAGCTAAATAAAAGTTTAAGGTAGGGCAAAAAACTTTTTTAGTAGAGTAGAAGGCATAATTAACTTTGAAATAGCGAATCTAATTTTCTCTGGGTATATTTTAAGGTAGGTCATTGAACCTTTTAAAGTAGGCCATTGCCCCACAATGCCCCCCCCCTAAGCAACAGCCATGTATGTATTTCATTTTCTACCTTTAGAAATTTATCACGTTTATTATTTTGTATTTAACGCGACAAAGTTCCAAAGTGAAAACGAATTGTGTTACAATTTAACGACTTAAATTCCAATAAACCGCTGATATTTTCTGATTGGTAATATCTTAATTTTCTCTACATGTTCATTTCAAATATTCGTTGTATATACAGGGTGTGACCGAAAATATACATATACATACAGTACGTAACGAAGTGTATTACAATGCGAAATCTAATTCATACGTCGCCCCATGTTCTTAGGATTTCAGTTTCTTGTACTTTATGTATTTTGTATATCAATTTTTAACTCTAAATTAAGTTCAATAGAGTCTAATCGACTGTGACTTTTTGAGTAAAATTTACGTCCATCAAAAGTTTAGGAAATTGACAAAAATGGAATAACAGGTTGGAATTATCAAAAAGGAAGTTAGGTAGGTATTTTTTTTATTAATCATCTTCTCTCTTTACGATGTATTAGTTTATTGTGGAAACTTCACTGATATATATTATTTCTATTAAAGTTAAATAAATAACGAAGAAAAATTACCGTTAATACAGTGAACGCTCTCTAGAAGCAACATTTTTTATATTTTATTTATTCTACTCAGCTTAGTATAAGCAACTTTTCCCAATAAGAAACTTTTATATTGAAATTGGTAACCAGTAATACAAGTGTCCATTGACTAAGGTAATTTAATATCAGACGGGCCGTATGCTTGTTCATCACTATTCCAGTATCACTATTCTATAAAAAAAATTTGGTAGAACTAAGCTAGTTCTACCAAATGTTTATGCTTACATTTCGTTACATTCTGTATATATATATATTTAATTTTTTTTATGCAAGTATCTCTGACACTATCAAGTGTCCTTCTCAACGCAGCCGAGCCCCGCAGACCAGTTGCATATGCCTCCGACGGGATCGAAGCTGAGACCCTTTGGGCAGACGTACTCCCAGCCGAGTAGGGAGCCGCTCTCCATGCGCGCGCACGATATGAACTTCTTGCAGGAAGTAGGGTGCGGGAAGTTGCCGATGTCCAGGCATTCTATTGTGCCTGAAAATAGAATTATTGTACTATAGTTTTTTCTGCAGCTTTGTCCACGTGGAAAGATGATTTCCTGCTTTTTTTTTTGTTTATATTTTAGCGTATATTTGAATCTACTTCAAAAAGGGAGATGTTTCTTAATTTGATTTTTTTTATGTTATGTTACGGAGTACGAAGTTATGCTGTGTCATTTTTAAACCAATATTTAAAATTATTTTTATCTGAAAGTAAGTATTTACAGAGTCTACTGGGAAAGGCCAGAGCCAGGGGACTACAGATATCTTAAACCGCGGGATATCGTTAAGGTAACACATAGGATTTATAAAATGATGGTATAAGGCAGGGGGAAGCACAAATGATCCCGATGGGTCGACGTGCAAGGGCCTAGCTGACCCCATATGCGAAAATAAGATGTATTTACAGATTGGCTGGTCCACAGAAATTTTATTAAAATCGGTTCCGTAGTTTACACAATGTGAAACACAATTTTTTTAATGATAAAGTAATCCCGATTCCCAAAGAGGGTTGACGTCAGGCAGGTGGCCGGTCGTAAAACTAAAAACCAAGTCTTTTTGTAATATGGACAAAATCATATTACGCCGACCCCAAATGATTGGGATAAGGGTAAGAAGATAAAGATAAAGTAATCCCGATTGCGTTATTAGTATATGCTGATAGGCTTTTAGTGTAATAGATAGCAATAAAAATTGTTAGTCTGTGGTTTAAAAAAAAAGTTCCCTCTAAAATTATCTGTCACAAGCATGCAATGGCGACGGTAGGTTTCTTTTCTTTCAATGTTGTTTCCTTATAATGTAATCCTTATAAAGTAATTGCTACAGTGGATATTTATGTTTAATTAAAATCATTTAGTAAGGCATGATAACTGATGATGAACCAAGCTCAGATTGGTCCAGCATGACGTTACGTATTCACCAAGGACGTAGAAATCCCTGTTCATGAATTATCATGGATGTATAACCTGCTAATGTAAATGTCCGTTAATAATACTGCCAGAGAAATAGCGCGAGAGGCCTAATAAAACTTATGATTCATGTAAGATGGGCTTTACTCGCCATTGTAATTTGTAAACCAATAGCGCTGCTTCGCCAGCATGGCGACTACACCGCTGATGGTGTTGTCATTCCATTATTACTTATTAACCGTATCTCGCGGCTTTACTCGCGCAAATGAGTATATAAAGTCCTATGTGCTGACTTAGGATAAAACCTATCTTTGTAACAAATTTCATTCAAATCAGTTTTGCGTGAACAAATATAAATCCATCATGACAAACTTCCGTGTACTTATATAATATTAATAGGATTAATATACCCATAGCGCAAGTGGAATTGATAATTCATTTTCATCTTTTAAAATAAATATCTCTTCTATTGTAAATCATCATCGAAATATGAATTTGTCATTTCAAGGGTTGACGTTCATGATTCAGATTTTCTCACTAGTTCTGCAGTGATTTTCTCATCATAACGTTACAAACAGACAGATTGACATTATTATTGTTTAGCTAAGCTTATTTCGTTATTTGACACTTACCTTTTGCGTGCAGAATAACCTTGGTTCCTTCCACGTACTTCTCGGCCACTTTCTCTTCGCTATCATCATAGTAGTCGTAGTTCAGTATTGGTCTGTATGTCCTGTTCGGGACTGTTTTCTGTGTCTTGCTGAACGGCTTAACAGTAGACGGTATTCTTCTTGGTTTGGGCGTCGTTACTACAGGCACAAAGGCTTCTGTGGTCGGACGCTGTGTGGTCGAGATCTTTCGATATATCTTCTTTCTTGGAAGCTTTCTCGTGGTCGATTGTTGAGTTGTCACTGGCGATAGATATTGATATTCATCTGTAAAAGAATTTATAATTTTGGTGGTATAATTTTATCAATGTTAACGTTAAAGCTATCAAGTTAAAAGTGCTGAAATGTGAGAGGTGAGTTAGAGTCGAAGCCCAAACCTGGAGTTCCTATGTTTTTATTTGTTAGAATACAAGTTAGTAAATATGCCTAGAAGTATTTGACATCCTGCCTACTGAGTGAAGGGTACAGAATGTTGGTGACAGTTAGAAGTTAACATGTTCCAATGTACACTGACTCACCGTCATACGCCTTCGTGACGGGCGATTCCAGCAAGTACTCTCTAGTGAAATACGCCGGATCTTGACTCAAACCTGTATACCCGTCTGTGGAGAAGGCATAATCCTCGACGGGTACGGGTATTAACTTTGGACTAGACCCCAGAAACCTTCCGGTAGGGGTATTAATTGTCGGAGTTTCTCCAGTTACACCCTGAGTCGAAGACTTGTGTCCAGTTCTTGAATTTTGGGCATTGTTTAAAGATTTTAGCGTTGTTGGTGTACTAGGCAAATTTGAATTTGTTGGCTCCGTGAGACCTGATGTTCTGACGTAAGAGCTTCTAAATGTAGACTTGGGTATTGCGAAGCTAGTGCTGGGTGTAATAGTGGGGTCAGAATATTCAGCCGAGTCGACATATTTGGTCGTATACTCGCTTGTGGACTTAGTTTTTGCTAGCGGATACCGAGTGCCAGTCAAGCCTACATGTGTTATAGTTGGTTCTGATTCTATCAACTGCTGCGGGAGTTTTGTTGTGAAGGCGGTCGTGCTGTATGTGGTTTTTGGTGCAAAGCTTGTGGTTTGGGATAATTTAGGAGCTTCAAAGTCTACTGGGGAAACACTGTATTCTGGACCTGTTGATGATTGTACGTAGTCGCGTGTCGGTAGGACTTGGGTTGTACTGGGGTAATCGTCTGCGTATACTGTTTTCCTGCTATCCGTGAACGTCTCTGTGTATTCGGGGCTCGTGAAATCGTATTCTGTGATCGTTTTGGGCGATGTCTTTATGTGTGGCTTTGTGTCTTCTTCGTAGTTGGGAATGACGGGTATTGGTGCGGCTAAGAGTTGGTGCGCCGCTATGGCTACTGCAGTTTCTGCGCTGATATCTGTTGAAATAAATTGAATCGTCCCCTAAGAATACTTTAAACATAGATCTTAATCCCAAACTTCCTCTAACTGAAATCTATTATACTATTCGTTATTTGTAATGCAAACTCTTAATACGTTTGCATTGAATATATGTTCTAAATAGTATTGTGTTTTTCCCATTATCAGCCACTTGGTAACCACAAATCCCAACAAATAACAATTAGTCACAGACATAGATAAAGATAGATGACACAAATACTTCAGCTCACATGAAAATGAAGCATCTCGCTACCAAATGCTGTCTCACTACTTAGTTTAATGTCACAAAACCTTTTTGTTTAAAACAAATCCTCTTTCCAAAAACGAAAAGCCGATATCAATTACGTTTTATACCTAGGTAATCTAGGGCCAAAAATGAACATGAAAGTGTATGAAATTGTATCATCTATTTAAATCTATATCTATGAATGTATCTAATAGAAAATGAAAAGCATTTACCAATTGTAAGTCACAATATTATAATGACATAAAACACATTTTTTTATTACATGCATCACCTCTTACACAGTTACGAGTATAGCTCAGTGGTTCAGACGCAGCTTCGTTCCAGTTTCAACTGAGTTTAAGTCTAGAGTATTAACAGAGATTTAAATACATATCTATCTAATTAAAATCCATGCATAATTATTTCTTTGGCTTTTGTAACGCAGTGACAAAGTACCTATTTACATGAATGAGATTTCGGGATGGATTTTTGGTTCGAGCCAATTTGTACTTGGCACATTGTAGCATGGTGTGGGTGATAAAGTCACTAAAAATATTAATATGATTTCTTACAGATTCAATGTAATGTTTTGTTATAAAAAAATATCAATTAGGATTATTAGATTGAATTAAAAATTTCACCATTTGCAGTTAAAACTGCCAAAATATCAGTTGTCAAACGTCTCATTTACAACGCGGTAATATAAGAAACGTATTTACTTTTTTTAAATCAATATTAGTTTCAGTATTTTGGTTTGCGAGTCAATTTCCTATTCTGAATCATATATTCTGAATTATACAGTTTTGACTTTGATCCTGTCTCGCATGATGGTAAGCCCACAATCAATTCACAGAAGGTTATAAAACTTTTACTGAACTAGATGTTATTTTGTGGAAGTCCATATCACTGGTAAGTTGATTAGAATCATTTTGTTTAATTCCGTTGCCATTAGTATGTGTACGACTACAACATTAAAAAATTGATTACTATTATTATTAGCAGAAATTTTATATCGTTCCATATTAGCCATCAATCTCTGACCATCATTCTTCATCATTCATCTTCCAGTATTAGCAGTCGAATGCATACTGCTACTACTAGAGTAGCGGAATTGAACAAAATATTTCTATTCAATTAACCAGCTATAAATCTGAGAGCTTTGCAGATTAAACTGCTCTGCGAATTGACACTCAAAGCATAAACAAAACAAGCCAGATTGTAGTGACCTCAACTTGTTGAGTTTTTAGTGTTTATAATAAGCCTCCTAGTTGTGATTCTTTAGGAACACCAAAATCAATTAGACAATTCATAAGATATTAATTACCATCAACATTAGCAGTGGTTCTCCTCTCCGTCGTTTCATATACCTCGTCGTTTTCTAAATCTTTCAGTATTTGCCCTAAACGGTTCTTTTTCGCATTACTGTTGAACTTCTTGCTCTGTCGTTTGTTCTCTTCTTCGTTCGTCGCCGATGGGTTCTGGTCTGCTTCCTCTTTGAGGGTCAACAGTGGTCGACGCTGCACTTTGGGTGGTGTTTTTTGTGCCACGCGTGGTTGTGTGGGGGTGTCTTCGATGTAGTCTGAAGAAGAATTCCGTAATATTGTATAATGATTTTTTTATGGATGAATCTAGTAAGGTAACCCCGTTTACGCTATTAGATTATGCTGGTAGAGAATTAGAGAGTTGGCTTAGTGCGACGAGTTCATCAAGAATTAAAGACGATGACTTCCAGGTGGAACCGCGTAGAGGTCGACCTGATAGAGCATATTGGGGGGTAAGGGATTGTTAGTAATGAAGTCTAACAGTCCCGTTGCTAGCAATATACCCTATAGAGTTGACATCTTCGTGGTGTTCCTGGAAACTGTCGTGCTTAATTCCAGGTGAATTCATCATCATGGATTGATTGATCTGCTTTTTCTCCCACACCTGTCATCCGTCACTAATATCCCGCTAGCGTATACCATTAGCGCAGGCGAGGTTACCAATTAATTATCAGCCATTAAAAAAAAATTAAACAATCCTCTCCGTCTAGTAATATTGGATTTTTAAAAATACAAGATTGTTTGCCAGAGAGAAAAAAATAGATTGTACCATTTTCATCAACATCCTGTAAGACTTCTTCTACGTCATCCGGCTCCACATCTGCGAGCTGCGTGTTCGCAGCAGCTGTGCTTGTGCTTGTCGCGCTTGTGCTCGTGCTCGAGCTCGTGCTCGTGCTTGTTGTTCCCGGTCGTCTGCGTCCGACGCGGAACGGACGTTGCGCTGTTGACGCCACAGTTGCTGAAATAAATAAAAAATATATATAAGATATTCTATTATGGGTACTTTTTTTCTGGATAAAGTATTAAAAATTATATCTTCTCATTAAACCAATGTGTTTCCTTAACATGCCCTTTCACCACTAATACACACACACACACACACACACACACACACACACACACACACACACACACACGCACGCACGCACGCACGCACGCACGCACACACACACACATATGAATAATATTACTATACGCATATATCTAATTGTATATTATGTATTTTATATATTTATTTATGTAACATATACTATTAAATATATCCATTTCATTATTCCTACTACATACGTTATTGAAAATAGTGAAAGCTTGTATTATGAAGCAATTGATTTATTAATATTAATTGTATTAGTAGATTAAATATATAAAGACGTATCGATAGACTCTCTATCATAGATATCATAACATCAATAGACAAACAAAGTTATCTTCAATCTCTTCCGTCATTTTTTCTTTCACAATCTCCATGATGAAACTACTTGTGTCTATACGTGTATGTATCCATTCAAAACAAAAGACAGTCTGTATATGTTTTGCTACCGTTTCCGGCTGTTTCACGGTACACGAGCGTCCCACACAATAGAGTTTATTTAAGAAAATATGATGCGTGGATTGTTTCCATTCAAATGATGTATGTGTATAGGATTGGAAACAATTCATTGTTTCAATTTAATTGACTAATGGCTGTCAAATAGATTGCCTTGGATAGATGTGTGGTCCCGACATAGAATGGGCCAGCACTTCCTTTCCACTGGCTGTCGTAAGAGGCGATTAAGGGAACTTAATTGTTAAGGGAGCAGCGTCCCTTTTATAAAATCACTAAAGCCTAATTGCGTGAATTTACTGGGTGCAGAGGAATAACATCTGAGTCCTCAGGAATGGCAACGCATGGGGCGTATCATGGGCGAAACAGTATACTCTGTTATGTCCATGGTACTGCTCATGTCTATAGGCGACGGTTACCACTTTCCATCAGGTGGGCCGTCAGCTTGTTTGCCATTCTAAGTTGTATAAAAAAAAACTGCGGTTGCCAGTCCACCTGCCAAACGATGTAACTACTGACAAAACCCACCTAATGGGAAAATGCACCCACCTAAGGCGGTATACGATCATCAAGGTTATAAGGTATGTCTAAGAATTCTATTAATATTATAAAAAAGAAAGTTTGTAACGATAATCGGATATTTAGACGTTTGTATGTTTAATACTCAACCACGATTGAAGGGCTGAATAGATATGATTAAAATTTGGTACATTGGAATATTATACTTTAACTTAACATATAGAATACTTCATAATAAAAACAAATACCTCTCCGTAAAAAAAAAATAAGCAAACAAAAGATAAAAATTGTCTATGGACTTTTTGTTACAAATTGAACGAACGGCTCGCAAACTATTTGTCACGTTCACTCGAACGTTTGAAGAGAAACGTGACGTAATAAAAGGAGTCATTAAAACGGTGAAATCTATCGTCTCTCGGAGACAGGTGCATCGGTGCATAAAACGAGATTCACCGTTCTATCTCCTATTCGGTAAATATGGGCGACTTACGTTGTAGAAACTACGGTTTGATTATTTCTTGAAACATGTTGGGTTTGGAAAAAATGCATACCAAGAAAGGCATATATTTGTATGTATGTTTTGAGGCGTCATGACTTTAAAACTATTTCTAAAATTAAAATTCCAATTTGATATATGTTTTTATGCAACTTAGAATGGCAAACAAGCTGACGGTCCACCTAATGGAAAGTAGTAACCGTCGCCTATAGACATGAGCAGTACCATGCACATAACAGAGTATACTGTTTCGCCCATGACACCACCCATGCGCTGCCATTCCTGTGGACTAAGATGTTATTCCTCTGTACCCTGTAAATTCACGCCATATCCCACCCTTCAATCCGAAACACAACCATGCAAACACAACTCGCAGACTGAAACGCAAAATGCCCCAAGGCATGATTCAATAAAATAAAGTAGGATGCGACTCAGGTCGCATACTGAGCATGCCATTAAAGTATACGTTAAACATACTATTTATTGTCCCAGCAAGGAGACAGATCGTAGTATAAACCACCAGAGGGAGACTTTGTACAAAAGTCGATTGCTTGAGTACCTTTGTCCCATTCGTGTTTCTACCGTGAAGCAGTTGTGTTTGCATGGCTGTGTTTCGATTTGAAGGGTGGGATATGGCAGTGAATTTACAGGGTACAGAGGAATAACACCTGAGTCCTCAGGAATGGCAACGCATGGGGGGTATCATGGGCGAAACAGTATACTCTCTTATGTCCATGGTACTGCTCATGTCTATAGGCGACGGTTACCACTTTCCATCAGGTGGGCTGTCAGCTTGTTTGCCATTATAAGTTGTATAAAAAAAAAAGAAACAAAGACAAAAAAATATATACATATCAAAAGAGGCATTTAAATTGTTCAAATGATATTTTGATTGATATTTGTTAATATTTGCTCAATGAAGCACAATACATTTATACACATGAATAATTTCACAACAGCACTAATTATCGATGATCATTGATCACAGCGAACGATATGTAATCGAATCGTGTTATCGCAATTCGTACGAACTACATCGATTCGATTACTGCAAACGTGTTTAGACAATGATTAATGTGCTCCAATTTCTTTTTTATTACATCGCACTTACGGTGGCGCTAAAATGTTCCAAGGCATTATAGTGAATAGTGTACGATGTAATTGTTACTATTGTATTACTATTTTTATTACGTTTTGTGTCAATTACTTATATCTAATGTAGATTAATCTAGTAGATTATAACGTTTTGTGTCATTAAAAATGTTAAATTAGCTCCGCACATAAAAACAGGAAAGGTCTACCATGAAATGAAATTCCAAATTTTTGGACTCAATTTCGTGTTTTGATCTTAATATTTTATTCGTCATAAATTCCACCATAAAAATCCAAAGGATTTATTTATATATTTAAACATTTTTAAACGGTATGTATTATATAATTTTAACATAAAATTTTTGTTTCGTTTGGCTCCGAAAGTCCGGAACATATTCCATGGTAGGCCCTTAGTTTTAACTCGGCACTTTATCCTTATATATAGCTATAAAAAGCAGCTTATATCTTTCTCCAACGTATATAGTATGTGTGTACTAAGTTACATAGTGTTTGATTGAGTCATTTATTCCTAGGAGATATTTAAGAAAATATGATAAAAGAGGTCTTAATAAAAGTAATATACGAGTAAAGTCAAAGTAATAAGTTTTAGAATGATTGTCTGTCTGTATATTTGTACCAGCATCACGCATGATTACGCAAAGACATTTAAGTGGAACGAAACCAAAAATATTGTAAACTAAATTTGTCTAAGTTGACTTTGCATTTTAATACGAAGAAAATTAGACCTCTATTTCATATATACCTATCTCCACGAAGTTATAATTCTAAAAGCTTTAGTTCAACAGTACCTACTAAAAATGAAATAAACCGTAATATTTTTCGCGCTTGAATCAACGCGCTAATTGGCGAAGAAAATTTTTTATAATCATTTATAGACCGTGTAATAACTCGCGAAGCGTGTTGCCCAACGCTAAACAAGACACCATAATTATTTACACTTGACCATGCAACCATGAGAAATAGAATTATTTATATTATTTCAACTATCTTCATGAGGCGTGAGTGAAGCAACGAGCGCCATTTTATGTCTAGTAATTTCAACAGAAATGGCGGGAAATTTCTGTTTCGACAAGAGCGTGGGAATCTCGTATTATATAGGGCTAAGTGCAGTGCAAATAGAACACATTCTCACGGGCAACCATGGGGACAGAAAAATGAAGTTGGCAATAGCATCCAATTATAATAATACCTATCTCTGTAATTTTTCTATGACCTTACATTCTGGTATTTGCATAGACTTAGTATAACGGATATTAGACTCGTTGCTCTACCTTTAGTATATTTAAATAAAGTTCTAATTAAAGCTAGCTTTTATAACACCATGATTCACGTAAATAATAATATAAAAAAAAATTACAGAGATATATCCTTCATGTCTCAAAGGACAATAAGTACCAATAATGTACAGAATCAGCAAAAGTTTTTTTTTTTAATTTTTGTGCGCTATTTTTATAAGGAAAGAAATTATATTACAAATTGGATAGACAACAGTGGAAAATTTAAATGTGGTAACTTATAATTGAGGTCATAGATTAAGGATAGTACTAAGGATAGTACCTGCGTTTAAAATCGAAGGGAGAGTGTAAAAATATTTTTATTTTAAAATCACAGAGTAGATAAGTAATTACTGCACTAGTAAGAGTGGGCATTACACTTATATTGACATAACTGGAAAATTAATCTGTGCAATCACGTAAATATATTATGATAATAAAAAATATTCAATTCCAAGTATGATTAGAACATAGATATCGCTAGATTAAAAGTTAGACGTCAATTCACAATAGAAATCGTAACCTATGACTTGTGAAATGTTATCAAGATGTAGTGATTAAGTTACAGCATATTACGTGAATGAAAGTGGCACGGTGTCGTATGTATGCACGTTTGTGATACTTGCTTTCACTGAGTATAGCGCCGATGGTAAAATTATTGGTCAGAGGTCAATATTTCTTGAGTCATTATCTAGATGTGTCTTGAACCTTGGTTACTTGGATTTTTTTATTCGAAGTTCATTAAGATATATATTCTTATGATGACAATTTTGAGGACAGTTTTAAAGAAGGTAAATAGACAAATAGTGTGTGTATTTTTTGGAGAAACTATCTCCTAGTAAGAAATTTTTTCCCTCTATATAATTTTTTTAATTAATAAAATGGTTTGGGACTAATACAGAGTAAATTTCAAACAAATATAATCATAATCAATTCGAAATAAGCGATAATGTTGCACTTGAAATTAGTTAAAAATTTTGCTGTAAAATAAATTATCTAGGAAATACCTGTTTAACAAAATGTTTCTAAAAATAAAAGTAAATTTTTATCTCTCTATTTTTAATTTAGCTCTCTGTATATTTTATACTATTATTGTAAATATATACGAAGATTATTTGCAAATTGTGCCAAGTATGGAAAAAAAGATTATACGAGAGATATACGTGTAATATGTAGGTACAGACAGATCGATCGGATGACAACACGCTTGTGCTATTTGCCTACTTGGGCGTTAAATAGTAGGGTAATGTGTTATGGCTTGTAGCGAAGCAATCCAGGTGAGTTATGTAAAGTTTACCGTAAACTATCGTAACAGCCATAATGTTCAGTTAACGGTTATTAATGTATGGTGTTTGTAAATGTTATACTATGTTTGACTGCAGACGTTTTTTTTTTAACAATAAACTATCAGTTATGGTCTTACTATTGGGTTTTGTTTATATTATTGTTATTGAATAAAAATTAATCTAAGCCCACGAACAAATAAACTTAAGTATTACGCGAATCGATTGTAAGAATGTGGAATGGTTTCACCTTGATGTATGTATTTCTTACTATAAATTTGGGGTTTTCGAGAGTAGCGTAAAAAAGTACTCATCAAGAGTTGTAATGTAGCAATTATAGAGGGAAGAATTTTATATTGTCAGTTGGTCGCATTCATTGAGAATATTATTCCAAGGTTCATTAGGAGTTCAATATGTGTATTTAAAAAAGTTGCCGGTTTTGCTCATTAAAAAAAAAAACAGAGTGTTTACTCGTAATTTTGTAAACGTTATCAAATACAAATTCAAAATTAGCGACAATAAGTTAAGTAATAATAACATAGAAAACAAATCCTCTAATTTCCTTAAGCTTCATCATCATGAGGTGCTGGGTTATGGTTTTAGCCCAATAGGGTTATAGTTTTTGTGTAGATAAATCAGATGAGTCCAAACACGACGGATTTATCATGCTTAGTTTACGAGTTACTATGGCCATCTTTCTTTTTATTATTAGACCAGCTCGATGCTACCATAATATTGTATTGTCACAAATTTTACATAAGTATTCTAAATTTGCAGGGAGTCAGTAGATGCAGGTGGCTCAAGACTGTTCTTTATGGCAGTCTATGGGAGAGGCGGCTTATGTCCAACAGTGGACGGATAATAGCTGAAATGATGATTCTAAATCGGACCAATATCGGATCGGCCAGTATGTGTATGTTGCCAACAAAAGTTAAAAATAGATTACAAATTTTAAATGAAAAGTTAAGTACTGCAGCAAGTTAAATAAAAGTTTCTAAAAATACAGATGAAGTGAAAGCCTTCTCCTTTTGTAAATTATTACATAAAAAAATTATAATTTGTAACGAGATAGGCGACTACTATTGCCAACAATAATTTTGGTCATTTAACAATGTTTACAGCAGAGAAAGTTCTGGGTCAACATTCACTGCCACCACACCGCTGGCTTGTGTAACTTGCCATTGTTAGCGGAAAGTAAACTTCATTTAGCTACACCCACGGAATATCCATCCGTCGCCCCGTGGTGTAACCACATAACCGTACCTAAACCGGAAAGTAAACTTTATTTAGATGTGAAGAGGTTAAAGAGTCGTTAAAGAAGAGGTTAAGACTGCTGTTAAACTAAACCCAAATACACTTTTTATACTATCTTTTTTTTATCTATGCGTGACTGTAACATTTAATTGACCTGGATACAAAATAATCTATGCCTTTCTCCATGGTAAATTATAATATGTATATGTATACCAAATTTCATAACGATTGTTCGAGTTGTTAGGACGGCAAGAGGTAACAAAATAATGTTTACCACATTTGAAATATTGGTGACTAGTTGCCTATATTATTACGAGTATTGGCAAGATTACCACATCAGTTGTTAAACATAGAACATAATATAATAGACCTTCTCATATTAAGGGTAGGGTTGAAAATTGCCCTGCTTTGTAATCGGGTTAGCAAACGCAGTTAGGCTTTGGCGATATTTTAAATGGGACACTGCTGTCAATTTCTTATCTATTAAGTTCCTTTAGTCATCTCTTACGACACCCATGAGAATGAAAGCGGTGGCCCATTCTGTGCCGGGACCATACGACATGATTCGATCAATCTGCAAAATTAATAATTGTCAATTCTGCCTTTTTCTGCATTTTTAGGTATATCTCCTAACTACTCAATCGTTATCATACACGTGAATATAATTTGATTATTCCTTTATGCCTATATATCCTTCTTAGACAATAAAATGGATATTGGTATTAAAAAAATAACCAATTGTTACCATATCATTTGGCAATGATCAGTCAAATTAAGATGGCCGTGAAAATACAGTGTTTGCACATAATTGCTGTTAATTCAATTAGTTCTATACGAAACACTTATCGTGTATACTGCAAAACTGTTTGATAAAATCTGCTATGCTGTTTTTATATTATTATTGTAAATGATGAATACTAACCGAGTCACAAAGGAAGTAATATGTAACTTATTTAAGAGTTGTCACTGCTCTTATATTGTCGAAACTAAAATATAAGGATAGATTTATTTTCTACAATTATCAATACAATAAATTAAATGTATACTCGTATTTGTAGTATTGCACAAGTATAATAATTAAAGTGGATCTTTTGAAGTAATCGATATTGATAGGTATCATAAAAACCTAGGTATTTTATACATAGTGTAAAGTTTAAATTTAAATGAAATGGTTACATAGATTTCACAAATGTGATTTTTTTTTTTTTTGTTGTTACACAGGCTTGATGGTGAAAAATTTAAATTTGTTGCAATTACAATTACTAACATAATTGTATTGGCAAAATACCCTAATATCGGGGTGAACGCCACAAAAGAAGAAAAAAAAAAAAAAAACATAATTGTAGACCTATCGATTAAACTTTGCAATTTGCTGCATTTTCATTCAAAAAATATTTCTATGATAATTTCAAAATATCTTTGTTATATTTTTATTAAGTTTTATTAAAACAGATTATAATAGCAATATCAGATTAACCCAACTCAATTCCCTTATGATTTCCATGGGTTATATCCTGTAGTAAATTATCATAAGAAAAAAAAGCGCGGGAAACGTTTAAAAAAGCGGGAGTGTTTTTTGATCTTCTTTAAATTAATTTTATTTTTAATTATATAAGGATTAGTCTTATTTATATATTGTGTATTAGATTGTATATATAATTGTATATTTTGTAGTAATAGTGTTTGTTGCTGTAAATATTGGTAAGTAAATTACCTATATTAACTAGACATTATGGATCCACCTATAGACCCTGGGGGGACAACCCCCAGGTGTCTGCAAATATAACTATCCCATTTAATAATAGTTTTGATATATTGGGTGAATCTAGTATGGACACAGATGGTTCTAGCGTTGCAAGTTCTAAACGTAAGCGAGTACGTGGCGAACGTCGCATTTGCAAACATTGCAATAAAAAACGAAGGAGGCACACCAAAGGTCTCGAATCTAAAATTAAAGATAGTGATTGTCAATGTATTGAGGATGAGAATCAAACTCAAGTATCAATACCAGTTGTAAATAATACCGAGTCTGTTAAACCTGCTTCTCCACCCAGTACTTTAAGCAGAACTTTGTACAATGCCGAGGATGTAGCTCCTTATGTCGTTCATGTACAAAAAAATGAAACACATCCTAATGATAACACTACATTACATCCTATTGCATTTGGTCGCTTTTTACACACTAATAAGATAAATAATATAGTGAATGGTAGCCTCAAAAGAATAGGAAGAAACCGTTTATCGCTTTCTTTCTCAAATTTTGAAAATGCAAATGCATTTTTAAATAATAGTCACTTAGAAACACATAATTTTAAGGCATTTATACCTTCTTTCCATGTAACCCGTATGGGAATTGTGAGGGGTATTCCTAAAGATTGGACAGAAGAGGAAGTAATCCAAAATATATCAGTACCTATAGGTTGTGGGAGAATTCTAAAAACCAGAAGAATTAAGAAAAAGACCATTAATGAAGGACAACCAAGTTTTATTAATACTGAAACCATTGTTATTACTTTTGATGGACAAATATTACCAAAAAGAGTATTTATGTTTTACACATCATTAACTGTAGATTTGTACATTTACCCCACTATCCAATGCTATAACTGCTGTAGGTTCGGACATGTCAAGATGCAGTGTCGTTCAAATCCTCGATGTTATAAATGCAGGCTAAATCATACAGGTGATAAATGTGAAGTAGATGAGGAAAATGTTTCTTGTATCTTGTGTAATGGTTCTCATTCAGCAATTAGTAAGAAATGTCCTGAATATGCACGTCAGAAAGCCATTAAAGAAACAATGGCCCACAGTTGTGTTTCTTATGCTGAAGCATCAAAATTTCATCCTCCCACTTCTAAACTATATTCAGATGTATTAACATCATCATCTCCGTCCAATAAATCTCATTTTCAATCTTCTTTCCTTAAAGAGAAATCATCATTACCACATATTCAATCATCATATAAAAAAACAGTTACACTTAAACCACGCTCTCCTCAAAAAGCACAACAAGGATATGATCGTTCTGCCCATGAAGCCATAGTTAAGGAATATAATATTCCTGCTCCCTCTAATGGTTGTGCATTATCATCAAATAATATTGACAATAATCAATCCATCTTTGATATTATTCTCATGCTTATTAAAGTGTTATCGCAATCGAAAATGATACAAACAACTTTACCACCGTCCAACGATGCCATTTACAATGTATTTTCTCAATTATTAACTTCTCACAATGGATTACAAAGTCCTAATAATTCAGTGGAACTGTCGTAGCATAACAAACAAGAAATCAGACTTATTTTATTTAATTAATAAATATAATCCTTTTATAATAGCTCTCCAAGAGACTTGGTTAAAGCCAGGATATCCTTTTAGGATTTCAGGCTTTACAAGTCTCCGTGATGATAGAGCTGACGGATATGGCGGTGTTGCCATATTGGTCAAAAACTCCCTTCCTTTTTCTTCTTTTTCGCTTCCTGTATATAGCGGCATTAATGCAGCTGCTATAATTATAAATGGTATCTGTTTTGTTACTTTATATATTCCTGATCCTACATGCCAAATATATTCACAACTAGAACAATTATTTTCAATTTTACCTAAACCTTTTCTCGTAATGGGCGATTTTAATGCTCAGCACCAATCGTGGGGCAGTTCTACTTCTAATTTTTATGGTGGAAAACTCCTGACGATAATTGACACTTACAACTTATGTATTATTAACTCAGATGTACCAACACGTAGAACTGCACCAAATGAAGGGTTTAGTGCTCCTGACATTTCAATATGTTCTTCTGATTTAGCTTCTTCACTGTCGTGGTATCCTCATTCCTCTACCTTCGGAAGCGATCACTTTCCCCTCATTCTTTCTTTTCCAATTTCCATTCCCTCAAGTCGAAAGAGTGGTCCTCGGCTTAAATATAATTTATCAAATGTAGACTGGAATATTTACAAACAATATTTAGATAATAAAATATCGGAGTTACCTATTGTTTACCATGGAAATGAACATCAATGTTGTAATGACTTGATGATAAATATGAAGGAGGTTGCTGATTTATTATTTCCTGTTAAAAATAGTGCTTCAGGGAAAATTCCCTCCCCACCTTGGTGGGACAAAGATTGTACGGAAGCAATTAAAAATCGTAAAGAGGCTGAAAAAAATTATAATAATTACATGACAACAGAAAATTTTGAAATTTACACCGCAGTTTCACGTTCTACTCGAAAACTACTGAAAAAAAGAAATTAGAAGGCTGGAGAAGATTTTGTTCTTCTATCTGTCCAGAAGTTAATTCATCAGTCGTTTGGAATAATATTAAAAGATTCAGATCTGCCTTTAGTGATCATACATCACGTTCTGCACTCGATTTAACTTTAGCGAATAAATTTTTAGATCGCCTTGCTCCTAGCTATGTGCCGGAATGCCTTTACAATATTTCTCTATCCGTCTCTGACGAATTATTCGAACTTGACTCTCCTTTTACTCTAGTAGAACTTAAAGGTGTTCTAGCTTCTATTAAAGACTCTGCACCGGGAGAAGACGGTATACCGTATTCCTTTTTTAAAAATGCTAGCGATGCGACATTAATTTACTTTTTAAATATAATTAATTCCATAATTATTTCGGGAAATATACCTACTTCATGGAAGTCTCAGATTATTATACCATTTCTAAAGCCTCATAAACCACCTTCTGAACCATCATCATACCGTCCTGTTGCACTTTCCTCTGTCTTACTAAAGCTAGCTGAACATTTAGTGAAAAACCGTCTAGAATGGTTTTTAGAAAGTAATAACTTACTATCCCCGAACCAGTTTGGTTTTAGGAAAGGTAAGAGCACCTTAGATAATGTGAGCATTCTTATTTCAGATATTCATATAGCTTTCTCACAAAATTTGTCAATCCTCTCAGCCTTTTTAGATATAAATTCTGCCTATGATAATGTAATAATTTCTATTTTAAAAACTAAATTACAAGCTCTAAATGTACCGGTAATGCTTTCTAATTTCATTATTAATATTTTATCAGAAAGAACAATACATATGGATTTAGATGAAGATACCAAATTATCTAGAACTGTATGGAAAGGCCTTCCACAAGGATCTGTTCTTAGTCAATCTTATTTAACATATACACATACGATCTAGAATTATTCCTTGATAAATCCGTCAAAATTTTACAATATGCTGATGATCTTTTATTATATTTTATTGCGAAGTCCATAGAATCTGCTTCTGCCAAATTATCTGATTCATTAGATTTGTTAAAAACGTGGTTAGATGCAAATGGTCTTAATCTTTCTGTAACCAAGAGTAGTGTAGTTTTGTTTTCAAGAATGAGATCACCGCAACAAATTAAGGTGCTTTATGATAACTCATACATTCCTATAAAGACTGAAATTAAATTTTTAGGTATTGTGCTAGATAATAAATTAACAGGTCTGTCCCACTGTAATTATATTTCCACGAAATGTGAGCGTAACCTCAACATTCTTAGGTGCCTTGCTGGAGTTTGGTGGGGAGCACATCCCGTTTCACTAAAACTTGCTTATAATGGTCTTATAAGGAGTGTCATTGATTATGGAACTTTTTTGTTAGCTCGAGGAAGTTCATTTGCTTTTAAGAAATTGGATTTAATTCAATCAAATGCCTTGAGGATTATCTCTGGAGCAATGAAATCAAGTCCAATCAATGCTTTACAGCTCGAAGTCGGTGATCCACCTTTGGTTTTAAGAAGGCAATATCTATCTGATCGCTTCTTTTTTCGTTGTTTACAATTATCTGATCATCCGCTTATTCAAAAGTTATCTCAACTACATATCTTTATTTCGTCTTCATCTTATTGGAAACATAAAAAACCTCCATGTTTAATACAAAGTTATGAAAAATATAAATCCATAGAATCTCCCACTTTTACATCGTCCTGTTTTCCCATTTATAAATGCTCATATCAATCTTTAGTTTTATCTCCTAATATTAAATATGATTTTGGGTTATCAAAAAATGATTCAGAATTGAATGCCAAATTTATGTTTATAACTGACATTGAATGGAATGAATGGCACTACATCTTTACTGATGCATCAAAACCAGACAATAGCGGTTGTGTTGGTGTGGGTGTGTTTCATTCACAATTTAATATCGTTCAAAAAATTAAACTTCCACCGGAGTCTTCAGTTTTTACCGGGAATGTTATGGTATTTTAAAAGCTGTAGAATATATACTTTTAATGAAATTACATAAGGCAATAGTTTTCACTGACTCTATGAGCTCTTTGCAAGCTCTAGCCAAATATCCGTTTAAATCAAAACCAGTTTATCCCATTATTTGTGATATAAGACAAGGTCTTTATCTTTGCATGTTGAGAGGGTATTCCGTTTCTTTTGCCTGGTTACCAGGACACAGTGGTATTAGCGGCAATGACAAAGCTGACCTTATTGCAAGAGAGGCTGTAACTTGTGGTGATATGTATCCGTATCATAATTACTGTAGTGACCTGGCTTGTCTCCCAAAAATATATTTAAGGTATGCCTGGAAGGAATATTGGGAAAAAACAAGTACAATAAAAGGAAGATTTTATCGCCTTATACAACCCGATATTCCTTTCAAACCATGGTTTTGTAAATTAAAGGTTGGAAAGACCGCAACAACTATTATAACTCGTATGCGTCTAGGTCACGTATGCACACCTTCTCATTTATACAAGCTTGGTATTGTACAAAGTTCGTCGTGTAATTGCGGTGCTGAAGTGGCGGACTTGAATCATATATTCTTCTCATGTTCTAAATTTGACCACACCTCCCTTTTTAATCATCTCCGATCCATCCGTGTTCCATTCCCAACTTCTATTCTTACTCTACTTTCTTCCAATGATCCTATTATCTATAAAATACTATCTTCATATATATATGATAACAATATTAAGATTTAGTTATATTACATGAATACATTTATAGTTGCATCAATTGCTTTTCCTATATATTTATAAGTATATTCTCATATGTACAAGTATATCCTTCATATCCTATAAATATCCTAGACCTAATCCTTATCCTTTCTAAATTCGTTTGTGTTAGGTATTTTTATTACTATTATCGTTTCCCCGTTTTGTTCTTGGCAAAATACCCTAATATCGGGGTGAACGCCACAAAAAAAGAAAAAAAAAAAAAAAAAACATAATTGTAAATAAATACCAATTATTTAATTACAATTATGTTGTTTTGTCTACGCTTACATAGACTAATGTTATTATTTGCCCATTCATTTTCTGCAAGTTGCGTAAAAAATAAAATCTCATGAAGATTTTATTTCATTGGAAATTTATTTGTAAGGAATTTAAAGAATTTGATATTAACTGTTAAATTAGCCTCTAGATTTTGGATTAACGTAGTTAAAATTGTAATAAGTATAATAAATTATTAAACTAATTATAAATGATTCAAAATTATCGGAATTTAGTAACAAATGTAAAGTTATCACAGCGTAAATTGTTTCGCTCACTGTATATGCACAACTGTAATGTCAAAGATTGACCGATTTAATGCAATTAGGAAAATGTATTTCTCGCGTGAGACTATTTCGATCGTGTTGAATCGTCGTTAGATGTAAGATTTCCGATATGTTTTGCAATACTTTTGGCTTTACGTTTTGTGTAAATTTTTGCGAAATCTAAAAATTACTTCCTTAGAAGTTTAGTTCGTTTCTTTTATATGCATTTTAGAATAGTGAACAATCATAATGTCATCAATCACCAGAGGGAGACTTTGTACAATAATCGTTTGCTTGGGTACCTCTGTCCCATTCGTGTTTTAACCGTGAAGCAGTTGTGTTTGCATGGCTGTGTTTCTGTATACGGAGTCGCGCACAAAACCTAATACTTTATTCTACACTTTATCCTTTTAATCCCATTTCCATTCATTAAAAAAAAAAAGGTTTAGTTAATTAAGGATCCTTAAGGATTTCGTTCAACAAAAAGTCACTGACTTTAATCGTGGTGAAACTAGCTATTTTAATTTGAAAACTAAACTACTGTACCGACATCGATAAAATTTCAATACGAACGATATGAACGTATATCTTTTCAAATAAAAAAAAAAGCATTTTCCATATCAGTTTTAAATGACGGAGTTCTAACAAACAAAATAAAATACAACCGAATTGAGAATCTTGTCTTTTCCTAAAGTCGATTGAACAGCTTTTAAAATTAAATTAGACCACGACGCTGTCGCCAGTTACTTATTTATAAAATTCGCTTCACAATAACTTCCTGACTAAGTAAAGCACGTTTTCATGATTTTAATACTTTTGTAGGTAACAACACAGCGTGCACTTGGACTTGTTGTACTTAGTAACATTTCGCACGCATATCGCAGTGGACTAGATACCTATATTAACTGTTAATTATTCATTTGGTTGCATAGAATACATTCATAAATTTGGATACATTCATGAACCAATGTTGATGGGCGAGGCTATATTCGTTTATAACGATGCGCGAATGTCATTTCATATTCATTAAAACCTTATTTATAAAAATTAAAACATTTTACAAACCTATATTATCTATTGTCACTTTCATTCAAATTAGGAATTTAACACAAAAGAGACATAAATTTAACACAAAAGAGATATATAACGGAAGAAACGTACTAAAAAAAAAATGAGTTTTTAGGTAAGTAGGTTTCACGCGAACAAAGCCATGGGGATGGTTAGTTATCAATTAAATCTCCTAATGCTCTAATTAACATTTCATTGATAAAAGTTGATGTGGCTGGCCTCCGGTCGACATCCGTGGTAGGTATTTGTCAAAGGACAACGTACCTGTTAGAAATGTCTAGGTCAAATACCATAGCGAGCCTATGATTATATTGATTTTCTTTATAATTATGAAGTTGACAGGCCAGGGATGAAGCACATTCTTTTGTAACTCGTTTACATTATTGAGGCTTTAAGTTAACGTTAAATTAAATTATACAATACGTAATTTGCAATATCCTAACAGGGTTCATGTGGGGGGGGGGGGGAAGAGATTCTTAATAATAGGGATTAGTAGTCCTATTGCTAGCAATACACTCTCTCAGGTCGACCTCCTCGCGGTTCTTCCTGGAAAACGTGTTCTATTCCAAGTGAATTAACGCATGGGAAGTATCATGGGCAAAACAGTATACTCTGTTATGTCCATGGTTACTGTTCATGTCTATAGGCGTCAGTTACCACTTTCCATCAGGTGGGCCGTCAGCTTGTTTGCCATTCTGAGTTGTATAAAAAAAAAAGTGGAGGTCGACCTTATGGGACATTTTGCTAGCAATGGGGATGATAGTTCGCGTTATTAACAATCCCTTCCCTCCCCCTCCCCATATTTCGTTGGTGTATTTATCACTATAATAATATATAATCTTTATTTCACTCTTTGTTACAATATAGTTTGAAGTCCCTAACTCCCGAGGTAGGTATGAAAAAACCTGTGTTTTAGGAGTTAGTGCCCTTACTGTATCACTGTCATTATTAAGTTCAAGGTATACTTAATTGGTGTTCAATTAGCACATCATGATCTAGTTCGTACGATGACAATCTCCGATTGATGATGGAGTACTTAAGAGTACAATGTGCCATCACTTACCAAGTCGCAATGACTCGTTGCAAAATTGTCAATTTTCTAAACGCTTCAGTGTTGCAATAATAGCACTAAGTGTGCATTCAATGAGTTTATAATTCAGTGTATTTAAATAACTATTTCATGAGGTACTATGAAGTGAGTATTGCCGTTCAAATACAATACAATTTACATGGTACAGAGGAATAACACCTGAGTATTGGGGGGAAAGGGATTGTTAGTAATGGAGTTTGACAGCCCCATTGCTAACAATATGCCTTATTAGGTCGACCTCGACGTGGTTCCCCCTGGAAACCATCGTGAACAATTATTGTTGAATTCGTCACGATGGGCTAACTGACCTACTTCATCCTCACCTATCATCTTTCACTGGTCCTTCACACATCCTTCGCCGGTGTATACCGATAGCGCGGGTGGGGTTACCATTCCATTATCATCCATTAAAAAAAAACACCTGAGTATTTACTTATAGTGCGTTTGTGAAACATCTCGTCGTTTATTTGTGTGGGTCATCATTATTTCAGCCGCTAACTGTTTACTGCTAAACATAAACCTTTCCCATAAAAGGACTTGTGCCTGTAGTTGCCACTCTTGGCAACAGGTTGGTAACCGCAATTAGGCTTTCAGAAATGTTTTAAGAGGGACGCTGTTGCCCATCTATTTACAATTAAGTTCCTTTACCACAGGGAGACTTTGTACAAAAGTCGATTGCTTGGGTTTCCCATTCGTGTTTCTATCGTGAAGCAGTTTTGTTTGCATGGCTGTGTTTATACATAGGGTACAGAGGAATAACACCTGAGTCCTCAGGAATGGTAACGCATGGTTGGTATCATGGACAAAACAGTATACTCTGTTATGTCCATGGTACTGTTCATGTTTATAGGTGACGGTTACCACTTTTCATCTGATGGGCCGTCAGCTTGTTAGTCATTCTAAGTAGTATAAAAAAAACCTTTTTAATGTCCATAGCGGAAAAAAAACATAGCTGTCAAATTTATTTTTTAACCATTTTTTCCCTTAATTTTAAACGTAAATTATATCACCTTGATTTAATTTACCAATAAAAAAAAAAAACATTCAAAGAAGGGATAAGAATCTCATTCATTTTAAAATCTATTAAAAATTGTTATAATGTTTTAAATTTACGATGAAAAATAGTAATAAAAAAATTAAGCTATCGAACTCATTAATAAATCAATTTTGAGTTGAGAATTAGTTTAAGTTATTCATAAAAAAAAATGGGATCGACCATTCACCTGACATTTTAGAATGTGCTCGCATAATTGTACTGAATTTGGTGTTTCTCAAGGTTTTCTATTTCTAAGCTTTTAGCTATGTATCAGGTGTATGACTCATTTCTCTGTGTGTGTGTGTGTGTTAATCGATGCTTGATTAACATTGTAGTATCCGATTTTATAATATGACGTCATAGTACGATCTCTATGTATTTTTATGAATATTTATGATTTTTTAATTATAAAGCACTATTATACCTACTTGTACAACAATTAGTCCATTACCTTAAGGTTGTCTTGAAAAGATTGCTCTCGGCAATAAGACCGCCTTACTGTACTTATACAATTGTATCGTTGTGTTTGTAAATTGTCTTGTTTATTTCCTATATTGTATAATGCAAATAAAGTATACTCATTCATTCATTCATTCATTTATATTTCGAATGGAATTTTTATACGAGTATATAAATAATATTTAAATGTAAAATTACGGCTGTATGCGATATATACAATAATTTAGGTATCTTTTTTATTTAATTTTAAAGAGATTTTAAAAAGAAGTAGACTTTTATTTTACCATATTTTTAAGCAAATTCCTTCAACTTAAATAGAAAGAATATTATGTATGGGATTATGCCGCCAGTTTAAAATCGATTTTGCTATAGCTTTTTTTTTTTAATTTTTGATAAATTTTAATAATTCTCGTTTGCCCCCTGTGTTATAAAAAATTGATTTGACAGAATTATTATAATGGTGTTCGTATTTTTTTTAATCATAAAATATTGACACTAATAAGGTTAACTTCCTTATCTGTCTGTCTGTTTAAGTCGTTTTAACATGGTATATTAAACACATTACTCCTAAAATATCATTAACTTTCTATATGTCATGTTTTACTAGAGGGAGACTTTGTACAAAGGTCGATTGCTTGGGTACCTCTGTCCCATTCGTGTTTCAAACGTGAAGCAGTTGTATTTGTATGGCTGTGTTTCAGTGTGAAGGGTGGGATATGGCGTGAATTTACAGGGTACAGAGGAATAACACCTGAGTCCTGCGGAATGGCAACGCATGGGGGTATTATGGGCGAAACTGTATACTCTGTTATATCCATGGTACTGCTCATGTCTATAGGCAACGGTTACCACTTTCCATCAGGTGGGCCGTCAGCTTGTTTGCCATTCTAAGTTGTATAAAAAAAAATGTCCTACCGATGTCTACTTCTGAGGTAATATCGTAATATTTGGATTGCTATTTCTAAGTTCGATTTTCAATACGATTGGATTATTGTTTTTAATTTGTACTTTAATAGCTCGACATAAGGAATAGTTACAAAGTCTTAGATCAGGGACAGCATTGTCTAAATATGGAGAATTTACTATTTAACCATCGACTGCATTACATCGTCTCAACTAGTAAATCTTATCTAAGACTGAGAAATCGTTTTAGGGTACAATAAAGCTGATATACCTGAAGAAGGTTAAAGCATTTAAAAATTAAAAAAAAAAGTACTTTTTCGCAATACTCTTGAAGGAATCAAGGTTATTATTATGTTTTCTACGTGATTATGACATTGAAATAGTAACTAGTCGATGGTGGTATAAAGTACTTAATAGTATGATAGTTTGCGTAAGTCAATAGAGGTAAACATAGCAATATCACGACTTCGTGCCACACCAATCTGCCATTCTACATGGCACCAACGAACGCACTTTACAATGTACACAGTCGGTAGCGTGCATTCTCTTTTCATTCACCACTACCAAGTCGACACTTGCTAAACCGCCCTTACTACGTTTTCTACACAGCTTTCCATAGTAAATGACCTGTAAACAAACCCGTAACCGCAAAAAATGTGTTCAGCGCATTGTATAGAGAACCGGACTCACCGTTCGCCCCACCAGGCCTCCGGCGCACATAGCTGCGCCTGGGCACCTCACTGCGCCGCGCGCCGCCGTTCGAAGATGGCTGCCGTTCCGTTTCTTTTTGATCCACGTCGGGTTTTTCCTCTTTTCGGTACTTGAACTTGGACTTCGTCCTGCGAGGGTACTTGCTTGTGGTGGTGACATCTGTGTCCGCGGGTTCCGTGTTCGATTCTGTCGCATCAGGCGATGCGGTGCCTTTGCTGCGCCTTAGTAGCTGGTTTCGGCGATCTTTCAAGCCCTGCGGAGGGATAATGAGGGTTAGTGAAGCTTTTTTTTTATTTTATTTTATTGTATTTTTTTTTAATAATAAGAATCATATCAATAATTGCCAAAAATTATAGGTATAGAAAAACGTCTCAATAGTATTGAAATAATGATATACATTTAAACAAATAAATACATGTTAAAAAAATATCCCTTCAAGAGGATTTCGATTCGGCAACGTTAAAATCTGTGTTTCTAAGCTTTCTGAATCGAGGACGCTGTATTCCGTAAAGCATATAACATATTTATACAATAATTAATTATAAACATTTATTTAATTTAAAAATGTAAACATTCTTAACGTATACATATCTTATTATAATATTATAATATCATTTACAATTTAAACATAATATTAAATTTACAATAAGTAATAAAAATGTTATTAAATTTTAATCAGTTTTGTAATTAATTTTTAATTCTTTGACAAATATTATTATTATCATGAAATTATTATTTAAAATTATTACACTTGTCTATTTACGAGTATTAATTCAATTAATTAGTAATAATTTGGCAAAATTGTTTGTTGATTTAAATGTTTATGAAATTGTACGACTTGTGAATTAGTTTTATTTACTCAAGTAAAATATACATAATTTTAATATATTTTACTAATTAATTAAATTTCCACATTTGTTTACTCTATTTTAATACAATTACCATAATATCCTTTACAATTATAAATGTAGCTAATGTGATGGTGTTTTCGCAAATTTGTAGTAAATTTACGAATTTACATTAACATTTGTTTTTTTTTTTAATAAGATAATTAAGCTTGAAACATGTAGTTTAAAAAAGAAAATTTTATGATATTATAAGTGAAAGTGTAATGATAAGATTTTATTTCAAATAAAAAAAAATATTCAATAATACGTACTGAATTTTTAAAAATGTGTACAATGAGTGTATTTAAGATATATATTTTAATACACTCATTGTATTAATACAATAAATATAATACAAATACATAAATGATTAAAAATAAATATTCTTATTATTACCTATTTGTTTTAGTTAAATTTTATATCGCTTGAATTATATTTTTATACAGGCTCAGTGGTCAATTTTATTTAGACTAATATCTTAATTCTTTATTTTTTTTTTCTAATATTAAGTTCCTAACGATTGACATTCGCATTAGGATACAGATATCACGAAAATAGAGGGATGGAAGATAATGAGTGTCATGCAGGTGAAGCCGTAGTAACTATTTAGTCTTTAACCCTTAAAAGCCTGATTTTTTAAATCAAATTAAAAAATATATAAGTGTACCCTTTACTGTGTTTACTAATGGGGAAAAATAGTAAAAAAAAAATCAAAACGATATTTTTATATATTTATTTAAAAAAAAAAACATTTGGTAACATGTAAACAGCCAAATATTAAAATAAAATAGATTGTAGGCGCCCAATACGATTTATAACCGCGGTATCAAATTTGAAACTTTTGGTATTTAAGGGTTAATATATATATTCCACTGGATTTATAGATTTGATCAGGAGGCATCAAATTTCTTAATGAAACCAATAGATAACTTTTCTTTAATTTGTGATAATGGAATATTAATCCCGCCTGTGCTAACGATGTACGCTGACGGAGCATCAGTGAGGGATGATAGGTGGCGATGAAAAGGCAGGGCAGTTAACCCATTGTAATGAGTTCATCTTATATTAAAAATGACGGTTTGCAGGGGGACTGCGAAGAGGTCTACCAGACAGGGTTTTTTGCTAATAATGGGGAAACTAGACCCATTATTAACAATCTCTTCAACTCGACTTAACTAACCAGAACAAATTATGAACAAATATTTAATTAATTACTGAAATTCCATAGAAATGAATTTTGACGAAGATATCAGGTTGGCAATGACGTGGTTAATGCTAGTGGTAAAATATAATATGAAATCTAATTATTATGTTTCGTAAGATAATGCCAGTGATTAGCAATTAGCCACGGTTCCGAGGTTCTAGTCGGCATGTTGGAGTTTAATGAAGCCATAAGTGTTTTGTGGTTTAGCAAAATTTTTGAATTACGCCTGTATGCATATCTTATACATGCTGTATCTTATTTGTGTAGAGGGTCACAGTGAAAAATAATATTCTTAAGAACAATAATATATATAATACGTGTAGATACAAGACGAGACAACCATTTGAACGCAAACAATAACGTACAAAAAATAAATATCTATATATATATATATATATATATATATATATATATATATATATATATGTGGCTATATATATATAAAGAAAATAATTTGTGGTAATACCATGTACTTTTAATTTATATTACATATAATATATATTAGTTATACGCCCATAAGAACATAACTCTATTTCCCCGTGATGCCCCTCACCTCATGCGTTGCCATTCTTGAGGACTCGGGTGTTTTTTTTTTATGGTTGAAAATGATATGGTAACCCCGCCTGCGCTAACGGGATATGCTGGCGGAGCACCAGTGAAGGGTGATAGATGAGAATGAAAACAGGTCAGTTAGCCCATCATGATGGTCAGGAATTAACCATATCCCACCCTTCAATTTTGCCGAAACACAATCTCATGCGATCACAACATTGCTTTAAATAACATACTGCTTCACGTTAAAACACGAATGGGACAAAGGTGTCCAAGCAAGCGACTTTTGTACAAAGTCTCCTTCTCTGGTAAAACTACTGGCATAGCCTCCCTTATAGGGGAGGCCTATACTCAACAGTGGTCAGTTAATGGGCAAATATTTTTTTTTTTTTTAATATTATAAAGAGCAGTGACTTGCTAACATTAGTATGGCACTGATGAAGGGTCATGCACTAATCTGTATGGATGGATTGTAAATGACCAAGAAAGTCACATTCGTGTTGAAATTAACATTTGAACATTATGCAGTTGGATTTAAATGCATTTGCATATAATTGTACATAGACAATAGTGATTAATAATACGTCAGCGTTCACGACTGACAGATGGAAACGTTAATTTATGAATTGTAATGCAAATAATAATTGAAATTTTAATCATGTTGTTTAACAAATTTGATTCACAGAGATTTGATTTCTTTTGATGTAAAATAAATTAATAATAATAGATTTGAAACAAACGGATATGGTGGAACTAAATTCATTGTTTAAGTGTAGATAAAAAATATATAAATAAATAATTAAATTAATTATTTTAGTTTAATCAAATTATATATATATATATATATATATATATATATATATATATATATATATATATATATATATATATATATATATATATATATATAATATGGATATTATATGAATATTATATAATATACAATGTTATTAATGTAATAGAATCAACATATAATGATATCAGTTTAACTATCCATGCTGAACATGGCCAGGCGGATTAGCAACCGCAGTTAGACTTTAGAGATGTTTTAATAGGGATGCTGCTGCCCATCCCTAGTCCTCCATTACTCACCCACGGGAAAGTAAGCGAATACAAATATTCTACGTAATAGAATATTCGTAACTAATTCATAATTAAATTTAATTTTAATCTAGATTAATTAATTAATTTATTGTGCTACAAATTATACACTTTTTATGTCTCAATCGATATTAGTTTATACAACTGACATACATGAGATCTTGTGTACGCTTCTACATATCCGGAGTTTTATGTAATAATTATATAAAAAACTGATTTGAATTTGTAATTACGTTAGATCATATTAATTTTAACGGTATTGAGATATTGATTTCACCTGCAAACGTAAATAAATGAGACATAACAAGAATTCGGTAGCGGCTACTGATGCGTTGCGTATAATAAAAAAAAAACTACAATGTTGCCATATTGAATTTAACTTTTACTTTTTTTTTAATAATAATTGTAGTGAAATAATTGTAATAGAATACATATTTAAACTATTATTATGATAAATGTGAAAATCTCTAAGTAACTATGTATATGGACTGATATTTGTTATTCTTTCACACAAAAACTACAGAACGGTTATGAATGAAATTCGGGACAGGGATAACATTAAAAGGCTAGCAGCACACTTGCAATGCCTCTAGTGTTGTAAGTGATTATAGAAGGTGGTAGTCACTTGCAATCAGGTGAGTTGCATGCTCATTTGCCCCTTGTTTTATATAAAAAAAATTACGTTCCGAATTTAAACGTAACTTAAAACACAGGATATTTTATATATTGATTCTTGTAGAGGAAACCGCAGTATATAGTTAGTAAAACAATCATAACGGTTTAATATTTAATGATTTTTTTAATCAAACTGCATATCTTTATTATAAATGGAGTTGTTTAAAAATTAAAAATCTATTAGCAAGATAAATAAATAAAGCAAAATACAATATATGATTTATCAGGGGGGGAAAGGGATTGTTAATAATGAAGACTGAGAATCCCATTGCTATCAATATACCCAACCAGGTGGATCTCCTCGCGGTTCCCCCTGGAAACTATCATGGTTAATTCCTGATGAATTCATCATGATGGGCTAACTGGCCTGTTTTCATTCTCATCTATCACCCTTCACTGGTGCTCCGCCAGCGTATCCCGTTAGCGCAGGCGGGGTAGTTTATCAATACATTATACAGTTATATCATCAAAAGTAGATCGTTATCTCTCTTTGTGTACTGCGGTGCCACAACGGGGTGTCACGTGTTTTATGTTCTTATATATTATATATTTTTTTACAACTTAGAATGGAAAGCAAACTGACGGCCCACCTGATGGAAAGTGGTAACCGTCGCCTATAGACATGAGCAGTACCATGGACATAACAGAGTATACTGTTTCGCCCATAATACCCCCCATGCGTTGCCATTCCTGAGGATTTAGGTATTATTCCTCTGTACCCAGTAAATTCACGCCATATCCCACCCTTCAAACCAAAATACAGCCATGCAAACAACTGCTTTACGGTTGAAACATGAATGGGACAGATAACTAGTTTGCACCATGTGAGATTGCATTATTAAATAAATAAATAAATATTTGTTTATAATTAAACATTTTTATATATTCTCTATTTGATTAAAGAGAAAAAAACAAACAAAAAGAGATTAAATTAATCTTTATTTGTAAAATATATTTGCCTATTTGAATAAGTATATTTATATTTACATACTTTTACTGCAACTCTCACTCGCTCATTGTTTATTTAACGTTACATTATTCATAGAACATTTTTTTTTATAGTTTAATGGCTCCAGTAACCGTATTACCGTTAATATTCAGTTTAAACATCACAAAGACCATACAAACATTTTATAAAATGTTCTACAATCGTTTTAAGAATACGTAGTCTAAATCGATCAGATTTGAAACTTGAGTTTTTTATTTTTTAGACATTAAGTAACCTATGAAAAATTGCTATCAGAGATAACGTGTTCGTATAGCTGAAGCCATGGGACATAGCTAGTTGAGTGTAGAATAAAATAAAAACATTATTTATCGAGGAAATAAGAAAATGAAATATTAATACTCTTTAGGTAGTATGTAGTATCAATAGCGTAAAAATATGTTTAGGAAAAATGGCAAAAAAAAATCACCAATTTTTCTACCCAACTTTAAATAAATATTATAATAAATTACTATTGTAAATATTACCCAAATAAATTTTAGATACAACTCTATTTAGAACAAGTTGTTTTGTAAAAATAAATACATAAATTAAATACTAAAAAAATACAATGAACTAGCATTGCCTATTTTATAATCAGAGTAATAACCCCTCTAAGAAACTAGTTACAAGAAAGGACATACAAACAGATTAAAAAGTTACTAAACAGCTATTACGAATTGATACTTAATTACTTAATTGCTTAGAAATCGGCGCGATGTATGTAACTTCCCAAGTCACCTATGGTAATGATGTGGCAAAAAATCTAGAACTTGGCCGCGTGTGGTACCTAATCGATACCATTGCCTTTTATATGTATGAGTAGGTATATACAGTATTGCAACTCGGTATATCAAATAATTGCTGTGTCCCGGCATAGGATAGGCCACCCCTTCCTTTCCCGTAGGTGTCGTAAGAATCGGCGCATGCAAGGGTGGCGCTTTACGAAATTCCTTTACGAAACCAAAGAAGCATTAACGCCGAATGGTATACTACCAAATGCTTGGCAGAAGTTTTCTCTGTAGTAAGCAACAAGCGACCAAACACAGGGCTTCGTGTGCTACTGCTCCACCACAATAATACGACAAGGGAGGGCGAGGGATGCGCAGCAGCGTCTCTCTTAAAACATCTGTAAAGCCTAACTACGGTTGTCAACCCGCTTGCCAAGTATGGCAACTACTGGCCAAACTCCTCAAGGGGAGGCTTATGTCCAGCAGTGGACAGTTAAAGGCTGATATGACGATAATGATGTCAAAGAAGCGTACGCTCATCAAATAGAAAGTGGTAATCATTGCGTCTAGACATGGATTACACCGTAAATATCGTATTGTGATTATTACCATCGGTGGAAATTATCACATTGTAATATCCTTAATTCATTACCATTAGGGGAAAAGGGATCAGGTTGACCTTCGCGCGGTTCCTTCTGGAATTTGTCACGATGGACTAAATGATATGCTTTAGTTGTCACTAATCATGTCTCACTGATGCCCCGTTAGTATATATCGATAGCACAGGTTGGGTTACCATTAAAAAAAAGGTAAATAAGTTACAATTCGCGTGGATTAAAGTATGTCCTTATTAGAATTACTTTTTTTAGATTTTTTTATTATAATATATTATGTTTGAATTTATGGGAATCATGTTATTTCTTTTCTTGGCGTTTATTTCTTTTAAGGGCGTGTTCTAACAGGAGTATTTAAGGTAGAGGTGGGAGGAGCAGGTAGGTCATGCCCACTCTAGAATTATTAGGTGCCCACCTATGTATTCGAACAGAGTTTTCAGCTATGTATATATATATATGACTATATACATACCTGTTTTAAGAGTCCAGACCCTCTGACAAATAAATTTAAAACACAAAAAGTTCAGTAAATATTGTTATTTTTAAAAAGTTTTCCTTTTATATGATTTTATGTAATTTGTATTTCGAATTTAACAATAACAAATGAGTTTTTAACATTGTCTGTATAACCATCATTTAATATATATAAAGTTATTATTTCAAAAGAAAATTATTTGACCTTAATCAAAGGTCAGAAAACATGTTGCCTATTAATATATGTTTTGAGCATGGGTTTTTATAAATAAAACTATATTTCAAAGTCAAGAAAGAACTTATACGTATTTGAAACTGATAATAACAATTTAAATAATTACCTAAAAATAAATCAAGATTGAAGAATTTGCGGTCTGAGTGGCAATGATTAATAAAAAAACAAGCAATAAAATGTTGCGTAAAGAATGATTCATTCCATCAAGATTTGCTGGTGGGAGGATGGTATGTAGGTACAGTCAGCATCGACAGTCGATGGGCACATTATTTTATACACTATCCGATATACAATTCATTGCTTATATTTACGGTGTGGCCCCGGCAAAGAATAGGCCACCATTTCTCCTGGGTATCGTAAGAGGCGACTAAGAAAGGGCAAAGGATGGACAGCAGCGTCCCTCTTGAAACATCTGCAAAGCCTAACTGCGGTTGCCAATCCGCCTGCCATACATGGTAACCACTAGTAAAATCACTCCAAGGAGGATGTTTATGATGTGATATGAGTATATTTAATTTTTTTTTTTATTTTTTCTATGTTCATCAAATTTTAATTTTGTTGAGTGTATGATGTATGGAACGATGGTTATTGGGTTTGAAAATCTGTGTGTTCGTTGACTTTTGTTGCTGACCGTATATACTTAAAGTGGGCTCTGGCTAGGTAGGTACAAGCATGTCGATAATAATATTATGAGCAGCTTTGCTACTATAATATAGGTGGTGGGTACTTAAAGTCTTTTTTTACCTTTGTATTTTTTTATTTATTTTATTGCTCCCCCTAGTAGGAGGTGCGCCCTGACCGGATATTAAGTTCCAGTTTGGAATTCTAGTGTAATTGTTAATACAAGATTTTTGTTTTTTTTTTATTTATCTTTCCATCCATTTTATGTTTATAATTATGTTTACCTTTGTATTGCATATATGGTAGACTAAAAATAAAACAACATTTTTAGACACTAAGACATTTTTAAGAAAAAAAAAATGCTGACATGCTCGTAGTATGTCAGTATTTTTTTTTCTAATACAATTTTTAAGAACAGAAGCCAACAATTTCGAAAAAATAAATACTTTTTATATGTTGTCTAAATAAATAAATAATTATTAAATATAATAATATGCCTATGTACCTAATAGTTAAAAACAAAGTCATTACAATTGATTTTAAGAAAACATTCTAATCAATGACATTAATACTTTTCCCAAGAAATATATATCCAAAAACGACAAAAAATATTGTTTCTATTACTTAGTTGGACAACTAGATGCTTTGTTAATACGATAGTGTAGAAAGGTAACTTTTTTTTATCATTCTTCGCATTTTCAACCATAATAAAAAAGACGGAGGTTCACAATTCGGTTGCATTTTTTTTTCTCATGATTCTTTGTGAAAGATGTTCTAGAATACTTCCTTCAAAGGATGCAAATATTGTTTCCATTTCTTCCCGTATATTTGTTTTGATACAGATTTTTAATCGGACTAATTTTATTCAATTAAATACAATAAAAACAAACTACTTAGTTTTTTTTTTTATTCAATTTAGAATAGCAAACAAGCTAACGTGCCCCCTGATGGAAAGTAGAAACAGTCTCCTATAGACATGAGCAGTATCATGGACATAACAGAGTATACTGTTTCGCCCATGATACCCCCCATGCGTTGCCATTCCTGAGGACTCAGGTGTTATTCCTCTGTACCCTGTAAATTCATGCCATATCCCACCCTTCAAACCGAAACACAGCCATGCAAACACAACTGTTTCACGGTTGAAACACGAATGGGACAGAGGTGGCCAAGCAATCGACTTTTGTACAAAGCCTCCCTCTGGTTACAATATGTATAACTTGTATAATGTGCGACAATATGTAGATGTATGTAAGTAGTGTTAAGGATAAATATCGACATTTATATTCAAGGCGATCTGGTCGCTTCCATTGGTGAACTTGTAAGGAATACATTAAACACGTGACCGCGCCAGTTTGTTACGCTGTAAAACACTCTACAAGTAATACGTGTATGGACGTAACGTAACTAATGATGGTTTTACTGTATAAAATTACCTATCGTAATAAGTCGATTGCTAAGGGATATGGTGTGAATTTACTGGGTACAGAGGAATAACACCTGAGTCCTCAGGAATGGCAACGCATGGGGGGTATCATGGACCAAACAGTATACTCTGTTCTGTTTACGGTACTGCTCATATCTATAGGCGACGGTTACCACTTTCCATCAGGTGGGCCGCTATAATCCCCTCCCAACCTATTCCTATTTCTGAGAACTAAGTTAGTAACTATTCATCTCGAACACTTTTCACTTTCATTAAAGGTATTTTTTTTACGGAAGATTTGTACGATCTAATTAAATTCTTATGTATTAGTAATTGCACCCGTGCGAAACCGGGACGAGTCGCTAGTATAATTCTATACAGATTATATCGCAATACAAATTACAATAGGCATAAAAAAGATATTTATCTATCACATTCCTATTCGTCATGGTTACGGAAGCCGAATCGGTTAAATTTAACTGGGCGCCCTTGTGGCGTATACGATTTGTAACTCGACGTCACAGTTAATTAAATACTCGTTAAATTCAATCGGCCATTGATGGGCTTAAGATAATATCGTTCCGGGTTTTTGAATTAATATAAACGCGATTATGAAAGGAATATTAATATTTAAGAAGACAAAAAAAGTTATTTAATAATTAGTTGCCAGTATCATAGATAAATAGTGTTTTTTTTTCTTATTTTATTTTTATATATATTCTTTATTGCACTTAAACAATACATGTAGCGATTAGTTTAACAACTTGTTAGCAAGGGAGGGCTTATCTCTGAAAGAGATCTCTTCCAGCCAACCCAGTGTAGTTAGAGAGAAAATAATTTGGGTAATCCAGTGCTGGGAAGGTACCGGTGAAAATAATGTAAATACAACAAACAAACACAAATTGTTCTGTGCTAATACAAACATACTTTGTTAAATAAATAAATAAATAAATAAAAAATAAATAAATAAATAAATTGTTAATAAATAAAAATAAATAAATAAATAAATAAATAGATAAATATATATACATATGTATAAGTGCATAAAATTATCATGTACTATTGGTTAAAAGGTGTGATTTCAGTCTTCTCTTGAAGGAAGGAATGTAATCTCTAAGAATGTAATTTAAAATTCTCTTAATGGAAAATATAAAGTACAGAGTATTTTTTTGAATAATAAGTATTTTTGAATAGTCATTATTTATGAGTCTACCGCTCAGTTCGGAATGCAATTTCAACTGAGAAGAACAAGTAAGAAACACAACTTTTGCTTTTTACAAATAAGAGTTAAATGTACAAAAAATGATTGGATAAAATGACTATCACAAACTTTGTAAAAGAAAGAAAAAAGCTACAACGCTACAATCAATTACAGTATTTATCGCTTTTTATCGCTATCCCATGCATGAGATATTTAAAATATATCTATAGATAGCTTAGTTTGTTACCTATCTAAGTAGATATAATATACTGGTTTCTGTTAAGCTATACTTATTAGATTTATGTCTAAGGCTGGCAAGATTTTCGACCATCTCACAATTGAATATAAAATATGTCGCTATGTTAATTGAATTTTAGGCCGAGGTATTTAAGCAAAATTGTGGCAAGGTATTTATTTATTTTAAAAATATTATTTCTTTAGGCAACTTAGAATGGTAAGCTGATAGCCCACCTAATGGAAAATGCTAACCGTCGCCTATAGACATGAGGACTAAGTCTTACAATCGAATGTGTGTGTAGAATTTGTAACTGATATGCCCAAAAACAGAAATAGGACTACAACGTATTTAAAGCAACTAATTAAAAGTCATACAAGTGACAAAGCTCAGGCGGAATACTAAGTGGTTTTTTACACAATTTGAAATAGCAAACGAGCTGATAATTCTCACTATATCCCCGGATTTACGGTTTTCCGAATTATGGCAGAAAATGGTGGCGCCCCCTCTTTTCAATGTTGGAGATAAATTGTTAAAAAATTACAAACTTAGTATTGTATTTTTGGCGCACCATGAAAATGTCGTCTGGAGCATGTACGCCGGTTTACTCCTTCTTAGATCGAAGGTGGCCTGAAGAAAAAGATAACCCTCAAAGGGTGTAAAGGGAAGATATAAAATGCTGAAATGTCTTTAGTAGGTCCTAGACACGCATTGCCATCTCAAAAAAAGGTATTTGTTTAGTAGAATAACAAAGGATAATTGCGTAAGTCAATATAGTCGAGTAATGTAAACTATGTTTGTAATAAACCGGTTATAATGTTGTAAATATGTACCTATATAATATTTAATAATATAGATACACCCACAGGGTTACAGGTATTGTTAATTAAGGGAACAATATATATTTATATAATCAATATACTTTATTTATCAAGTGTTGTATTGTTTTAAAGTTTGTTACCTCGGTAATTCGGGCAGTTGTAAATCGATTTGGGATTTTTTTTTATATAAGATAGATAGATAGATAGATAGATAATTTATTTGCATTACTTACAGCACACAAATTACAACATACATATACAAAAAAAAAAGCGAGATAACATAAATGATAAAAAAAATACACAAAGCTAAATACAATTTTCGTTCGTGAGTGTGCCATAGCAATACGAAATGGCCACAACTCAGTTTATTGCTTCGCTCTCAAGAGAGCAAAGCACTGATATTCTGTTGCGGCCAAAGGGAATAGGGTAACAATAAAACAATACTACCAGATTATCCGTACAATAAATAGACAGATATACAGTAAACAGACAGATATGACAGTTTATCTAGCAGACAAATGGAGTATAGGGGATATAACAGGATATACTTACAGATTATTTCCATAAATATTTTATTAAAAACAGTACAGTAGTTCTGTTTTTAAATCGAAATTTTTATCACAATTAAAGTCGTATATTTTTGTAGAACACACGTTCTTATAAAGGTAGCCATGTAAATACTTAAATACTGAAAAATATCTAAATAAAATTAAATGTATGCTACCAAACAATAATTGAATGTATAAGTAAAAAAGGCCTTTGTACCGACAAAAAAAAAAAAACGCACAAGTTTAGAATACAAAAAGATCTAATGTTCAATTTGAATACGTATATATAATTAGAATTTGCGCAATAATGTTGCGCAGAAACTTAAAATATTCAACGCGACATGGCCATAGCTGCTGTGCTTTATCAAAGCGCTTCTAATGTGTAGATAGATATTCATAATGATTATGTCCTTGTGTCGAAATAAGGCATAAATAACCGACTTATTATATTTACACATCATATTTATACATATGTTAGCGCAATCGATCATTCATTGCCTTATTCGATCTTGACATTGTATATCGTTATTGGTAGTGTAGTTGTTAGAAATCGAAGTAAACATCACCTATCATATCAGCTGTTAACTGCCCATGGCTAAATATAGGCCTCCCCCATTTGATTTTGACAGTAGTTGCCACGCTTAGTAGGTAAGTTGGCAACCGCTTGGTTAGGCTTTGATGATGTTTTAAGAGGGACGCTGCTGTCCATCCCTATGGTTGTATATAGCTTAAGAGTATTAGGTAAAATTATTATTATATGATAATAATTTAAAAAAACAGTTTACTATCATAACACTGAATGCCCAAAAATTATATAAAAGACGTTTTCAAATTGGATATTAAATCATTGCAGAGAAAAAAACATAGCTGTAAAATTTATATTTTTAACCATTTTTCCAATAGGAATTGTATGACCTTAATTTCATAAAAATTATGCAAAAAAAATCGTTCCACTGTTATATTAATCTTATTAGATTTGACAGTATTTTTTATAACAGCACGAGCTATGATTCTGGGAATGAAAATTTAAGGGAATCCTTTCTTACATTATGCATGGAATGTGTACGCAAAATTTCTAGTTTCTAACCAAAACGGTTTTGCTAAAAACGTCGAGGAAAAACCCATTTTAAGCTATTTTATTCGTTCATTTATTACTGTACATTTATCGTCCATTGCTAAACATAATTCTCTTTCGTATTTCGCTACAAAATTTATATATATAGTTATATTTGATTGTTATTTTAGCCTCGAACGCCAGTTGTATTAAGCTATCAAAATGCCCATACTACAGATAATATAATACAATTCCGTCACGTTGTTGGCACAGTTCGTTCGGATTGTACACGTGGCCAGCCTTGAGTTAGTTTGCAGCCTGAATTTATATTATAGACAAGCAATATATAAAGGCATTACTAGAGGACACCTGCGGTTTTGAGTAATCATTTAGTAATACACGATAACAGGTACTGATTAGAGTACGAGGTTGTACGACTAGGTTTTTAAGACTTCATGAGTCAATCATGAAGTATATAAGTATACCATCATATATTTGCGGCGTTTGGAGTTGAAATTCTAGGTCCGTGGGGTCCCGAGGCCATGAATCTTTTCAAAGAGATTTCATGCCGGCTGGTAGAAACCTCTGGCGACCAGAAGGCTGGCCTATACTTTGGTCAACGCATTTCCATTGCTATTCAGCGTGGAAATGCAGCAAGTCTCCTCGGTACCCTACCAGCTGGCAGTGATCACAAAGAAATTTTTTATCTTTAACTATTTAAATATATTCCATTAGAATCTATTTTATTTATATCTATACAATAAAGTGATCAATAGAGTTATATTTTGTCAATTCTTTGTCATGTTTGTAAGCATTTATAGATTAAGAATAAATATTTACAGAGTTGGTAATAGGAATTTATACACATATACTTTTATTAAAGGGAAAGAATCGTTAACAGTAATAACATTAATCTATTTCAATTATGGACCCTGTTGGGCACAGCAAGTTAAGGAGAGAGTCTGCTGTCCATTTGGCGACCATTAACTTCTCTTAGTCGCCTTTAACGACACCCACGGCAACGTAAGGCGTGGCCCATTCTTTGCCGGGATCATACAGTATATGCTTTCTTAATACTTTTTTTTTCGGGGGGAACGGATTGTTAACAATGGAGTTTAACAGCCCCATTGCTAGCAATATGCCCTATCAGGTCAACCTCCGCGTGGTTCCCCCTGGAAACCACCGTGAACAATTCTCGTTGAATTCATCACGATGGGCTATCTGACCTGTTTCATCCTCATCTATCATCCTTCACTGGTGCCCTATCAGCGTAAACCAATAGCGCGGGTGGGGTCACTATTTCATTATCACCTATAAAAAAAAATACATTTTTTTTTTTATTTTTATATACGTATAACCTCAAAGCATCAATAAGAACCTACTTTGGCGTAACTATAACACGCATTGCTACGTTTAACAGTTGGTTTAACAAGTACATACATTTGTCAGTTGTCAATAGGAAACCATTGGATTGTGGACTGGTCGTGGTTACGTTTTGCTCTGAACTTGAATACCATTGCATAATATATTTCGCAATAATGACCGGCCGGTTTCTTAATTAGCTTTCTATTTAACGACATATACAGATTCACGTCACCTCCTTTTACTAAATATGACTATTTGTTTTTTTTTTTTTATTTGCATACCTATTTGAAGTATGTAAATAAAGGAAAACAAGTATTCGACTAGAGGGAAGTGACTGTTATTTTTTAATAGATTATAATAGAATGGCAAACCCGCCCACGTTAACGGTGTACACTGGCGGGGCACCAGTGAGGGATGACAGGTGAGAATGAAAAGGCAGATCAGTCAGCCCATTGTGATGAATATACCTGGGATTTAGCACGATTGTTTACGTGAGCGTTGACTGATGCGATGCAATTCTGTCAAAAAATCCGTTTGCATTTTATCTAATGGGTCTGATCTGTTTATATCCTTCCATTTTCTATAATCCCTTATTAGTACCTTATTACCTTGTCATGCAAACCAATACGAGACTACAATGTTTTCTTTTTAATTAAAAAAGAATTTATTCGACAATAATAATCCGTAGCTCTTAAGTTGTTCTAAAAATATTACTTTAATATGGCTCTATTAATTTTATACAAGTATAGCCATTTTAATTATTTATATTCTTTATTCTCTATGTTATAAAGTCTATAATTTCAAACGAGAATAGGCCCAAAAGGTAACAAATTAACTAACAAACTTGTTTCCCAATTAATTTATGGAGCAATTCCGACAAATAATTTATGTTTACTACGTCAACGTAATGAAAGTAAAAAAAAAAAATTCGAATATTGAATTACGTAAAAAAAAATATTAAAATAGTTTCCGCTTCCGCGCCTGCGCAGTAGCGCGCTGTAGTTGTCGTGTTGTTGGTAATGTAGCGTAACATGGCTTTTATACCATGATTTGATTGATGTAGACTGATATCAAACGTCACGAGTTTTAATAATAACGTTATATCGTAGCGTATCTTAATTGTGAATCTGAGAAGATCCTTTGTTTGCTTTATAAGTACATTTGCATATACATATGTATAGACAAGTACATATTACTTAAATAACATACATATTGCTTAAAATTAAAATTGCTTATATTTTTTTTTATACAACTTAGAATGGCAAACAAGCTGACGGAAAGTGGTAACCGTCGCCTATAGACATGAGCAGTACCATGGACATAACAGAGTATACTGTTTCGCCCATGATACCCCCCATGCGTTGCCATTCCTGAGGACTTAGGTGTTATTCCTCTGTACCCTGTAATGTCACGCCATATCCCACTCTTCAAACCGAAACAATGCCATGCAAACACAACTGCTTCACGATTGAAACACATGGGACAGAGGTACCCAAGCAAACGACTTTTGTACAAAGTCTCCCTCTGGTATACAAAATTATTAAATTTTTTCTCTCTACCTCTGTATTTATATATGTATATACCTAACTTTTTATAATGTAATAACTGTTTAAGAACTGTGATTGTGATTTTCTTATATTAAATTCATTCTTTTATGTTACGTTTTTTAAGTGATAACCTTGATGGGCTTAACCTTTTTTTCGCCATCAATACCCAGAGAAACCCAATATACATATGGATGTCGGATCGGTATCCACATTATATATTATTATGTCATGCAAAAACTACTGAAGTGATTTGTATGGAGTGAGCGCGGATAGGTTTTTTTTTGATGGGTGAAAATGGTATGGTAACTCCGCCTGCGCTAGCGAGATACGCTGACGGAGCACCAGTGAAGGGTGATAGATGAGAATGAAAACATGTCAGTTAGCCAATCATGATGAATTCATCAGGAATTAACCATGATAGTTTCCAGGGAGAACCGCGAGGAGGTCGACCTGGTTGGGTATATTGCTAGCAATGGGATTCTCAGTCTCCATTACTAACAATCCCTTTCCCCCCACGCGGATATACTCGTATACTAACTTAACATATAGGCTACTTTATACAGTGATTCCTGAGGGCGAAACCGCGCGATACAGCTAGTTCTGTATAATACGAATAGTCCATATAATTATAATACGTTAATTTTTGTCGTAAACTAATAATAAACAACCTACACGACGACCGAACAATAAGAGAAGTTTTCGAGTTGCACAACTCTGACTCGAGTACAAAAGACATTAGTACTAAGCTGCCAGGCGTGTAACAATGCAGTGGCGCGCCCACGCGTGTTTCTTTAAATATCCTTATGACGTGGCATGTACCCACATAATTTGAGAATGAGTCTCATAATACGATATAAGGTTTATTAATACTTTTTTTTTTTAACAGGAATGACAAAGACGAGTTCTGGGTATCTTTATTTGAGCCGTTTGATGGCAAATCGTGGCCAAGATGCTTGTAACTTAGGGATGTCAAATGCGCGTATTTATTTTATGATTCTCTTCTTTTTTTTTTATACAACTTAAAATGGCAAACAAGCTGACGGCCCACCTCATGGAAAGTGGTAACCGTCGCCTATAGACGTGACATAACAGAGTATACTGTTTCGCCCATGATACCCCCCATGTGTTGCCATTCCTGAGGACTCGGGTGTTATTCCTCTGTACCCAGTAAATTCACGCCATATCCCACCCTTCAAACCGAAACACAGCCATGCAAACACAACTGCTTCACGGTTGAAACACGAATGAGACAGAGGTACTCAAGCAATCGACTTTTGTACAAAGTCTCCCTCTGGTGGATTATGTATTTTAGTATTATATTATCTGTGATTTTGTAAATATTATGAATTATTTTATATGCGTGACATTGTCTGCACGACCTAAATGCTTTGATTGGCTGAACGGATTAAAATTACTTTTTTATAGATAGACAATATCGTCTATCAATTAACACATAGGATTCTTTTTTTTTCACGCAGGTAAAGACATATAAATATAGTATATTATAATTAGTTCTCTTTAATTAAAGTACGTCATACATTAGAATTGTTATCTGTAGATATATTTATGAAGCTGCTATTTTGTGTTACTTTACACGAAAAAAATATGTTTTTTTTTTTTACTTTTACAAAGGTAAAGAAAAAACGCAAATTATGGTACCTAAAAATCAACCAATAAACAATAATTATTGCATAATCCAAAGAAACGTTAGATAAGCGATAGATAAACAACGGTGCGCGCGCGCACAGTGAAAGCTGTTTTCTCTGGCGGGATGCTGCGCGCGCGATTTTACTGCCTCTCCGTTACACGATACAGTGAAATTAAATCATTTCGGCCCGTCATTCTGTCATTTACAAATCATCTATGTCCACATTAATATTATTATAGAGATAAAATTTGATTTATTTATATGTAGCACGTAATTTTAGACAGTTATAAAGTTGTAAAGAGATTTATGAGTAAAAAGGTTTTTTATTTCTAAATATCGATTGAATATATAACACACACATACATACACACACACATGTTAAATATCATCATCATATCATCCCTCAACTGTCCACTGCTGGGCATAACCCTCCCCCTTGGGGTTTTTGGCAATAGTTGCCACGCTTGGCAGGCGGGTTGGCAACCACAATTAGGCTTTGAAGATGTATTAAGAGAAGCGCTGCTGCACATCCCTCACCTTCCCCGTTAAATATGTTAAATATACATAATTTAAAATATAACTGAGCAAACAAAAAAAAAACTATTTAAATTCTGACAAAGTTATTTCTTATTGAACATGAAAAAAATCAATTGTGATGTTACTAAAATTAATGTACTAGAACAAACACAAGAATGTAACTTATTGATTGCAAAAATGTCATCAAATTTTATTTATTTTTTAGTTTTATTTTTAGTTGATGTTTGCTAAATTACGCTCGCTAACAGTAGATATTAAGTGCATGTTCATAGTTTTAAATTTCTCATTTAAGTGATTTATGTAAATCTTTAGAGAAATAAATGTCTCTTAAACCGTAAATTTGCTTTAGATTTGGCAAATATATCAAGATACATATAACACGTGTATTTCTATACATCTTCATGATTGGAGTTATAATGATGGTAATTTGTTTTAATAGAAAATTAATAAAAATGTAAAACAAATGAATAATTGAGCTGATTATAAAATTAAGATCTGATATCCAATACTAGTGTTGCAAATAAAAAAATCAATTCATTAATTAAATGTTTCAATTTATCACTAATTTTATTTTGTGAGTTTTTTTTGTGATAATTTCAACATATTTTAGTTACTATTTCATTAAGTTTTATCGAAATAAACTATATCTTTCAGCTATCCCATGCTGACTGCTAATGCGTATTAATTCTCTCAATTTATAGTTTTTTTTATGCAACTTAGAATGGCAAACAAGCTGACGGCCCACTTGATGGAAAGTGGTAAGGTCGCCTATAGACATGAGCAGTAAAATGGACATAACTGTTTCGCCCATGACACTTCCTATGTGTTGTCATTCCTGAGGACTCAGGTGTTATTCCTCTGTACCCAGTAAGTTCACGCCATATCCCACCCTTCAAACCGAAATACAGCTACACAAACACTTGTGCTTCACGGTACAAACACGAGTGGGACAGAGGTACCCAAGCAAACGACTGTTATTATTATAGTAGTCTTTTTCGTGATGATGTCATGAAAGTATAAGTCGATTTACTTTTTATAGGATCTAAGAATAGACACTAAGGTTCACAGATTTTTATCTGTATACCATTAAGCCGAGAGTCAGTTTTCCGCTAAATATTTTTAAAAACAGTAAAAAAAGACTTCCAAAATCTATAACAACTGGTTATTAAAAAAAAAAAAGTTTTAGTTGTTCCTTGTTCGTATTTTAAAATAGCTTTTTTTTTGTTTCAGATATCGAGGGCGAGAGAAGAGGAACGATAGTTATTAAAAAAAAAAAAAAAACTATAAAATATTTAAATTGTAAAATAAATCGAATAAATTTTTGTGTTTAATTAATAACCTACAACCTTATCCCATTTTAGTTTTGATGTAAATACGAATTAAGTCAAAGTAAGATTATAAATTTATGCATTAAACGTTTTGTATTTTGAGTTTTAGATTTATTATTGAAAAAAAAAATTTATAAATAGAGAATTTATAAATAATAATTATATATTAATATATTAATAGAAATTTTAGGTAGGTATTGAAAAAGACTTTTTAAATATAAAATAATTTATTTTATCTACGACTCCGATATATGATTACAAAATAATCATCAAAATGGGTTACTCATCATCACCATTTCAGCCATTATCCGTCCACTGCTGGACATAGGCCTCCCCCATAGATTGCCATAAAGAACGGTCCTGATACATCCACTGCAATGATTCCCTGCAATGCATTTCAGGTCGTCACTCCATCTAGCCGCCATCTAGCCATCTCATTCCGTCTGCCAAGCGTGGCAACTAAAACCCCCCAATGGTAACATACGTACAAAGGAAAAATACAGACGAGAACTTACACCTTATTGATATTTTAAAAATAATTCCTCAGCTGTCTGTTGGTTTTAGGTTTAGTTATCTATTATATATATAATATCAATGCAATGAGGGAAGGGATTGTTAGTAATGCAGACTATCAGTACCATTGCTGAATATATCCTATCAGATCGACCTCCCCGTGGTCCACCTTGGAAACCATCGTGCTGAATTGACTGACCTGCCCTTTCATTCTCACCTATCCCTAACTGATGCTTCGCCAGCGTATACCGTAAGCGCAGAAGGAGTTACCATTCCATTATCATCCATTAAAAAAAAATATCAATGCAATATTTAGAATACTAAATGTAGTCCGCAGCTTTGCACGTATTTTTTTTTATGCTACTTAGAATGGCAAACAAGCTAACGGTCCACATGATGGAAAGTAATAACCGTCGCCTATAGACATGAGCAGTACCATGGACATAACAGAGTATACTGTTTCGCCCATGATATCCCCCATGCGTTGCCATTCCTGAGGACTCAGGTGTTATTCCTCTGTACCCAGTAAATTCACGCCATATCCCACCCTTCAAACCGAAACACAGCCATGCAAACACAACTGCTTCACGGTTGAAACACGAATGGGACAGAGGTACCTAAGCAATCGACTTTTGTACAAAGTCTCCCTCTGGTATGGTGTCATGTTTCCCTTTTTACTTTATAAAATAAACCTATATTCCAAATGATAGCTTTCTAGACTTAGTAGTTTACTCTGTACTCTTCTACTCTGCGTTGACAGTCAATACAACGATATTATAAGTATAGATGTAGCTATTATGTTTGCTAAGAGTACGTTTGGAGTCAACTGGTGAGTGTAACCGGCCCTGCAAGTAGGTCAAGTGAGCCTGCGAAGATGATATCGACTACATAATTGGTTGTACTGAGTACCTACGTAACCTATCACTGCTTATAATATACCGTGCCGTAGTACGGCATGATATCGTATGATTTTACCGTCTCGTCATGATAGAAAAGGAAAAGCAAGGTTGCCAGATGCTGTTTTCTATTTTTGCTCAAATATTATTTTCCAAATCGATAGAATTGATTTAAGTTTTAGCCAATCATAAACTTATATTTTTTCACTACGTAACCCCAAAGAGAAATAATTTATGACACTTCCACAACAAAAAAAATTTTAGTTTCAACTCTAAACTACTGAATCGATTTCGATACAAATCCTATGGGACCAATTTGTTAGTGTATCCTTTCAGATAAAAAAGACATTTCCAAATCGGTTTACAACTGACGGAGTAACCTTCTTTTTAAAGTCTGTTAAAAAAACACTTTCTTACATCTCTTAGTCTCTGTTTTGATACTTTCATTCATATATTTTATTGTATTTATGTATAGTTTACAAACATGAAAACTCAAGAAAAATTACCTAAACCTCTTCAAATCCATTTCACTTCTTCTCGTTTGTTTCTCCAAGAATTGATAATTCTTAACAATTTCATGAATACAATTTTTTTATCTACAATTGCAAAAAAGTACTCAATCAATTCAATTCAAATTCAATTTATTTTATTCGTTACAATATTGCATTGTGTTGAATATTTTTGCAAGTGACAAGAAGATATCGTAAAATATAACAAAACAAAAAATATATGAAGCAACAAAATAACCAATAATAATTGTCAAAAAATAACATTACAATCAATTTAAAAGTCATCAGTAAGGCATAAAATAATGAAAGAGTATTTTAAAATTCATCAATTGAGTAGATGCACCTTTTCAACAAAAGAGTCAAAAGAACAAGAGAGAATCTGGCGACGCTGAAAAAATTGTGTAAGAGAAAGTTTGTACCATCATCTATATTATACTTCTGACCTCTGACATAAGTACCTACTTGTAGTTCTACCCAAAGAACTGTTTTTGCATGTTGGATGGTATAGAGAAGTGAAATTATAAGGTATGGCGTCATAAAATCATAGTTCTCAGAAATGGCAACGCATTAGAGGTGCCCCAATATATTTTATAATGTCTATAGGCGACGGTTACCACTTTCCATCAGGTGGGCCGTCAATTTGTCAGTCATTAGAAATTGTATAAAAAATGCAATTATATGTAGACGTAATGTTTATAGCGCTAAAGGGCCAATAACTAACTTAAACTTGTTTTGATATTTATAATATTAGCTGTATCCCGCGGTTTCGCCTGCGTGAATTAGTAAGTATTTATAGTAAGTATATATTCTTATCTGCTAAGTTAGTTTTCACCTACCGGTGTACCAAGATTTCATTCAAATCCGTTCAGTATTTTTTGCGTGAAAGAATAACAAACATATGTCCATCTATTGCACAGAAATTTTCGAATTTATTATATTGATTGGCTTAGTAGGTATTCCCATTTTAGCGTGTATGCCAAGAAAGAGTTTTCAAATATTTCTAAAAGAACAGACATGGCCCTGTGGTCCCGATATACATTAGGCCACCCCTTCCTTTTCCGTGGGTGTTGTAAGAGGCGACTAAGGGAGGGCGAGGGATGGGCAGCAGCGTCTTAAAACATCTCTAAAACCTAATTGCGGTTGCCAATCGTAAAAGCGTAACAACTATTGACAATATCTCCAAGGAGGAGGCTTATGTTCAGCAGTGGACAGTTAAGGGCTGATAAGATGATGATGAAATGATTAGACAGCAGCGTTCATCTTAAAACATCACCAGAAGCCTAACTGCGGTTGTCAACCCATCTGCCAAGCGTGGCAACTACTGGCAAAACTCCTCTTTATGGGAGAGGCCTATGTCCAGCAGTGGACAATTAACGGCAGATATGATGACGATGACTTTATATAAATTCTAATGAATTGCTAAGCACAAAATTCGAGAAAAAGGCTGGATTAATTCTGCTAATTTTATTCAAATATTTTTTGAAGTCAAGGTTCTTATGAAAAGAAAAATTGTCAAAAAATACGCAGAAATCCCATTTTACTTTTTTCTATACAAACTGTTCCTAATGGCTAATTGTAGGAATTCAATTGTGTCCCCAATTAAGTTCAATAATTTCTGACAGAGCGACGTTCGTCGGATCAAATAGTTTTATAATAAAATTGAACCTAGACTTGGAAGATATTTGAAAAAAATTAATGTGAAAGTCATAATAAAATCAACAGATGACAAACTAATAATTTTTAGAAATTTTGTCTGTCTGTATGTTTATTTATGTATGTATTATGTATATTTATTTATTTATGTAATATTTTATTATATATTTTAATATTTTGTTTAACTGTATATTTGTTTATGTATTAATAGTTGTAGCACTTCAGCTGCCCGCTAACGAAATGCTTTCTTACTGTACTGGGTTGACTGTAAGAGATCTCTGTCAGAGATAAGTCTACCCTTGCTCACAACATTTATAAATAGATTATTTTATATGTAACTTACAAGTGCAATAAAGAATATATATATGTGTTTATTGTGGCACCTCGCAACAATAAATTGTATACATTCATAATTATGTTCCAAAAGGCTTAAAATCTGGTAGGTGTCTGTATATTTTATCTCGATAAAAAGCCATTTAAAAGTAGAAGTCTATCAAGTACCAAAAACTATGCGAACGAATTACGAATTTTGGTCAAAAGCTAGTATTGTACAAAATATAATGTGAATGATACTGGCTAAGCTATTCAAAATGTATTTGTACTGCGATCCTTAGAAAGGTCAAAAACCTTTCAGGCGATGGGAGAATGTATGATTCACAATCACTCTGCGAGCGAAGACTTAAATTTGAATACCTTAAGGAAATAGATATAGGAATAAAGCCTTATACCGTGCCGCTCGACCAGTATGGTAAGGGTAAGCTACATTGGGAGAGACATATAATGGGTTACTTAGAAACTGATTCCGCATAGGTAAAGTCGCGAAAATTAGCTAGTGCATACATATAACATGTTATACAATTTCGTAATTTTATTTCTATTTAAAAAATTTAAAGGCTTAAAATATGTATGTGTGTTTGTTACACAATTATGCTTAAACAGATTAAACAGCAGAATGAATTTGAATAGAAATTATAATACAAATTTTCTATATCTTTGATTAATACATAGAATACTTAATTTACGCGGAAGAAGCCAACTGTATAGTTGGTTGCAATATAATAATAATAAACATAAATATTTATTTAAAAAATTTATGCGAAGGCTATGAGATCGATACAAAAACGCCATTTATTTAAACTTATCTTTAAAAATAATATTTCATTTTACTGTCACGTATATAATCGCATAGTCGTGTGGTCGTCTCTTCCTTTTTCGTATGTGTCAAAAGAGGCAGCTAAGAGAGGGCTAGGTATGGGCAACAGTGTTCTTCTTAAAATATCTCCAAAGCCTAACTGCAGTTGCCAATCCGCCTGCCAAACGTGGTAATTTCTAGCAAATCCCCCCAATGGGGGAGGCTTGTGTTCAGTAGGGAGCAGTTAAAATTGTATATAATATCAAATTCTTTATTCTGAGGACAAATATGAACTAAATTTCTAATAGATTTATGTCAAAATTATTATAAATTGAGTTCATAATGGACTATAATAAGGCTTATTTTTATATCACTGAGATGGCAAATAAGCATACGGCCCAGTAAGTAGTTACCGTAGCCTATGAACATTTGCAATAAGGGGTATTACGCGCGCGTTGCCGACCCTGAAGAAACCTCTTTACCTCCCATTTGAAGAATCCAATACTTTAGTCTCTTGGAAAAACCTCGACACGGAGCTCATTCCATAACCTGAGCGTTGGTGGGAGAAAACATCTCTGAAACCGCGCTGTACGCAAACGTATAATATGGTAATTTCGCAAAACTATGAAATTAAAATATTAGGTTAAAAGTTAAATTTAGAGAGAGATCGTCTTAGAATCGAGCCCAATATCAACATTCCAAACGTTTATGTAATAAGAAGGTACTGTGTATAGGTAGGTATCTACTATTCCGATGATACGTGAGGTGATCATGATCAGCTAGTCTTGTGCCACATAATGGTCCGGTGACCCTACGTTGCGTAAGGTATAACTAAACAGCCTCTATAAATTGGATACTTCGTATTGAAACTTTAGGACGAGCAAGCAGCAAGCAAGCGATGAGAGGGGAAAAGCGATTGTTAGTAAATTATGTAACTAATTTATTTTTATTCATTTAAAAATTTTTGTCCCTAGTTTCGTCAATTCGAATTTCGGGATTTACTGTTTTTTCTTTCATTTTTTAATTTGCGTCTCTAGTTTCGTCAATTCGAGTTTCGGGATTTACTATTTTTCCCTTCATTTTTTAGTTTGCGTCTCTAGTTTCGTCAATTCGAGTTTCGGGATTTACTTTTTTTCCTTCATTTTTTATTTTTTGTTCCTAGTTTCGTCAATTAGATTTTCGAGATTTACCGTTTTTTCTTTATGTTTAAATTTTTGATCCTAGTTTCGCAAATTCGAGTTTTAAAATTTACTGTTTTTTACTTCACTTTTTTATTTTTGTCCCTACTTTCGTCAATTCGAGTTAAGGGATTTACTACATTTTTCTTCGACATTTCAAATTTAGATATTTATTATATTTTTATTAACTTCTTTATCGTAATTAAAAGCTTTAAGTTAAAAAGAAGATATTTTTACTAAAACATATTTTCAATAAAAGGAAGAAATATGTTAAATCGCGATTACCTTGAAACTACAAAAGTGGACTTTTTTAGTTTTCTATTTACGACGATGATATATTCTGCTTGTTAATAAGCTTATTTTATGATACTTAAAACGGAAAACGAGCTGATGACTCATCTAAAGTGGTATCTAAGCTTTAATATTTACAACGTTAACTAGTTTTATACAACAAATAAGCATTCGTATTCCGTATTCGATGCCATGATACCGAGTCATCACGAACAAGTATTTCGTAGGTTGCATTAAGCACGTCACGTTTTCTTTCAATGTGTATTGACATAATTTAAGATAGACATATTTCTAACCTTTGTAATGTACATCTGTATAAATAAAAATCAACTGTCGAATGTATGTACGCTTATCACATTAGAACTTGCTACACCTATTTGGCTAATTCTCATAATTGGGGGGAAGGGATTGTTAGTAATGCGGATTATCAGTCCCATTGCTAACAATATACCCTAACAGGTCGACTATTCATCACGATGGGCTAACTGACCTACCTTTTCATCCTCACCTATCATTCCTCACCGATGCCCCGCCAGCGTATACCGTTAGCACAGGCGGGATTACCATTCATTAAAAAAAATCTTATAATTTTCGGGGCAAGCTTTGTATAAAATAAAATGTTTGAGAAATTACACAAAAAAGTGTAATTTTTAAGTTAAAGGCACTGCTCATGTCTATAGGCGACGGTTACCACTTTCCATCAGGTGGGCTGTCAGCTTGTTTGCCATTCTAAGTTGTATAAAAAAATCCACAGGAAAGAAAGGGGTGGCCTATTCTAAACCGGAACCACATCTGTGTGGATGTTCACCATTAAAGTTGCTTTGTTTACAGAGCAAAATGTATTGCTTATTACTTAGAACGACCGCATGACCCCTATACATATATTTTTTGTGACCGTATTAACTCATATATTGTACGATAGGTACATAGTACTAATTGAGTTCTTTAGAAGTAAGGACAAGTGAAGGGCATTTGTCACAGACTGTGCGAGGACAGGTGTTTAAACTAATGCTAAAAAAGGCATACACCTAAATCATTAGAGCTAGTTGTATAGGAATAAATTTTTAAAACAATTGTTACATTTTTTGTAATTGTAAAACCTGATATCTTCGACAATTGTAAACATATTTTAATTACTCTTTTTGTAAGAGTTAGAAGTTAGAACATGGAAGCAGGATTTCACTAAAATAACAACGTAGCTGCAACGTATAAAATTGTTCGCGAGGGCCTCATGATGTTTCATAAACTGGGGCTTTTTTTTAATGGATGATAATGGTATAGTAACCAAACCTGCACTATCGGTATATACTAGCTGGGCACCAGTGGGAGACGATAGATGAGGATGAAAGCAAGTCAATTAGCCCATCCTGACGAATTCAACTAGAATTAACCACGATGGTCTCCATGAGGAACCACGTGGAGGTCGACCTGACAGAGTATATTGCTAGTACTAGGGCTATTTGACCTCATTACTGACAATTCCTTTCCCTCCCAATAAAAACTGGGGCTCTACCATGATATGAAATTATGAAATTTGGAATTACGAATTTCGTGTTTTTGTTCATACTTAAAATCGGCTCAGTAAATGGAGCTTAACATTTCGTTCGTCACAAATCTAACCATAAAAGTCCAAAGGAATGATATTTTAACATTTCTAATATTTATAAACGGTATTTATATAATTTTTACATCAAATTTGTGTTGCATCCGACCCCAAAATGTTGGAAAACATTTCATGGTAGGCCCTCAAATCTTTATACATATTTTCTAAACATCATAAATGCCTACGCAGAATATGATCATATTATCGTTATCATAGTATCAAGGTTCTTTCTTTGTATCATATTTCTTTCTTTTGTGGGCCATGCACTTGCATAACACTCGTGCGGCGATTGCTTCCAATTTTAAGGGTTTTATTACCAAACTATAAATCGAGCTGACGATTTACTCCCATCTAGGATGATAAGGTAATTCTTATCAATATTACAAATATAAAAATGAGTTTGTTTGTTATTTCTTAGCAATTTTACTAATCACTATAACATTTGGTATAAATGTACTCAGGGCCGTAGCTAAACCTAAGTTTAAGGTAGAGCAAAAGAACTTTTTGGTAGGGCAGAAGGCATAATTAAATGACTTCGAAAAAGGAATCTGTCTAATTTCTTTGGGGCCTTTCATTTTAAGGTAGGCCATTGGGCCTTTTATGGTAGGTCATTGCCCTTCAATGGCCTCTCCCCTCCGCCCCTAGCTACGGCCATGCATGTACTATATAATATGGAGAAGGACGTAGGCTACTTTATATCCCGGGTGCACGTACGTAGTCATGGGTAAAAACTAGTAATACCTATAAAGTTGTTGGTATAGATTAGATATTTTAAGTATATAAAGTACTATATATTATACGTTTTAAAGTTTAAACCTTATTCGAACAATTATGTAATTTTTCACGGAAAAACGTAAGCTCACGACCGGTTGTCGATATTTACGAGATACTCGTATGTTAATTATGTAATGTGTGACCGCTTTCAAGATGTATTTTCCTAACCTTTCTAGTACGGAGAGAAGGGATTGTTAGTAATGGGGAGGTTAGTCCCCATCGCTATCAATATACCATATCAGATTGACCTCCACGCGGTTGCCCCTGCAAATCGATCGATCAATGATCGACTGGACTAATAGTCGCGAATGACCAAACGATATTTTAGTAAGAGCCAATTTCTAGCAATGACAAAATATTTTTCTACAAAGAAATTAATATTTGTTAATAATCTAACAAAAACCTATGTAGCTATATCTACATAAAGAGAATTTTAAACATTAATTAATATATTTTTTATTTTAACGTTGATAGGTAGTTAAATAAGATTAAAAATGTATAAAAATGGTTATACAAAACCGTTAGTAAGATAGGTTAATTTTTTTTATACAACTTAGAATGGCAACCAAGCTGACGGCTCACCTGATGGAAAGTGGTAACTGTCGCCTATAGACATGAGCAGTAGCATGAACATTACAGAGTATACTGTTACGCCCATGATACCCACCATGCGTTGCCATTCCTGAGGACTCAGATGTTATTTCTCTGTACCCTATAAATTCATTGTCATATCCCACCCTTTAAACCGAAACACAGCCATGCAAACACAACTGCTTTACGGTTGAAACACTAATGGGACAGAGGCACCCAAGCAAACGACTTTCGTACAAAGTCTCCCTCTGGTTTATTTTGACATATTGAAACATTGATACTTTTAGAAAATGTATTAAATGTAATTACGTTCCTAATACAGAATTCAAAATATTAACTCATTTCTCTTTCTTATTGAGGTAGGCAGAAACAATGGAATCCCAAATGCTTCGATTTAGTCAAGCCTCTTTCGCTTCCACCACATTTATCAATCTTTTTATGCATGCTCGCCGGTTACGGGTACTTTTAATTTGGCCTTAAGCACGTAGCCTATTTGGTCGACGCACGTCCATCTAGGGTGGCCCCTACCGACATCTCCATTCATTCTTGCTCGATAAATCTCTTTCGAAATTATTCTTTCGTCTATCCTCCCCTAATGACTAAACCATTGCAACATTCCCTTTCGTCTTTAAGTCCATATTTCTCTCTAATCATAAATCAAAACTGTTTTTCAATATGTTTCTCTTTAAAAAGTTTGTGTATAATTTATTTATATATATACTTTTGTACATTCACTTATAATATAGATATTAGGTTATAGCAAAAATGTACACTTATCTCTTAAAGGGATTTCTTCCAATCAAGGACCCGAAAGGAGAAAGTGTCTATAGGGTTTGTATATAAAGCATAATAAATAGAGTTGAACATCGATTAGAGTCAATACAAACCAGACCTGTCTATTTGATTGATGAAGTTAAGTAATAATGTAATCGACGTCTAATTAGCTACAATTTTCAATGTTTACACGTATTAAGTCATAAAACCTAGAAGAGTATAGAGACTAAAAAATTAATACAATGAGATGCATTTACCCATTACTGGGAAAATGTTGTTAAGTTTGTGAAGCGATTGTCTTCGCAAAGTATTGCCCTATTGTTTGTTTCAGTAAAAAACTTAACAATAAGTATGAATACAAGGCGTTTTGAATAGTTTATTAATTAATAAAGACAATTATAATCGAATGTATTGATTCTCGCGTAAAGTTCGTTTAATTACTAATATGTATATTAGAAAAAGTAAAAAAAAATCACTTACCTTTTTCACTTTCTTCTGCAGGACCGTAGATACAAAATTGAAGTACATTGTCACAGTATAAATAATATGGTTGATGTATCAAACTCATTTTTTAAATATTTTCTTTTAAAGGACTCTATATGGAATTACTAATGTAAAAATTATATATTAAATTGTAATGTTTTAAAATGCAGTTTCCATCGTCCACGATAAGTCTAGTAAGTCATATGTAAATAACATAAAAGTGTATTATAATACTTTATTACAAATTGTTTATTTGTTTTTTTAATGTTACAATACAATATCATTCGCATACAATGCCCGATCCTAACACACGTATGTACATTATTACGGTAACGGTTAATGACATTATTGTTGTTTTAAATAAACTTAATGCTAACCTATAACAATTTGTAAACTCGAAAGTCTTTACTATACCAAAACGAACTAAGTTAATATAATATACATTTTTTTGGTACAAAAAACTTCCTTAATAACCTAAACATAAGTACCTAAGTTAAAGCTATGAATCTCTAAAAGTATGACTACAGACAACTATTGAGACGTTTCTTTATATACAAGTAATTAATTTGCAACAAAATTATAAGTAAGTCATATTAATAATAAAGTTGGATAAAAATTTAATAGATAAAATAAACATGATATTCTGGATATAATGTAATTTCATTGTAAACTTTATCCAACATTTGTATTTTGATGTATCTTCTACAGAAGTATAGACTCAGAGAAACGAACGAGTAACACATCATTATAGTTTAAAATTTATTATCAGTCAATCAGTATTACTACATATAATAATAATATATGGCTGGAAAAATCAGGTTCAACAAGAACCATATATTAAATTTTCTCTCATGATTCCGTAGTAGGAGGCGTAGTAGTCCTGTTTCTTCTAGGTACAAAAGCGGGTCGAGAACCTGGCCTTATTGGCTTGAAAGATACTCTTCTTTCTGTGGTCGTTCTAGGTGCTTCTGTTGAGGTTGAGAAACTTTTATTTTTTGGGGTACTGCTTTTTCTTATATCAACAGGGACGTTCTGTGCTCTATTTGACGTATATCTTCCGCTTGGAGTAAATGTTTTGGAAGGTTTCTGGTTTAAGCTGGAAGAAGTTGTGTTAGGTTTTTTGAAAGTACGCGGTACTGGTCTTGTCACATTTGATGGTTTAATTACAGGTCTTCTTGGGAATGCAAATTTAGATCGTTTAGTATCAAACAGAGATGCTCTTTGCGTAGTTGTTTCTTCAGTTACGATTTCTGTTGTAGATGGGGTGTCCGTAGTGGTAGTATTGCTCACTGTTTCGGATTCAGTAGATAACGTATTAGGTTCTGTACTTGTCAAAAGCTCGATAATAGGACTTGTTTGAACTTTTTCTGTAGTTGTAGTCGTTGTGGTAGATTTGGTGGTTGTGATAGTTGAAGTTGATAATATGCCATCAGAAGTATTTGAGAATACAGATATACTAACTGGATATTTTACAGTAGATTCGTCTACCGCAGGCGCGCCATTAAATTCTTGACCTTTTGCAAATGTCACTATACTTCGACCTGATTCTGGTTTTATAACTTGTAACTTAACTATATTCGCTTCTTCTTTTTGTGTTGGAAGTGAGGCAGAATATACAACAAATGGCTGTTTTTCTCTGTCATCAGCTATTTTCTTTGCAGTTCTAGGTCTTTCTGTTTGAAATAACGCTTCTAATGGTAATGTAGAGGGGTCCGTGAGCATACTGCGTGGCGTTATTATTTCAAAACTCTTAGCAGCTTTATTTTGTGACAATTTCTCATTTTCATATGCAGCTGGTATAAATTGCCAGTTAGATGACGATAAATCTTCATGTGAATTTTGAGATTTCTTGTCTTCATTAATATAACTTAGAAAATCGTCTTCTGCAACTCGTTCTACTCTGTCTTTACCAAAATTATCTTGAGTGGCTTTTTTAATATGTCTATAAGCCTCGTTAATACTTTCGGAGGCTATTAGATTTTCTCTAGGAGCTTCAGCAAAATTTGTTAATGCTCTTGCATTCCGTGCTTCATCTATTCGTATAGGATTATCTGGTAGATTTTCTACTGGATAAATATGACCTAGTTTAGTTAAATAAATAGGAATTTCATCTTCTACTATTTTTATGAAACTAAATCGGCTAACTTCACCAATCTTATCAACGACTGGTTTCTTTTCAACCATTATTTTACCTTCCTCAATAAGAGTAGTCTCATTGTTTTTGTTAAGACGATGTTTGTCTAATTTTGAAGAAACTTCGACTACTCTGCTTACAGAGAATAATTTATCAAATTGTGTTTTTATTATTGGTGTTACGGGAACATTAGTTGTCGTTTCAGAAAATGTTTCAGTACTGATTTGTGAGTTAGTTTCGGTATTAGATACTGATGTATGAATATCAGATAAAGTATTTTCCTCAGCAATAGTTTGAGAATAACTTGTAGAGCCCTGTGTGCTAGGATATGTAGTTGTATCTACTGTATATTCCAAATAATCATCTTTACTAATTTCCATTGTTGCTGTTTCAATTTCAACCTTATTGGTCGACGTAATATCTTCAGGTATATTTGTATTTTCTGATAAGGTTACAGTCGTTGATTCCGTCATAGATAAATAATCATCATCAACCGTTTGCATTTCCCCTTCGTCAGTAATAACTGTAGTAGTTGCTTCTGTTACATTTTCTATGGCAGCTATTTTTGTTTTATTTTGAACTGCAAGGATATTTTTAGGTGTAGGTACAACAGGACTATTGTATCCAACTGGTACATTTTGTACACGTTTCTTTGTCTCGTTAATAGGTTTATTTGATGCAAACCTACTTTGAACTGTAGTACGATTTTGAGATTGTGTGCCACTAAATGGTTTTCTAAAAGATTCAGTTGTAGATACAGCTCTAAATGAATTGGAATTTACTACTCTAGGGATGAAGTTGGGCTTCCTAGATGTTGTAGTAAGAATATTTGACGATTTTTCCTCTTCAGAATTTTCGTCATCACTTTCTTCTTCGGATTCATTATCATAGTCATCTTCTGATTCAGTTTTAGGAATAGTTTTTCTTGGAAAATGTAGATTTGCTGGTACAAATACCAATGGGCTTTCCGGTTCTTCATCAAGAATCTCTTCTTCTGAGTATTCTTCCTCTTCTTCTATTCGAGTGGTAGTTTTGGCAGTGGTATATGGACGTCTTTGTCTTGGTGTAAATAATGGCCTTCTAGTAGTCGTTGTTGATCTAAATGAATTTTCACGATCTGCACTTGCAGGACTTGTATATGCTCCAGGATTATATTTACGACTAAAAGTCCTGCTGCTAGATGGTACAGAACCTTCGGTAGAGGATGAGAAAAGTTTTTTAGATGGCCTATATGGTAATCTTGTACGAGGAGTTGGTCTTTGAGTAGTACTTGTTGTTTTTGTTTCAATTAGTGGTTCTTCTGTTTCACTTACAGGTGTTTCATCAGGCGAAGATTCAATTTCAGATAAATCTACAGATTTCTGATTATTTTCTATAATTATTTCAGGTTTATTAATTAACTTACTATTTTCGATTTCAAATTTATTATCTTCTTTTGTAATTTCATCTTCAGATTTATTTTCTTCTGTAATTACTGGATTTTCAGACATTTTAGCGTTTTCTTTAAAATTATTATTTGATATTTCAGAGTTTGTATTAAAATTATTATTGGTACTCTGATTTTCAGTAGTAGTAGGTAACTTATCTTCATTTTTTTCTGCAATTTCATTATTTTCAGATAACTCTGATTCCAACTTATGATTGGTTTGTTTATTTTCCTCGACAGCGTCGTCGGTTTCCTCGTTTTTCAAACCTGTAGAGCTTTCTACTTTTAATAATTCAGGAATAATTTGATCTACTACCTCATCTTCTGATTCTCGTTCTTTTATAGATGGTGTACTTATTGATGATGCAGTGGTTGAAATTGTTTTTTCTCCATAATTAAATACTATTTCTGTAGTAGTATCTTTAGGTGATGCATTAAGAGAATTTATTGATTTTGCTATAATGCCTGGTTCATTATCTAAAGGTTTCAATTTTTTTCTGATAATTTTCTTTATTCTACTTGGTGTCGGATTTTCTGTAGAAATACTACTAGGTTCTGGAATCGTTGTGGATGTTGGACGTCGTCTTATTACTCTTAATCTTTTTTTATTGTTCTCATCAGTATTAGCAGTTTCAGTAGAAACTATACTCTCTGTTGTAGATGAAAGAGGTGTTCTGAGTTTTTTAATAATGATGCGTCGTTTGGGTAATTGTGTAGTTGTTTCAGTATCATCTTCATGTTCTTTCTCTTCTATAGTACTTTCTGACAGAGAAATATCATCAGGTTTGTTTTCCAGGTCATCATCATCACTTGTCAGTATCTTTTCAGTAGATGGTTGCTGCCGATATGGAAAAGGTAATTTTCGTCCTTGAATACTATTAGCTAAAGGTCTTGTATTACCAAAGGAAAACCGAGATGGGACTCGTTGTGTAACAGGTTTTACACTACTAACATCTATATTTTCTTCGGTAACAGGGATCTCTGACAAAGGATTACGTCTTCCATTAAATGGTCGGGGAGTGAATCTCGTTATAGTCGGTTTTCTTTGAGTTGGTTGAGTTGGTGTAGATTCAGTGATGATAAAGTCAGCCTCATTGATCGCAGTTGTTGAAACAGGTGTAAATTTACCACGACCTCTAGAGGGGAAACTGGGACGTCGTACATCTAGTGTAGCTGCGGAAACTTCGCTATCTTCTACATTGTTAGCTACAGTAGTTCTCCCCCGGAATCGTTTTTCATTTCTAGGAATAAAACTCGGCCTTTGAACAGCCAGTGGGGGTTCGTGATCGACTGGTGTTAATGAAACGACTTCATCGCGGGAAAATTGAGGTCTAAACTGTCCCCTTGAGACAGGGGAAGCTGCTGCCACCTCAGAATCGTCAATATTTTCCGAAGGTTGAACTCGTATTCTCTTTCTTCTAACCTGTCTAATTTGTCCTCCTATTCGAACTTTGTCGTCAGTTACTTCTCTACTATTTGGTGTGGTGGATCTAATTTTTCTGGGAACCTCATTCGTTTCATCTGAGTCCGTGAGTATCTCATTTGGTTTATGTACAGGCAAACGGCGGCGACTTACAAAAGTGTAATTCCTAGGACTCACCTGAATAGTCGTAAGTGGAGATAACGTAGTAGACCCGCGTCTTCGAATCGGAAGTGGGCGTGGTGCGATGCTCGAAGGAAGAATTAACGGTAAGGCTGTAGTCGTAGTGGTAGTCGAAGGTGGAATCGTTGTCGTAGTGGTGGTAGTAGTGCTAGATGGCATGGTCGTGGGTTGACTGTCTTCAGTTGGTGGAGCTTCCGTTTCAGACTCTAGGACTTCGGCCTCGGTTGGACTAGGTGAATTTAATAGAGAGGATATCTGAACAGCCAAAATTGTAGTGGGTTCAGGACTTTTATAGTCATCAATAGGAGGTAATGTGGTAGAACGAGTTCTGACTATTGACGTATACTGTGGCTGTGAGGATATTTCTCTTTCCAATACTTGGCCTTGCGACTCATTACTTCTTTCTGAACTTAGATATCTGAAAATAAGACAAAAACATTTTTAATGGATCAATATAAATAAAGTAATATGTAGTAAGTATTATTATGAATATGGGTAATGTAAGCGAGATATATAATGTAAATTTTTGGAAAACATTTAATTATGTATTAATTGAATACAGAATTATATTATACACATTAGCTTTACTTTAGCTGTGTAGGTCTCCGCATAGATTAGGCAACCACTTCCCTTCCCGTGGGTGTCGTAAGAGGCGACTAAAGGAGCTTATGGTAGAGGGATAGGCAGAACCGTACCTCTTATCACCAAAAGCCAAACTGCGGTCGCTAACCCGCCTGTCCAAGTGGCAACTACTAGTAAAAACTCTCTTATGGGGAAGTCTATGTTCAGCAATGAACAGTCAACGGCTGATATAGCATTGTGTTTTATAAAAAAAATTAAATTAAAAAAAAACTATTGCTTAAGATTTAAGTATAAGATTTGTCCGAGTTGTTATGTTATATTATTATATATGTTATGTTATATTATATATATGTTATTATTGTTATGTTAGGTTATTGTATGTTAAAAAAGTAGCTTATTATTATTAGAAGAGATTGCTTAGCGATACGGCCGCCTTTCGTATCACTTCTCATTAATATTTACTGTATTTATTATTTTTTTACTTGGTGCAATAATGTGTAAAATAAATAAATAAATAAATAAGCTAATAAGTGTAATACTTTATTTAAAAGGACACCTGAATAAAATTCCAATTTTACTAATAGCTTAGTTTATTAACAAAAAATTTACCATGAAATTCAGAAAAGGTTAAAATTTTCTAGATGGCATATTTGATAAAATGCATCCGAAGAGATGATAAGTTTAGAGGAAAAAAATGTTTTTTTTTTAAGGATTAATTACACGCATCGTTTACTTACTGTGCAGTGGTGGTCTCCTCAGTTGTGGGTCTTTGCCTCCTAATGGTGACATACTCTGGCATGTTTTCCCGCCGCGCACTTATAATGTCCAGAGTACTGGGCGTTTCAGAGACTGGAATGTACGGCTCGACCCGCTCGAATAGTGCATTTCTGTAAACAGATTTATTTATATTATTTTATTTATTTATACTTTTTTGTACACAAAAATTACATACTTATTAATATTAATTGGTGTACATACATACATAAATATTAATTGGTGTACACGGGATATGGAAGGACATAGGCTACATTCTTATCTCGATTAATGAAAATTTTTCGGTCACGAGGACGAAGTCGCGGATAAAAGCTAGTATCATTATAAATACGTTACCTGGAAGCAGTGTCGTCCGCAGTGTCAGACGTGGACGCAGGCGGTGCCCTACGAATGTTCACATACTGCAATGTCTTCGAAGTCGTGCCACTGTTATCTTCTGATTCTACTATACGAGATCTGGATTGCTTAAGACTTGACACCGCCGGTTTTTCTTTAACCTCTTCGCTTTCCACAGACGGTTCGGTAGATGTCTTGGTAGGACGTGATCGGTTGATTGTGATGTACCTAGGTGATATAATTTGCATATGTATATACATATATATTTGTCACGCCTGTCTCCCATTAGGATAGGCAGAAACAAAGGAAGGCCAAAAGCTTCAACGCAAATTAAAACTACATTTAACTCTAGGGACTTTGTGATCTTTATAGATGATGGAAAACAAGCTGAAGACGCACTTTATCATCATCATCATCATATCAGTCTTTAACTGTCCATTGCTGAACAGTAGTTGCCACATTTGGCAGGCAGATTGGCAACCGCAGTTAGGTTTTATAGATGTTTTAAGAGGAACACTGTTCCCCATTCCTCGCCCTCCCTTAGTCACCTCTTACGAGATCCACTGGAAAGGAAGGGATGGCCGGGACCACACGGCCGTATTTAATAGCAAATAATAACTATCACACATAGGCATAAATAAAGCTATGGGCATTATTGGTCCTTAGAATAAAAAGTATGTTGTCAAATCAAATTGAAATTTTAATTTTAGAAGTAGGTTTAGAGAAATCGCGCCTGAGAATCGACCACAATGTCTATCTGCAGTCGGTTTGCATACACTTTTGTACAATTTTTAAATTTTTAGTACCACAATGTATACATATACATTGAAATTGATATTAAAGACATTGCAGGGTATCAATGGTGGTTGCTCAGGACCGTTCTTTATGGCAGTCTATGGGAAAGGCCTATTTTTCAGGTTCATTAGTGGACGGATAATGACTGAGATGCTGATGACATACATTGAAAATAATATTAATATATATATATATGTAGATATATATGTAGATATAATGAAAAAAATAATAACCACTTACTGTGGCCTGTCCTTTTTAATCAGTACATTCTTGTCAGGCGTTGGTTCTAGTCCTGCATTCTGCGGACCTCTGCGACTATTCTGAGACGAACTGTCCTCACTTACGCTGTTCAGGAATCTGAAATTTATTATTTTACAATGAGAGAAATCGTTAAAAATAAGGTTATATGGAGATGATATTTTTTTTTTAGAATTTTCCAGAATGCGAGTGAAGTTTTGCAAAGATCTATCTGCCTTATTTAACGGATCGTGCCATGAAAGTAACATTATATACTAGGTTTAGTACTGAAACTTACTTGTTCTTTCCTCGCGTTCTCTCCAGTACTTTGTACAACTTCTTGTTTAACGACGACGGTGTGGTAGACGGGCCATCCGTGCTGACTGAGGTTTCTGAGAGGCGCAAATGCTTTTCCAGCTGTTCCACGCCACCTGTTCAAGATTTTATATTTAGAACAATGTCTCTAGGTGCTTTTGCTTTTAGTTGATAACAATTGCATCTGGCTTGTGCTATCAGTTTACGCTGGTGGAGAAATAGGTGACGATGAAAGTAGATCTCTTGGCCCATCGTTATTAATTCATTAAGAATGAAAATGAAAAAAACGACCAAACCACGTCCACGATGGTTTTTGGAGGGAAATGCGGGGAGAATTAGACCCATTACGAACAATCCTTTCTCTCCTGTCTATGGGTGTAGACAAGGGATTTTTGAACATTTTTGTTTTGGGATATGGCGTGAATTTACTGGGTACAGAGGAAAAACACCTGAGTCCTCAGGAATGGCAACGCATGGGGGGTATCATGGGCGAAACAGTATACTCTGTTATGTCCATGGTACTGCTCATGTGTATAGGCGACGGTTACCACTTTCCATCAGGTGGGCCGTTAGCTTGTTTGCCATTCTAAATTATATATATATATAAAAAAAAAACATCTATATGTGTGAAAGAGTTTCTTCTGATGTCATTAAGGACCGAGGTCTTTGGCACTCAATTCTATTTACTTAATTCTTAAAGATACTAATGTCAAAGATACTCAAATACGTACATATATATTTTATACGGAGAACTCTCCATGTAAGAGTACAATATGTCAATACATTAGTGCAAGAAAATAAAAACTCGAGAGAAAGATCTGTACCGAAAATACCTGGCCAGTAATTATAGGTGCCACTAATGAGGAATCCACCATTTTACTTGAAATTTTAAATTCTGTTTTATCATTCTGATATGATATATTCATGTTACCAACCCGACTGCCAAACGTGACAACTATTAGCAAAATCCCTTTTAAAGGCGGGGGGGGGGGGGGGGGTGGGGGGGGGTTATTTTCAGAAGTTGTCAGTTAACGCTTGATATAGTGATGATAATTTTGATACGAACTACATACCGACTTTCTTGATAAGATCAATCAGTTCCTTGATCACTTTTGGGTCTTCGGCATCCACATCACTGGTGTCCTCCTGAACTTCCTCCTCGACTTCTTCTTCGCTCTACAAAAAGAGAAGCAGATTAATAATATTGGAATGATAATGTGGCATTTATAGCATTTCTTGTTACAAATTATCTTTCATTCGGTATTTGTTTTGAACCGTGATTTTATGCACGTGGATGGATACTTCCATAAGTAAGATAACTTAATACTATTTCACAAAAAATAAACCGACTTCAATTGTGGCAAGAGCAGCTATCTTGATTTAATACTAAACTACTGTACCGATTTCGATAAAATTTCTATGAGATTTATCCATAAGTATATATTTTCAGATATAACAAAACTTTCTAAATTAATTTATGGTTGACGGAGATATAAAAAAAAATAAGTAACTGAAAAAAAAAATAAGAAAAGTAAGTGAAAACTATTTTATTCCTAGATGAGGTATTAATTGATACACCAGGTTTTTGGTTCGATCTTTTAGAACGCGTCTGTGAAAACTGCATTGAATTTAATGCACTAGATTATTAACGGAGACGTATAAATGCATATGACTAACTTAGAATAGTTACAAGATGGATGAATACTAAATACAAAGATATTAATAATTATTAGATTATTTATAATGATTAGTTTTCTCTTATGTTTTACTAACTTTTTACACACTACTTCGTACACGTAAATTTCAGAAGTAGGAAAATCAGTTAAAGAGACCAGTATAGACGGGCTATTAAATTATCACACAAGACATCAGATTTTAGATCTTCAGAAATACTACTGTGAAAATCAGATTCAATTGGTGCAGTAATTTTTTAGTCATACCGAAATAAATATATGGACGATAGACATACAAAATCTCTAAAAATATTGTTTTGGTAACATCATATCAGCTTTTAACTGTCCACTGTTGGACAAGCCTCTCCCTTGGGGGGTTTGCCAGTATTTTTTAAGCTTTGAAGATGTTTTAAGAGCAACGCTGCTGTCTATCTCTCGCCTTCCTTTAGTCTTACGATATCTACGGGAAAGAAATGGGTGGCCTGTTTTATACCAGAACCACACGTCGAATTTTGGGATGTATTAGTTTTATTAAGACCTTTCACATATTTTTTACAAACACCTATCCAGTTACAATTTTAAATTTTATTTTTATTATTTTTTTATTTAACCTTCTTATGTGCCCACCATTCATGCGTCATGCCAGAACGAACAGTCAGACAAAATTGACTATTCAAAAATGCTTAAAATTAAATTATTCTTATAGATGAGGGTAGTCACCTCTGGTTCCGGTGTGGTAGTCGTCGTTGTCGTCGTCCTAAACAGAACTGAGTTCTTGGTGCTCAGCTTGATAGGTTTCCTCGTGGTGGTGGTCGTGGTGGTAGTGGTGGAGGTGACCTTCGCGGGTGCTTTCGTGGTCGCGCTCGGTTTTTTGCAGAGCACATTGCGCGCGAAGTCGCAAGAGTCGGCCGCTTTGTTGAAGAACAGACCTGGAGCGTATAGACGTTAATTTAAAGGATTATTCTTTATATACGACTGAAGGCTTGCTAACCATTAGATTCTCCGTTGTCCCTACGGAGTTATTTTTTTGAACTATACGTTATATTGCGGGAGTACATATCACTGGTTATTAGAAAAGAATATTTTGTTTAATTCCGCTATTCCATTGTTAGCAATGGAGTTGGACAGCCCCATTGCTAGCAATTTAACCTATCAGGTCGACCTCCACGTGCTTCCCCCTGGAAACCATCGTGAACAATTCTCGTTGAATTCGTCACGATGGGCTAACTGACCTACTTCATCCTCATCTATCATCCTTCACTGGTGCCCTATCAGCGTATACCGAAAGCGCGGGTGGCGTTACTATTGCATTATCACCTATAAAGAAAAGAACTCAAACTCATCTATATGGCTGAACGGGTTTAACTGAAATTTGGCATATGGATGGAAGACTAGGCTAGAATATCCTAGATTAGCTTATAATATATTTTTCAAATACATACAATCTAGTGAAACTGCTGGTATTATGTAATTTAGTTTTAAAGAATAAATTATTTTTGATGTAAACTCTATAGTGTTGCCGTCATCCGTTCCAGTTTAAAAAATCTGCAAGATACATCATGCTAAGATTATAAGAAATTACCAGAAGGACAGGTGAACTGGTGCGCTACGATGCCCAGGTTGGACGGTCCGGAGTCTAAGCACCAGAAGTACTTTTTGCAATCCCGGGGATGGGGGAAGAAGCCCTCATCTTTGCATTTGAAGTCTGAAAATGATATAAAGCAATGTTTACTAAGAAGTTAGTAGCACGAAAGCGATGGGATGAATTCTTTTTAAAAGAAAATATATATGGCCTGTAACTCTGTATCAAGCATCTAACTATATTATTTTTAATATTATATACTCATACTAGCGACCCGCCCCGGCTTCGCGCGGGTGCACATTACATCACATCCCATTAGAAACCTCTAAAATTATCAGTGTTTCTTTACTGTATTATGCATGTATTATACATATAAATCTTCCTCTTGAATCACTCTATCTATTAAATAAACCGTTTTAAAATCCGTTGCGTAGTTTTAAAGATTTAAGCATACATAGGGACGGACAGACAGCGACAGCGACTTTGTTTTATGCTATGTAGTGATGTAACAGATTAATTTCTTTGTTACCTCCTGACATTCAACTTTTTTTACCTTTTATACCTTTCTACCTGTACCTTTCCTGCACTAAATTACTCGCTAATTATTTTTTCTCTAACTGCATTGGGTTGGTTGGAAGATCTCCTTTAGAGATAAATCCACCCTTCCTAACAAGTTCTTAAACTAATCGCTGTATCTTATTTTCAAGTACATTAAAGAATATACCATATATATAAAAAATATAATTTTATTGCGACAATCATTATGAGGTTTGGAATATCATCGTCGTCGTCATATTAGCCGCTAACTGTCCACTGCTGGACATAGACCTCCCCTATAAAGGGAGGTTTTGCCAGTAATCGCTCGCTTGGCAGGTTGACAGGTTGGCAACCACAGTTAGGTTTTGGTGATGTTTTAAGAGAGACGCTGATGCCTATGCCTCGACTATTAAATTCCCTTTATCGCCTCTTACAACACCCACGGGAAAGGAAGGGATGGTCCATTCTACGCCGAGACAATAAAGCAATATTTAAAATTTGGAATATAGTTAGGTATTTTTTGAGATAAAAAAGGTTACAGTCCACTCTTAGTTATGCGGATGAAGTCACGAGCAAAAACTAGTCTTTTATAATAGGTAGACTGGGATAATAACAGTTTTATGTAATCTTACCAGCTCCTGGGTCGGGGGTGGTGGGCGGCTCCGGCGTGATCACGTTCCACGCTGGCGTGGTGCTGGTGAATGATGAACCACTCTTACGTTTGCTGCTCAGCGTCCTGGAGCAATAGCAGACACCAATTATTACCTCTTTCCGTATTAATTCATTCATATTTTTCCTACCATGTTACGCAACTACGTAATCAGTTTAATTCCCAATGGATTTTTACATTTGTTAGTTCCATTTTTTATTTTGCTTTTTTTACATATTTTTATTTATATTTTTGATATATTCTATTGATAATAGTACATATTCATAAATATTTGTATTAGATATGTTGGGATCGAACCTGTACCATCGGAAGGTGAGGTAGTGTGTTAAATTCTTAAGTTAAACACTTTTAACTCTGTGTTCAGATCAGTCAATTGTTACATTTTTTTATTAATTATTTCTTACTTATATATTTATTATTTGCCAATTAAATATTTCCTATTTTATGTCATATTGTTTACCAGAGGGAGACTTTGTACAAAAGTCGATTGCTTAAGTACCTCTGTCTCATTCGTGTTTCTACCATGAAGCAGTTATGTTTTCATGACTGTGTTTCGATTTGAAGGGTGGGATATGACAATGAATTTATAAGATACAGAGGAATAACACTTGAGTCCTCAGGAATGATTACGCATGGGAGGTATCATGGGCGAAACAGTATACTCTGTTATATCCATGGTACTGTTCATGTTCATAGGCGACGGTTATCACTTTCCATCAGGTAGGCCGTCAGCTTGTTTGCCATTCTAAGTTGTATAAAAAAAGTCAGCCTTACAGCCATGTTGACCATATACCATTTAACTTTGCGATGATGAAAGTGTTTTATTTTGTGTGTATGCGAATATTAAACGTTATTCTTACTTGGCAGCGGTGGACGGCTGGGCGGTGGTGGTAGTGGTGGTGGAGACGCGGGGCCGGTTGCGCCTCTTGGCGCTCGCTTTAGTCACCGGCTGCGACACTATAGCGTTGTCCGTGGCACTGCAAATTTGACAATTACTAAAAATTTAAAATTGATTTAAAAATAAAACGAGATTCTCAATTACACGCTAATGGGGGGAAAAGGGATTGTTAGTAATCGAGACTGAGAATCCCATTGCTAACAATATACCCAACCAGGTCGACCTTCTCGCGGTTCTCCCTGGAAACTATCATGGTTAATTCCTGATGAATTCATCATGATGGGCTAACTGGCCTGTTTTCATTCTCATCTATCACCCTTCACTGGTGCTCCGCCAGCGTATCCCACTAGCGCAGGCGGGGTTACCATACCATTTTCACCCATCAAAAAAAAATTACACGGTAGTAAAAAAAAACATAAAACATTTAACAATAAACAAAAATGAAATAGAAAAAAAAAACACTTAAATGGTGTCACTCAATTATATATGTCATGTTCGAAAGATTAATTGATTTCCAGTTAGTCCATCATTAAAAAATGATTAAGATGTAAGTCTAAAAATATTTTAAATTATATTATTTAGAATAAAAAAATATATTCAGTGTTATTAAAATTTAAAAAAAAAATTAACCAGGTTGTCTGTAAGAGATTGCTTTTAGCGATATGTCCGCCTTTTGTATATGCACATTCTGTATAAATACTCCTTGTATACATCTCCATTGTGCGCAATAAAGAGTTTATTATTATTATTATTTTATTAAAAAATATTAATATAATAAATAAATACACAAAACTTTAATGCATACAGAAAATACAAAAGTATATTATTTCAGAAAGTACATTACGAATAGAAATCTTAAATTTAGATTCATATTTCTTTACATTAAAATACCTTGAACGAGAAATTCTGATGAAGATTTCATGTTATAAATTTTTATGATGATATTTATTTAGTAGCATAGAATACTTTGTTAACAAAACTAAGTCGAGTGACGGCGCACTGTTCGCCGAAATATGGGCACGATGAGAAATATATTTAACTACCCTTTTAAGGATTATATTTTCAACCCCATTAGAGATTACTCAAGCAACAATATGTGTGTATTGAAATTGATTAACAATAATAATGTTACCCCAGCTTGGCTATGTATGCCTCCTTGGCTGCTTCGATGAGCGGGTACGGCTTCTCGTGACAGTTGCCGCGGAAGTCATCGTTGTCGATGGACCAGAACATTATACCTGCAACACATATCAAGTCACTACTTATAATAACGCTAGAGAGATACTTGTCAAAGATAACAGGTAAGAATTTATGGCCAGCATTATACATCCAACATCACCCATAATTTGGACATCATCATAGGGCATCATCATCATCATAGGCCTTTCCCTATTGTGGGGTTTTACTAGTAGTTGCCACGCTTGGCATCCTTCGATCATTAAGTTCTTTTAGTCGCCTTTTATTATAACTACGAGAAAGGAAGGGGTGCCCATTCTATGCCTGGACCACACGGCGAATACAGTCATACAAGCATAGACCTTTTAAAACTCGCAAGCCATTTAGATTGTATAAATAAAGGCCCTTTTCTTTATACAACTTAGAATGGCAAACAAGCTGACGGCCCACCTGATGGAAAGTGGTAATCGTCACCTATAGACATGAGCAGTACCATGGACATAACACAGTATGATATGAGTATTTCGCCCATGATACCCCCCATGCGTTGCCATTTCTGAGGACTCCGGTGTTATTCCTCTGTACCCTGTAAATTTACCTCATATCCCACCCTTCAAACCGAAACACAGCCATGCAAACACAACTGCTTCACGGTTGAAACACTAATAGGACAGAGGTACCCAAGCAATCGACTTTTGTACAAACATACACAGTAAAAACATAAACCAACCTTTTTAGTCATTATAATAGAAATAATAATTTAGAGCTCATAAAATTGGTTTATGTTAAAAAATTTAAACGAATTTATTCGACATTCCAAAGTAGAGATTTTTAAGTTTATTAAACCTTCCCGTGTTCAACTCACCTCCTAATCCATTCTCGGCGACGTATTCGGCCTTCTTTTTCACTATTTCCACATCGTCGTACCCGACCCACTGGTTGCCTTTAAACGCGACGGGGCCCATAGCATTCGGGTTAGGGTACATCACAGTCCACGGTTCGTCCACTTCGGTGGACTCCTCAGAATCCTCCTCTTCATCATCTTCGTCGTCATTTTGACGGACGCTGCGTTTTTTCTCTTTAGGCTTTAGAGCTTCACAAATCTGAAATGAAGTTAGGAATAATTACTTATTGATCATGTACGTAGGATCATTTATTAAATAGAAAAATGGGTTAAAATGTCGTTCTATTTTTTATTAACATTTTTTTAGCTAATAAATGTCTACACAAAAATAATCAAGAAATAATAATATATCGCTGTTCGTGATGAGGTGCGTTATATGACGAGCTACGGTTGTGTCAAACTGCGTAATATTATAAGCTACAATTATGACTATAAAATGAGCTGTGATTGCGTTAAACTGCGAAATACGACAAGCTGTGATTATGACCATTTGCGTATACAACGAGCTGTGATTTTGTTAAACTATGTAATATGACAAGCTGCGATTATAAATATTTTTATTCATATATTTCATTTAAAGTCTTTGAAACAAGGGAATATATTATATGAGACATGTACAATACGAGTTATAACAGTGAATAAAGAAAGATATGTAGGTATGTAAGAATAAAAGCGTTTGGGATTTAGTTTTGTAACACTAAAAGTGTGATGATCAAGTTACAGTATCTAGAAGTCTTACCTCGTAATAAGCCAAATATCCTTTCTCCCGCGTAGCATCTCCCTGCTCACCAGGTCCGTCTGCAGGGGAGCCGATCTCCACGGCATCAGGGTTGAACAATGTGTACGAACGGCCATACGTCGGTATACCGAGCACCAGTTTATTAGGATCCGCGCCGTTTTCAATGTAGAACTTAATTGTGTAGTCCTGGAAATTGAGATAATTTTGTAAGAAATTAATTATGTTCCCGAAGAGTATGATCCTCTGTCTAACCTCCTTAAAACAGAAATGTCTCAATGTTTTTTTTTTAAAGATGAGGGGCAAAAGAGCTTGCGGCTTACTTGATGGTAAGTGACTACCGCCGTCCATGATCACCCTCAATATTAAAGTTATTGAAGGTGTGTTGCCGGTCTTTAAAAAAGGAATATGCTCTTTTCTTGAAGGTTATGATGTTATATTGGTTCGGAAATACTGCTGCTGGAAGTTGATTCCAAAGAGTGATTGTGCGTGGAAGAAAGTGCCTTGAAAACAGTGGAAGACCGCCACTCATCTAGATGGTTGGCATGAAACTTTAGATATCTCTAAGGAGGTTAAACAAGGGAATACAGTTTGTATGAAGTTCCTTTCTGATGCACCTCTGCATTACAGTAAAGATTTGCTATGTGAAAGTTAATATTTTTACGCTGATAGGTTTACGATTTGTTTTTGGTATCTTGAAACGAATCCTTGGTCCCATCACTGCAGAATACTATGGTATTTTAGCTGGTAGGAGTCTGGCAGTAATCATTTGTTTCCCTCGGAAGGACTGTATGCCCATGACAGATTTCCCCATAGACGAAGCACTGAGAATTTTTAAGCGATTTCGAAACGGAAAAATTTCTTGATTTAAATATTAATTTATAATATTTGTATACTACGCGATGTATTCCCTAATTTTTTAACTTCTCGTAACAACGGAGATGTTGAGTTTTTTTTTATAATGTGTCAGTTACTTACAATGTTGAGTTCGTTGTCAGTGCTGTATTCGTTGGGTTCTTCCAGAGGGAACAGGGGCGCGTGGTGGTTTACCGCCGGCTCGAATGCTGAGTGATAGTCGTACGTTAGCAGATTCATCCAGTCCAAGTATCTGTGGGTGGTAAAATAATAAAAATTAAATGAGATTTTTGAGAGGTTAACGTATTTGCGAGATATAAGAAAAAACCGACTTTAACTGGGTCAAAATCAGTTTTTTTGATTTAAAAACTGAACTACTGAGCCGATTTTTATAAATTTGAAAAAATAAAGTGATCTGAAAGTGTAGTTTCAGAAAAAGAATGAATTTTAGAAATTGATCCACAAATGACGGAGTGATGAGGTAACAAACATAAATAAGTACAATCAAATTAAGAACTTATTCCGTTTTTGAAGTCCGTTGATAAAAGACACCGATGAAAAGCTATGTACATATATCGGAAGCAACACTAGAGTGAACCCTACCAATTGCAATCAAAATGTTTATGTAATGCAAAAGTTTTACAATTATTCCAGAATGTGTCCACGAAATGTCTCAGTCGTTCATTGGTATATGCGTTCATCGATTCATGATTCAAGTAACATTTTTCAATCGACTTCAAAACAGTGGAAGGTTCTTAATTCAACTGCATTTTTTTATTTTCAGATTGGTCCCATGGAAATTTTCTTAAAACCGATTTAGTTGTTCAGTTTAAAATAAATCAAAATAATGGTTTTTAACATTTTTGAAATTAGAGTTTTTTTTTTTTTTTGTAAAACATAATCTTAAATAATCATATATTATAATAAATTATATATAGTTCATAATTTTATTTTTAATTTGATAAAGGTGTACTTTATTAATTATACAGCATTATCATAATTACTTGTACAACAATTAGTCCTTAACGTAAAATTACCTTAACGTTGTCTTGAAAAGATTGCTCTCAGCAATAACACCGCCTTACTGTACTTATACAATTGTATCGTTGTGTTTGTAAATTGTCTTGCTTATTTCCTATATTGTATAATGCAAATAAAGTATACTCATTCATCCATACATACATTCATCCATACATTCATTCGTTAATTTGTGTCGTACCAAAATGTACTTGTGATATATTATCTAATAGTACTAGCTACTCGTGCTGCTATAATCGTTAGATATATAATTAAGATTAATATATCCAAGGTTGCGCATTGATTGAATATCCAACTATTTCCTGATACAACTCTGATCTATTTTTCATAAGAGATGATCAAGGTCTGTCTTAATATATATAGACTATTAATTCATAATTATAATAACCTTTTAACATTTTGTGATTCGCCTAATATTTATTAGGAATTAAGTGTAACGTCACATCACACCAAGAGATGTCGCCACTAGCCAGCCAATGCCGAGCTACACCTCCCTCCAGATACCGCCACACGCCAAGCTAAGTCATGCCAAAAGGGACTCTAAAGCCAAGGCATATACGCGAGCGAAGTGTCAATTATGTAGTCCTTTTATATTGAGACTAGCCTATATCTAATAAAAAAAAAGCTATCATCATATTTGTTGTGTTTAATAAGAGAATTCCTTTTTAAAATATAACTAAAAGCCAAACTACAGTTGCCGGAGGAAGGGTTTTTTAGTAATTAGGTCTAATGAACCCATTGCTAGCAATACAATATCAGGGGGGAAAAGGATTGTTAGTAATGGAGACTGAGAATCCCATTGCTAGCAATATTCCCAACCAGGTCGACCTCCTCGCGATTCTCCCTGAAAACTATCATGGTTAATTCCTGATGAATTCATCATGATGGGCTAACTGGCCTGTTTTCATTCTCATCTGTCACCCTTCACTGGTGCTCCGCCAGCGTATCCCGTTAGCGCAGGCGGAGTTACCATACCATTTTCATCCATCAAAAAAATACAATATCAGGTTGACTTCCACGCGGTTCCCCTGGAAACTATCGAGGTTAATTTTAGTGGAATTTGTCACGACGGGCTAACTGACCTGCTTTCATTGTCACCTATCATCCTTTACTAGTGCTCCGCCAGCGTATACCGATAGCGCAGGTGGGGTTACCATCCCATATAACCTATACTGGCAAAATCTCCCAAATAGTAAACTGCCATAAAGAATAGAATAGAATAGAATAGAAATCATTTATTCAAATAAACTTACATTGAAGCACTTTTGAAAAGTCATTACATTTTTTTTAATTTACCGCTCGTTCGGAAAGCTGTCTCATCACAAGAAGAACGAGCAAGAAACTTGCGTGATGCTCTTTTAAATAATTTTATTATTATTTTACATTTTTAAGTTTAATTGTGTGAGTAAGAATGTCCCTGTTCCTTATGGCATATCTATAAGGGAAGCATATGTTCAGCAGTGAATTGGTAATGGTTGATATCATGATAGATATAATGATAGTGTAATAGCGGTAAAGTTATGAGCCATCTATATAGATAGGTCTCGTCTATTTCTCCCGTAAAGCAGTACCTGTGAGTTATGTCATGGCTTTGCTAAAAGTGAATTGGTTATAACGATTTTTTTTTATCCAACTTAGAATGGTATACAAACTGACGGCCTACCTGATGGAAAGTGGTAACCGTCGTCTATAGACATGAGCAGTAGCATGAGCAGCGAAACAGTATACTCTGTTATAGTATACTGTTTCGCCCATGATACCCCCTATGCGTTGCCATTCCTGAGGACTCAGATGTTATTTCTCTGTACCCTGTAAATTCACGCCATAGCCCACCCTTCAAACCGAAACACAGCCATGCAAACACAACTGCTTCACGGTTGAAACACGAATGGGACAGAGGTAGTCAAGCAATCGACTTTTGTACAAAGTCTCCCTCTGGTTATCTTTTTAATTAAAAATAGTAATGAAAAAAGGAATCATTCAGTATTTTGTGTGGAGCAAAAGTTTTAATTATAATTCCTTTCAATCGACTTCAAAAAGAAGAAAGTTCTCAATTCGATATTTTGTATATTTGTTACCTCATATCTATGTTAGTTGTAAACCGATTTCAAAAATTATTTTTTTATTCGAATGGAATTTGGTCTTATGTAACTTTTATCAAAATTGATTTTTTTGTTTGGTTTTTAAATAAAAATAATTGATTTTTCCACAATTCCAATAGTTTTATTTCAAACACAATTTTAATTATAATTAAAAAGATTTAAATCCAAAAATCCATTTTACATAAATGTTAAAAAATAACACAATACCATCATGCAAGGAATAGGTGTTATCGCAAATCCATAATCACTATTAGGACTTACGGATGTTCCTACCAGTAGATACCTGTTATTTGGTGAACGCAAAACGAAAAGGTCAAGGTATTGAAACGTCTTAGTCCAAAAATCCGGTTTGACAATCCTTAACCTTATAGCGAGCTAAACTTATCAGCGGTTATTGATCATGGTCGAACAAACTTGATCTGATGAACAACATACCCTGCTTAGGCGCCTGAGGCGCAATCTTTTGTTTATTGATAAAGGATTGTTCACGATATTAATACAATACGATTGATCGCTTAATGTAGTCATATTATGTTTGCATATCAGCTTCGGTGGTCTGGGTGTGTATCACAAATGTCGGATGGTAGGGTTTCACAGAATAACAACGATGCCTACGCCCACTTTCTATCATCGTACGGCTCGCCATCGACAGGGAGTTCAGCCTCATACCTTACAGCCTAAATGGTCGCGTACAACGCGGTTTCAAAGATGTTTTCTCCCACGAACACTCAGGTTATGGAATGAGCTCCCTGTCGAGGTTTTCCCAAGAGACTACAGCATGGGGTTCTTCAAAAGGGGGTAAAGAGGTTTCTTCAGGGTCGGCAACGCGCGCGTAATACCTCTGGTATTGCAGGCGTTCATAGGCTACGGTAACCGCTTACCATCAGGTGGGCCGTATGCTCGTTTGCCACCTCAGCGGTATAAAAAAAAGAATATGGAACCTGGAATGTTCAAAAATTTTAATCATTTTTCCATACATATTTTTTCAGGTAGACTCCAGTTTCTTTAGAAAAAGGTTTAGTCTTCAACTAACTTCAAAAACAAGGAAGTTTTCAATTCGGTTGTATTTTTTTTTTACGTTTGTTACCTCATAACTCCGTCTAAACCTATTTGTAAAAATCTTTTTTTTTTTTATCTAAAAGGATATAGTTACAGATAGGTTTTTTTAGAAACCGCAACATAGCCATGCAAACATAACTGCTTCACGGTTGAAACACGTATGGGACAGAGGTACCCAAGCAAACGACTTTTGTACAAAGTCTCCCTCTAATGGAGTTATGAGGTAACAAACATAAAATAAACCCTAATTGAAATTCTAATTTTTGAAATCGGATAAAAACTTAGTGAAAATTAACAGTACAATATTACCCTGAAAATCATTGAATACATAAAATAACACTTTCCCCTTTCAAGTTTTCAAGGTTGACTGAAAGAATTCCCTTTAAGAGATAAGTCTGCCTGTGTACATTCTGCTATAACCTAATATCTATACTATATGGGGGGAAAGGCATTGTTAGTAATGGAGACTAAAAATCCCATTGCTAGCAATATACCTAACCAGGTCGACCTCCACGCGGTTCCCCCTGGAAACTATCATGATTAATTCCTGATGAATTCATCATGATAGGCTAACTGGCCTGTTTTCATTCTCATCTATTACCCTTCACTGGTGCTCTGGCAGCGTATCCCGTTAGCGCAGACAGAGTTACCAATCTATTTTCATCTAATAAAAAAAATATCTATACTATAAGTGAATGTACAAAAGCATATAAATAAATAATAACAAACCGCTATGTATTCCACGTAATAACAATTTCGGTGACGCTCGACGACGGCACGCGGCACCGGAAACCGGAAACGGCGTTCCGTTCCATTATAGCAGTGCATTCGGCTGCATATGCAAATTGTATCACAGTTTGTTTGTTACACAAGCACGCTTGCTCATAAAGACAAAGGAAACAGAGCGTGCAGCCGTCTGGGGAAGACGATATACATTGTTCAAGTAAGATGCTGGTTGTTTAGTGTGATTATAGTCGTTAGTGCGCTGCGAGTGCAATTTCCACATATTTGTAATATTTTCTTATAATTGTTTGTATTTAGGATAAGTTTACTATTGTAATCTTTTGGAGGAAACAATAAAGAGCATCTGTCTACCAATATTTTAAAATTTAGATTTGACAGTTGCGGGCGCATTTTATAATTTTTTTTACCTTACTACTCTTTTTACAATTGTTAATAATTACTCTTCTCTTATACGTTATATTAATTGTATGCTCTTCTCCATCCAAAGGTTGTCTGGAAGAGATCACCCTTAGCGATAAGGTTGCCCTTTGCTTTCGCAGTATAAATAGATAGTTTTTATTGTTTCCTTCATAATAAATAATAATAAATATTACAATAGTAAACTTATTATAAATACAAATAATTACAAAAAAATTTTACACTGAGTAACTAACCACTAACACTTACCAGAGGGAGACTTTGTACAAAAGTCGATTGCTTGGGTACCTCTGTTCCATTCGTGTTTCAACCGTGAAGCAGTTGTGTTTGCATGGCTGTGTTTCGGTTTGAAGGGTGGGATATGGCGTGAATTTACTGGGTACAGAGGAATAACACCTTAGTCCTAAGGAATGGCAACGCATGGGGGATATCATGGGAAACAGTATACTCTGTCTGTCAGTCTGACTGGAGGCACAAAACTCTGTTCGTTATTTTAAATACTATAAATATAGAGACATAATATGTATGATAATGTAAACATATAAATGTACATGTACATTTTAAGTTATTGATACATACTATAGTATATATATATATATATATATATATATATATATATATATATATATATAGACATATATTAAGGATTACTTTAGAAAGTAATTGATTACTAGTCGTATGAAATTATGTAAATTTTAATTGGGATGAAATGATTATAGAACACGGTATTATAGTCGATACAAATCAATCGAATATTTATTTTTCCAGTATACTTAATTTTAAATTACCCTGTAATTCTCTTAATGTAATGTTATATTTTATAATTTCGATAGAAAGCAGAAAGATTAATATAGAAACAGTTATATGTAAATAGTCGTTAAGCCAGTCCATATCATGAGTCTCGCGATTTATCTTACACCAGGCCACTTTCTTAATAAATTCCGAGATATTTTAAAATACATAGATAATACGTAAATACGCAATGCTTTTAGTACGTTACATGATTTGTACTAGATGAATTTGTACTAGCTTTAACCCGCAATTTCATCCACGGGACAGGGGTATGTTCTCTGACTGAAAGAAAAAACCTAACCTGTGCTGCTATCCTTTTGCTGTTGTTATAATAAAAATTAAATAAATAAACTCACGACTGCGACTCTTAATGGTGAAGTCGACTATTAGCCATCGTGGTGAATGTACATAACTCTCGACATGCCCTACATATTTCGCCAAGCATATATTATAACCTATGGTAGGGCTACCGCCATCACTCTGATTCATTTATATAAACGTTAAATTAAAATTTTCCAAACAGAGCTCATGATTAAATAAATTTTAATTTAAAATTAATAAAAAATAACTTACTTTATTTCCTTTTATTTCTATTTATATGGTTCTAAGTCTATTTTACTGAATAAGGTGTTATCTTGCGGAAGTCTATATCACTGGTAAGCTGATTAAAATTATTTTGTTTAATTCCGCTGCCATTAGTATGTGTCCAACACTCGAAGATTGACAACCACTATTACTACCAGAAGTTCCACAACCTTCCATATTAGTCATCAATCTTCGACGACCAATCGTTAACCGGTCAGCGTTTAGACGCCGGTTAACACTAGGTTCCTAGCAGCGGTCTAATAATTTGCCTGAAGATGCCTCGTTTAAAGGTGACACATGTATCGTAAAACGTGTGTAAACAAAATGGCAGTCAAATATTGATGGCTAATATGGAAAGTTGTGCAACTTCTGGTAGTAATAGTGGTGGTCAATCTTCGAGTGTTGCCAGTCATACACATACTAATGGTAGCGGAATTAAACAAAATAATTCTAAACAAATAAATCTAATTAAGTAATATTTTCTATCTAATTAACTCAAATTTTGTATGATTCATCCAATGTCGTTCGAATCCAATTTGTCTAGGGTATATTAGACATACAATGTATCAATGGCGACCATACAATTGCAGGGCTTCAAAACGCCTTCACCATTGTGTATTCACCATTGTATACATTTAAATCAGCTGACGGCTTACGACACAGTAATCATAGCGTATTTTATATGTATATTAGTCACATGTATGTAGTAAGACTATGAGCCAACGAATTTATAGTTGATATGTCTAATGACTCCTATGATACATTCATTATTTTAATGTAACCAAATTACCTAAATTATAAGTAAATGGGCATTTTTTTTTTATTATTTGTTCTTAATTTTATTTACTAAAGTTTTTTTAATGTATCTTAACTGATGTATTATAAACAAAATATTATTTTTATTATTATTTTTTGTTTATTTTAAAGTGGAAACATACAATACCTAAAACATATAAATAGTAAATACAGCTATAATATAAATCAGTGAAATTTCCACAAAAAACTAACAAATCAAATGAACGAGAGCACATAATAAATATAAAAAAATATGACAATACAAAAAAAGAAAAGAAACATAACAATTAACAATTTTAAAATGTTTTTTTTTTCTTTCTAATCAAATGGAGTTTGCTCGAAGTTTCTGTTTAACATTTTTTTTTACAACACAAGGGGCAAACGAGCATGCGGCTCACCTGATGGTAAGTGACTACCGCCGCCCATGATCATCCACAACACCAGCGGCATTGCAGGTGTGCTGCCGGCCTTTAAAAAAGGAATATACTCTTTTCTTGAAGGTTATGTTGTCGTATCGGTTCGGAAATACTGGTGCTGGAAGTTGATTCCAAAGAATGGTTGTGCGTGGAAGAAAGTGCCTTGAAAAACGCACGGTGGAAGACCGCCACTCGTCCAGATGATAGGGATGAAACTTTAGTTTGTGGCGGGTTGTACGGTGGTGAAAATCAGCAGCAGGTATCAAGATGATGCACAGAGATGCAACATCTCTGCGCAGTTTCAGTGGGTCACGTGTTTCACATGTCTTTTATATAAGTTTATATCTTCTCTGAATACGTCTTAAGAGAGGAACTGCTGATTATAATAATTGCAGGCTCTTATAAGATAAGTATTACTCATGTAATTTGTTTGTGAAAAAGGTATACTAAATAACTTATTATTTGTAGAATTAACCCGAGGACATCGTATATTAACATTACTCAACAGAAAAGGTGATTCAATAAGATTATTCATATGTTTATTTATTTTTAATTACTGACAATAAAGTGCCTACAGAGACATTTACTAATGAAACGAGACTCAAAGCTATCAATAGATAATTTTCCAGAGGGAGACTTTGTACAAGTCGTTTGCTTGGCACTGTTCCATTCATGTTTTAACCGTGAAACAGTTTTTTTTTTAATGGGTACAAGTGGTATGGTAACCCCGCCTGCGCTAAAGGGATACTCTGCCGGAGCACCAGTGAAGGGTGATGGATGAGAATGAAAACAGGCCAGTTAGCCCATCATGATGAATTCATCAGGAATTAACCATGATAGTTTCCAGGGAGAACCGCGAGGAGGTCGGCCTGGTTGGGTATATTGCTAGCAATGGGATTCTCAGTCTCCATTACTAACAATCCATTTTCCCCCTAACCGTGAAACAGTTATAGATATATATTTATATTCAATACAATCATTCTACAAACAAGTAGTTACTGTAATATATTCACTTTAACTTTCCGCAAAAGTATTAGTACCTAATTTATTCCATACATGTCAAGGTCCCGGATTCAATTCCATAACCGAAAACTGTACACCGTTTCTCGTTCACATAGCTGCAACCCATTTCTCCATGTCAACCATACAAACGTTAGTCGAGTGAATTGTAAGAGCAGTTAAACAGTGTAAAATTCCTGTTTGACACCATGAAATTTCTAATATGTATGTAAATGTATGTCCCCGTTCGGCGATTAAGTAAGAATACAATACAATAATACTTCTAATATTGTTGTTCTTGTTTTTTATTTGTTTAATTTAGTATTAGTTAATTTGTTTAATATACCAGAGGGAGACTTTGTACAAAAGTCTATTGCTTGGATACCTCTGTCCCATTCGTGTTTAGAGTATACTGTTTCACCCATGATAGAGTATACTGTTTCACCCATGATACCCCCCATGCATTGCCATTCCTGAGGACTCAGGTGTTATTCCTCTGTACCCAGTAAATTCAGTAGATTTCTTCACAGCTTCAAGGGATTGCGGACTTGACTGGTTTGTTATTGATATTTGATATCGATTTCAGTTTGGTGCCTTTACACGTTCTATAATTTGCTTAATCGTATATTGGATACCTACTTAATTTATGTTAATAGATCAAGGTGCTAATATAAAATAATTGCATGTAAACATGTTTGAAAAATACTCAGCATTCCGAAGTAGAAGGCACGTTGTGGTTTTGACAGATCGAGCCAATGACATTGGTTCATAAATACTTCTTTTATTATATACTAGCGACCCGCCCCGAATCGCACGGGTGGACATTTTTAAAAGTGCCCATTAAGGCTGCACACGCGACGGAAGCTTAAAATGGTGTAACTTCTCCCGTTTTCCCAACATTTCCCTTTACTGCTCTGCTCCTATTGATCGTAGCGTGATGAAAAGTATACTATAACCTACCCAGGAGTATGAAGAATAATTATAACAAATTTCGTAAAAATCCGTCGAGTAGTTTTTGTATCTATAACGAACATACAGACAGGCAGACAAAAATTTTACTGATTGCATTTTTGGCGTCAGTATCGATCACTAATCACCCCCTGATAGTTATTTTGGAAATATATTTTATGTACAGAATTGACCTGTCTACAGATTTATTATAAGTATAGATTATATCTGTGGCGCTGACAGTCGGCGATAATTTATAAAAGACATATTATTATAGCTTTTAATTGTCCACTGCTGAACATAATCCTATCCCTTGGGGGCTTTGCCAGTAGTTGCCACGCTTGGTAGGCGGATTGGCAACCGCAGTCAGGACTGGAGATGTTTTAAGAGAGACGCTACTGTCTATCCCTCGCCCTCCCTTAGGCGCCTCCTACGATACCCACGGGAAAGGAAGGGGTGGCCTATTCTATGCCGGGATCACACAGGATAAACTCAGACCTTTGTAATATGATTTGTGTTGGGAGGTCAATTAATATAAAGTTTATTTTATATCTTTTTGTAACGATGTTTTGTTTATTTAATAATTCATTAGTATATTATGTGTACAAGGAAGACTTAATGCTCTCTCTCTCTCTATATATATATATATACTAGCTAACTCGGCAAACGTTGTTTTACCATATAAATTATTTCTAGAACTATACATGAAATTTTCTCGTACTACAATTATTATATTCGATTGTCATTTTGCAACCCTATTGCGGCATATAAAAATCGCGATTAAAAAACAGGGGTTAAAAAGAAAAGCGTGAAAATTTGAACTTGTATGTATTTTTAATGCTAAATCATAATAAAAATAAAAAATTTTGACAAAAAAATATATTTAATAATTTATATTTTTATTTGTTTACGACTACTAAAATAATTCTATTTTTGAATGTGAATTTCAAATAAAAGATTTTTTTTTATTTATTAGGCTTAGGCCAGAAACCAGCTGACAGTAATTCAAAGATATTTTTTTTAATATTATTATTATTTAATATTAAATCTGTGACCATAGACAATGATTAGGCAAGATGTGACATTGAATTAGGTAGTAATTGTGCAATACGATACTCAATCATTTCACAAGCGCGTTTGCATGTTATATGATTATAAAATATATTTACACAGTGTGATTTGGTAATTTGTATGTCGAACTTCGTGTAGGCTCTGCATCGATTTGTTTTAGTTCATGGTGTAATCGTGAAGAAGCGATTATGTTTATGGACTCTTATTAACGATATTTGTTCTGCTTGTGACATATTGTAAGCTTTCGTTTGCTCAATATTTAATAATCATACTTGTAATAATGGGTTAATATAACCTACTAGCACTGATTGTCGTTGTCTAGTTTTTTTTTTTAATAGTTCTGTGTTGTGTAGATGCCTTGTCTAGTTTTAGTAACTGACTATTCTGCGGCTTTGTCCGTATTGGCATAAAAAGAACATTTCTATGTTATTTTTTTATAATGCATAGAGTATTAGGCATGCAGCTCACTCGATGGTAAGTGACTATCGCCTCCCAGGAGCACCATCAATAGCAAATAAACTGCAGTTGTGCTGCCCGTCTTTTAATATAAAATGATATTTTTTTTCTTTAAGGTTAGGATGTCGTATGAATTCAGAAATACTGCTGTTGGAAGTTGATTCCAAAAAATTTTTTTGATTAAAAGATATAAATCAGTTTAGAAGCAGAGAACTTTTTAAATCACCAATTAGAAATATTGAAAAATGAATGAATGAATAAATGAAAATTCTTCATTGTTTAAATAATGATACAGTTTATAAAGATTAACAAATGTGTACACTAAAAAAATTAATAATTAATTACATAAACTTATTAACATAAATGTAAGATAAAGAGGCGGTAATGGACGGTCTTATCTCTAAACAGTAATCTCTTCCAGGCAATCTTAGGATGCAGATGAATAATAAAATATTTCATTATTTTTAATTATAAATAGTTACTTGTAATTGCAACATTGCCACTCTTTGGTAACTTAAAGATTATCAAAGTGTAGCAACGATTCCATACACTATAGTGACCGTTTACATCAGACAGGCTGTATACCTTTTTGCCACTATTGTGGTACTCATATTAAAATAAGTAAGATTTCAGAAGGCCTTCCTCCTGCGAACACGAATGGTGTTCTTGCTAAGATTTATCCTAGATATATAGATAATTTATTTGCATTACTTACTTACAGCACACAAATTACAACATACATATACAAAAAAAAAGCGAGATAACATAAATGATAAATAAAAATACACAAAGCTAAATACAATTTTCGTTTGTAGTGTGCCATAGCAATACAAAATGGCCACAACTCAGTTTATTGCTTCGCCCTCAAAAGAGCAAAACACTGATATTCTATCTTATATCCTAAAGCGCGCATAATGTCCCTGCCGTTATAGGCGTCCATAGGCTATGGTAAACCCATTTACGTTATATATCCGATTGCTTGTTAGTATATATTAGTTTTTACCATATTTTATTAGTTAGTACCATAGTAGTATAAAAAAAAGTAAACAAAAATCTAACTTACTTATTCAATGTCTTCACATCAAATCCCTTTTGTATGTACTCGATACCAGCCGGTACAGCCATGGTGAGCAGCAGCCTGGGTTTCCCAGTTTTCTCTGACTCCTTCTCAAACTCCTCGCGAAGTTCCTTCACCAGTTTGGCATAGTTATCCCTGTCTTTTGGCTTGCCGCCGTCTCTGAACGCGGGGTACTCCCAGTCAAGATCCAGCCCGTCGAATCGGTTCTGCCTGAGGAACTGTGGAAGGACAATATATTATGAATAAGGCAGTATAAGAGGGAGACAAAAAGACTGTAAAGAAGTTACCTGTATACTTTTGTCCTACTTGTATTTCAGACATAAGTAGGATATCTCTTTAAACCGATATACGAGGTTTGTCCGGAAAGTACGTATAAAAGTTTTTTAAAAATTTTATTTTACAATTATTCAGGTAAATCAATTTTATCCCCTTCAAAGTACTCCCCCTGTGACATAATGCACTTGTGCCAACGCCGTTTCCACTGTGAGAAGGCTCCTTGAAAGTCCTCTGGTTGTAGGTTTCTCAGCTGCCCCGTCGTAGCTTTTTTTATCTCATTTATGTCCCCCAAATGCCGCCCCCGAAGTACCAATTTGGTTTTTGGGAACAAGAAGAAGTCACACGGGGCCAAATCCGGCGAATAGGGGGGGGGAGGCTGTTCGGTCACCGTAATGGAATTTTTACTCAAAAACTCACGGACAACAAGAGAGGTGTGGGCAGGGGCATTGTCGTGGTGAAGAATCCAACGCCCCTCTCGCGCCAATTCTGGACGAACTCGTGCCACACGAGCTTTGAGGCGTCTGAGCACATCGACGTAGAATTTTCCATCAACTGTCTGGCCTGGAGGGACGAATTCTTGATGGACAATCCCCCGAACATCGAAAAAAAACAATCAACATTGTCTTGACATTTGAGCGGGATTTTCTTGATTTTTTTATTCGTGGTTCCCCGGATGTCTTCCACTCTTTGCTTTCACGGCCATTCTTGCCGAGTTTCGAGAGAAACTTGATTACGACGCGCTGCTCTTCAACGGAAGCGGGCTCCATGCCGACGGGGTTTCGTTAAGAGGTAACTTCACAGATGGCGTGACAAGCCATATATTAAAGTTCGCACCGCACGGCGGTCAGACCAGAACTGAAGCATTGTTAGGGACATAAGGAAGGGGTCCTGCGCTTACCTGGCCTCCCCACTCCTCTTTCTCGCATTCCAGAACACTTTTATACGAACTTTCCGGACAGACCTCGTATAGGCCTTCGCATGTATTTCGGTTTGAAGAGTGTCATGTGGAGCTATGTGACAAGCGCCGGATGTACGTATAATATCTTTATAAAGGCGAAGAGATTGTTAGTACTGAGAACTAGCGGCCCTCTAGCATCTATCGTGATTAATTTCAGACCAATTTGTCACAATGATTAAATAACTGACCTGTCTTCATCTTCACCTCTCATCTCTCATTGGTAACCTACTTGTGTATACTGATAGTACAGATGGGGTTACTATTCCATTTTCATGATAAAAATATACCTTAGGCTTATGCATATATGACCGCGTGGCCCCGGCATAAAATAGGCCACCCCTTCCTTTCCCGTGAGTGTCGTAAAAGGCGATTAAGGGAAGGCGAGGGATGGGCAGCAGCGTAAGTAGCTCTTAAAACATCTCCAAGCCTGCGGTTGCCAACCAACCTGCCAAGCGTGGTAACTACTGGCAGAAGCCCTCAAGGGGGAGGCTTATGTTCAGCAGTGGACAGTTAAAGGCTGATATGATGATGATGATGATGCATATATGTACCATAGATATCACTATACAGTCTGTAACATCCATGATGCAGTCCAGGTGTCTAAGTGACAGTTCCCACTTTTATTTCTGGCAATGAATGCCTTAATACTGTTTTGAACTAATCTAGTAATTGCTTTGCTCTCCCTCTCCAAGGTCTAAATTGGAACTGACCAAAGCCAACATTGAAGGTAAATTAGGATTATTATGGAAGCAATATTAATATACTTGATCTGACACCGGTCACTCTGCGAAACGTCTAATGGCGGAGAAAGTAGTTCTATAACTCTCATGTTGTACAAATCTTATAAACAGGGCTGATAACTTGCATAAAATATTTATTTATTGTTAATTTATATAATCATAAATCCTATCTATCTAAATCATCCCCTAGGGGGATTTTCCCAGTAGTTGCCAGTCTTGGCAGGAGGTTGGCAACTGTAGTTAGGTTTTAGAGATGTTTCAAGAGGGACGCTGCTACCCATCCCTCGCCCTCTCGTAGTCTGCTCTTACAACACCCACGGTAAAGGAAGGGGTGGCCTATTCTATGCCGGGACCACACGGGACACTATGTATATATATTAAAGTCTCCATAATTGTATTGGTCAAATATAACTGATTTTATCAAAAATATATAAAACGCTATACAATTTAATCCTTACTAATAAAAATAAAAGTGAGTTTGTTTGTTACCTTTTAGCGCCTTAAAGATCTTAAAGCTAATCGTTATGAAATGTAGTATATATCTATGTACTATATAAAATGGAAAAGAACATAAATATAGCCCCCCCCCCTTATGGGGGAGCCATAAGATGAGTTTTGCTAGTAGTTGCCACATTTCCAAGGCGGACTTAAGTTTTGGTGACGTTTCAAAAGGGACACTGCTGTCCATCTCGACCATTATGTTCCCTTAGTCGCCTCTTACGACACCCACGGGAAAAGAAGGGGAAGTCCATTCCAAGTTAGTTACATGCAAACTAGCAGTATTAGCTACAACCCTATGTTGATTTTTTTTTTACCATTACGCAGCATTTAAGTTACTACTTTCCATCAAATAAGTTACTCGTATTTGTTAACGACTCCCAGTATTAATATAAATCCATGATTGCATCACGTAACGTTGAATAAATTAATTCTTAATCTTCGTTCAAATGAGAAAAAGACAAATGACAACCCTACAAATTCATACACTCAATTTATTATACTGTAGAAGCTAATGACCGCGGTCACATAAAATTAATCACGCGATCTGCTGTTCCTGTCTTTAATTACTTTTTAATTATAATTGAATGTTTACTGTAGTTATATACTGACGCGAACAGCTTGCTTATATGCAGTTCAAGCTGCTTAGTGATTAAAGTAGACGGATATCTCATTTATATGACTTTGTATTCAATTTCTCTGGCAAATAACGCCAGAGGGAGTATACATGATTCATATGCTTGTGTTCCACGACCCTACGTGTGTTTCTTCGGTGAAGTAGCTGTACTTACATGAAGTGTGCTTCGGTTTGAAGTGTGGGGCATGACCGTGATATTATGAAAAACGCCATGGGCGTTATATGTTCTGTGACATTTATGGTGCTCTTCATGTCTATAGATTAAAATCTGGTAGACCATCTGCTTATTTGTTTCTCCACTATGTGAATGTGAAAAAGACTCCATTTTCCGCGCTTAGCCTCTCACTTGGGCCATAGTGCGTATTGTGCTTCTCCACTAATTAGGTAAAGTTTTTACTAAAGTGGATACTATTTGGTGTTTAGGTACTATATGGATTTGAGAAGGACATAGGCTACTTTTTACTCCGGTCAATGAACATATTCCGGTTACGTCAGAGTTTTAGCAGAGGAAGACTTTGTATAAAAGTCGTTTGCTTGGGCACCTCTGTTCCATTCTTCAATCGTAAAGCAGTTGTGTTTGCATGGCTGGGTTTTCTTTTGAACGGTAGGATACGGCAGTGAATTTACAGAGTACAGGGCTAACACCTTTGTCTTCGAATAGGAATTGCAGCGTTTGGGGGTGGTATCATGGCGAAACAGTATACTCTGTTATGTCTATGATACTGTCATGTCTATAGGCGACGGTTACCACTTTCCAGTAAGTAGGCCATCAGCTTGTTTGCCATTCCATTACAAAGTCGTAGATGAAAACTTGTAAATAATAATAAAAATACCTTAATAGCATTCCTGACGAACTCTTTTCTTCGCTCCCGCGACGCGACCATGGGCGAGAATCTGGTGGAGCCCTCGTTCCAGCCACCAATGGCCAGTAATGTCTTCAGATTCTTATTATACGTCTTCAGACCAGTGAACTTCGCGTAACCACCTGTGAAATAATAATTCAGAATAAGAATTAAGAAACCGCATGCTCGGTTGCCCCCTGCGCTGTAAAAAAAAAAAACCAGCCAAGTGCGAGTCAGATTCACGCATTAGTTCTTTATAGATTATAATTGAAAAAAATATATCATCATGCCAGCCAGTATCTGACCACTGCTGAACATAGGCCTCTCCCATAGACAGCCATAAAAAACAGTCCTGAGCCACCTGCATCTATTAACTCCTTGCAATGCGTTTGAGGTTGTTGCCTTTTTGCTTTGACTTCCACGAGACAGGCTTTGCCTAGTGTGGGGTCATAGTTATATTGTACTACAGGCTAATTTTTTTAAGGAAATAAAGTTATTATTATTATATTGTCCTTTAACTCGTATTATATTTGTATTGTAACATATGACGTCCAAAAATATAATGGTTTTTCTTACGTGGCTTGTTAAAATAATATTAAATACGTTACTTGTTTTTTATTTGTGTCACTATTTGTGTATTATTCGATTGCTGTTTAGTCCCGGCATAGAATAGGCCACCCCTTCCTTTCCCGTGAGTGTCGTAAGAGGCGACTAAGGGAGGGCGAGGTATGAGCACTTCCCACTTATAACATCTCCAAAGCCTAACTACGCTTGCCAATCTGCTTACCAAGTATGGCAACTACTGGTAAAACTCCCCTTATAGGGAAGGCTTATGTTCAGCAGTGGACAGTTAAAGGCTGGTATGATGATGATGATTGGTTACTAATTGACATCATTAATTTGTCTTATGGTCGAGTCAATTAATCATTTACTTAGATTTTCATTATGTTGAAGCAAACTATACTATGAGTAAATTTACCAGAGGGAGACTTTGTATAAAAGTCGATTACTTGGGTAGCTCTGTCCCATTCGTGTTTCTACCGTGAAGCGGTTGTGTTTGCATGGCTGTGTTTCGGTTTGAAGGGTATATATGGCGTGAATTTACAGGGAACAGAGGAATAACAACTGAGTCCTCAGGAATGGCAACGCATGGGGGGGTATCATGGGCGAAACAGTTTACTTTGTTATGTCCATGGTACTGCTCATGTCTATAGGCGATGGTTACCACTTTTCATCAGATGGGCCGTCAGCTTGTTTGCTATTCTAAGATGTATAAAAAAAAATTACTCTAAAAAATTAAATAAACAAAATGAGGTTTGCTGACTCACCTTTCTCGATATCCTGGTACTTGTCGAATGGTTTAAGTGTATTCTCCTTGGTAAAAGCCCCGAATGCATATATTAAATGCGTACACAAGTATGGGTTGATATTTTGTGGGTTGAATTTGGCTGTGCCCGGCCGGTACACCGACCAGTTTGTGTAGTAACATACCACGCGGGGCTCGCTCGCTTGTGCTAGAACAAAACATGAATATTAGTATAGTTAGTACTATTTATCTTCACACGAAGTTCATTGAAGGATAGGCAGTGAGAAAAGGCCTCTAGTTCTATTAATATTATAAATGCGAAAGTTTATAAATGAGTTATGATCAAACGGAGGTTTGTTACTCTTTCATATAAAAACTACTAGACAAATTTGAATAAAGTTTAGTATACAAATAGGTTATATCCTAACTTAGCACACAGAATACTTTATATACAGATTCACGTGGGAAAAGCCGAGGAGCATAGCTAGTAAGATTATACGTTGATATTCATAGGTGGTTCGGACACAATTTACCTACTATTAAGTGGGCCGCTTGCTTATTTTCCATTTCAAGTTGTATTCTAAAAAAACTTTCGTCTGCTAATATGACAATAATAATACCTGTACAGAAATCTTATAGTCTAGGATTGGGCAGCAGCGTCCCTCTTAAAACATCTCTTAAAGCCTAACTACGGTTGCCAACTCGCCTACCAAGCGTGCCAACTACTAGCAAAGCTCCCCTTATGGGGAAGGCTTATGTTCAGCAGTGGACAGTTAACGGCTGAAATAATAACAATAAAAAAAATACAAAAAACTAAATTTTCTATATATAATATATATAATAGCTTTCTATATATAATAGCTTATAAAGAATCTTATTTGTATGAGTGGGAAGCTTCAGTTCGAATTCTCTCAAACCAAATACCAACTTTCGTTACTTTTGACGCAACGTTAGCCCAATTTCGAGACAGAATATAAAAAGTGAAACACCATTAATAATTCCAATGCCTATAAAGTTATACAACGCCCAGACCGAATTGTTGTCGGTTCAGTTATTAGTTACAGCTGATTGCAAGGTCTAGATTTTGTTTGTTTTTCTAAAATCACTGTTATATTGCTGTAAAGACTGTGTAACTGTAGTATATTAATTGTGATATTATAGTATTATATAATCCGAAATACTATGTATAAAGTGTGTCAAGACATTTTATTCATAGATTCGCTAGCCTTGACTTCTCACAGATGTACTAATGAAGAAAATAAGTTCAAATCTTTCTACTCACTTTTTTATATGGATATTTTTAATATTTTTTTTTTCACATTAATTTGCCAGGATTTTTTTCAATCCTTGTTCTGATAATTAGAAATACAATAAGAAGGAATTAGCTTAATAATAGCGTAATAGATTTAACCGTTCTGAAGTAATGGATACATTAGACAATTGACAAACGACAAACACAGTAACTTCCTTAAACTCCCGTTGTGCATAGAGTACAAGAGTGTCTGCCTGCAAAAGTTCATTTGTTTTGTATATTTAATTATTTTTAATCATTTTAATATATACTAATTTAATTATTAACTAGATTTCAGAAGAAATTCGTTTGTAAAGATTTTATTATTCACCAAAAAAATTTTAGTTAAAATCGTCATTCTATTTTTTTTTTAATTTTTTTTATTAGATTTACAATTTGGAGCTTTAATTATACGTATTTAATTATTATTATTAATTGTATTTACTATACTATAAATATTATAGTTTCCGTATTTCCCGTTCTTTAATGAAAATTGGTGCATTGTTTAACAATCAAGACGAACAAGAAACATAAAACGTTTTTACCATCTTATGCATTATCTAAATCAGCGGAACGCATCGATTGGTGACATTGATGAAATTAGTTTATTTGTGTTGATTATTTCCATGTAATCGGTTATCTACGGCCGGCGTCGGTGGGTTTTAGTGTCACCGTGTAACATAATTGATATATAAGGTGTTACCAAATTATCTGCATACCCTGCTACAGGGCATAGTATTACATATATACATTACGATAAAAAAGGAATTTCATGTCGAAGTAGTATGATTTTTTTTAATCAATTTTTTTTTAAATTTGAGTCACGAAATTCTATCATTATCGTAACGTATATGTATAATACTATATTCTCTTAAAGGAAATGCAGATAATTTTATAGATAGATAGATACACTTTATTATTTCCTCCAAAAGATTACAATAGTAAACTTATTATAAATATAAATAATTACAAGAAATAATCACAGTGAGAAAACAATTTGATAACACCTTAAATTACATTAAAAATGAGTAGGTACATTTGATAAAATTTTATACTCATTTCATTGACGTTTGTTAGCGAAAAAACAATTTTCCACATTCATTTATTTATTTTTATTTATTTAAGATTCATTGCAGTTATATATAATACGTAAGTGTACATATGGCGGACTTAACACCTAATGGCTTTCTCTACTAGTCAAACGAGTCAGTCAACAACAAAGTCAAAAAGCCTCTACAAGTCAAGCGGAAAATTAAGTAGACGATGCATTTATAAATTTTCTAAAATATTTATTTATAGGATTACCAACATAAGATACAGCTAAACATTTTAATACAATACACTGGCGGAATATCAATATGTTCCGACTATATATATATATATATATATATATATATATATATATATATATATATATATATATATATATATATATATATATATCAAATATTTAGACATATAGTTTCTTTTTTATTTACAGTAAGTATTTGCCTCCATTTCTGTCTCGTGATAACTTTATTTTTTTTTTTTTATTTAAATTCGGAACAGTAGTATTCATATGTGTTAGATCAAGTGACATAATTAATCTTTTTTCATCTTTTATATTATAAACATAATTATAATGACAAAAATTGTATTTAATAAATAAATAAAATAAAAAAAAATAAAAAAATTGTCTTCAAATTTTCTATTCTAAACATGGACTTCAAAGGCGATAAAATAATATCAAATCAATAGTTTAAATCATGTGAACTGTACAAAAATATAACTTAAACCCAAAACATGGGGGGAAGGGATTGTTAGTAATGGAGACTAAGAATCCTATTGCATGCAATGTACCCACCCAGGTCGACCTCCTCGCGGTTCCCCATGGAAACTATCATGACTAATTCCAGATGAATTCATCATGATGGGCTAACTGGCCTGTTTTCATCCTCATCGATCACCCTTCACTGGTATCCCGCCAGCGTACCCCATTAGCGCAGGCGGGGTACCATTCCATTTTCATCCAATAAAAAAAACCCCAAAACATAAATACATATGAATTAAGAATTCCACCTTTTTGAGTGTCCTTAAACCAACAATGAGAGCACGCAGTTTCGTTATAATTTAAAAATAGATAAACATAGAGACAGATATAAAACTTATCATGAGAAGCCAAGGGCATTGGATGTTATATGTACGTATATGTGAATGCAACTAAGGCCAATGGACTAGAGCCGGTAGGCGGCGTGTGGGGACCACAATGGCGAACGCTCCATTGTCTAAATAACATAACATAGACAAAACCTTCACAACTTCTTGTCTACAATTGCGAGAAGTCTAATGAGTACTTTTATTATACATAGACGGCCTTTTTTATCTTTAAAATATCTAATGCTTACTTAACTTTCATGTTTTTTGCCTGTTTATTGTACTGATATAATGTGCTATTATGTCATTATTACAAATTGTGTGTAATGCTCTATTGAGTATTGTTATAGATCTTTAATGTGGTCATATAATAATTAGATTTTTTTTTAAACGTATATTTTTATTTTTTACTACAAGGAACGGTAAACAAGTTAGCGGCCCAGATAATGAAAATTATAAATGTATTGCTAGATCGCTGAATACGATTTTTGGTTTATTCCCAAACTTTATACCTTTTGTTTTATGAAATCTTGTATTGTCTTAGTATTTAGTATTCTTCAAATACAACAATTTTGTATTACCAAACTGATTTCACTACGATTCATGAAATAAGTACAATTTTGGATGATAAATAAAATACATAACAAACCTCACAAGTTAAACTGAAAATATACGAGTATACTTGTTAGGAACACAATTTTGTCTGTGTTACTTAAATTTTTCTCAAACTCGCAAAATTTTAAAATCACATCTAGAAATCTGATTATCACTCACATTTTTCTATGATAATTTCTTCTAGAATTTTTTCCTTTTATTGGGAAAATATTGGAGAAGTAGAAATCCATTTCTCCAAAAAATACTCTACTATAATAACATTATTTTGCGAGTTTACGTAAGTGGGATAGATTTTGTTTTAATATTTACCTGATGTTGCTAATGTGACGACAACGACTAGTAGTGATAAACACGTCGTGATATCCTGCGAACAAAGAAACAAAATATTAGTTTTAATTCATTATAACAACCCTATAATATCCCACTGCTGGGCACTGCATTCCATAAAGAGAGAATATTTATTTAATATATAATAATCACGAAAAAGAACTGGAAAATTTTTCTTTATTAAAATTTATAATTCAATTAAAAGATAACAATCTTTCAATTATAAAAATACCCATCAAAATCGGGTCAGACTTCGCGAAAATATCGCGTAACATACGCACAAAAAATATGCACACTATTTGATAACATCTTTATATTTTGAAATGGGCTGGTTAACTATCTTTAAATAACATGTTTTTATGAAAATAATAACATATTTCTTATTCGTTTAATTTTAATGGGTATTTTTATTTTATTTTTATCAAATAAATAAAATCCTATAATATTAATTATAAAAGAAATTAAAATACCCATTGCACTGTCTATTGTTCGTGATATGACATTTAACACTGAAAAAGATGCGCAAGCGCATCTAACGCGTTGATGTCTTTTACATAATGGCTTCACAGAGTGGTGTAACAATCGAAATAGCGTGATAATCGACAGACAGCAAGATCAATTTCGATATTAATGATATTACAAATCGATTTTTTGTGGTAAATTGTATAAATGAAACTGATAGGATACCGTAATACTATTCTGTTCTATTATTAATCTATGATATCTCACCGCTGGGCAAAAGTCTCCCTTAAGTTTTTCCAAAAATTTTTTGTTCTGCACCAACTTAAACGAGTCCCTTTTAAATACGTCTAAGTCATCATACCATCGCTTTCTGGTTTAATATGTTGTCTTACAACGAACTTAAAAAGATCTATCTATCTATCTTATTTAAGAGCTGCGCTCTTGTCGGTGGAGCTCTTGCCACTGACTACGATATTCAGCGAGTCTCTTCACCTCTTGATACGACACGACACCAACTCCTTCCTTGATCTGCCTGATCTAACTATGCCTCGGTCTCCCTCTTCCCCTCCTTCCTTTTGTCTTACCTTCTATTATAATGTTCATAAGTTCGTCGTGTCGTATCAAGTGTCCCAACATTTTTTCTCCCCTGTCCTCTATAGTTCAAATAAATAAATATATAAAGCATCCGTTACACAATTATTCACTTATAAAATATTTCAAAAAAAAAGTACAAAATTTGACTATATTATTTTTAAGTACATTACGTGATATTTCCTCTAATTATGTACCTACCGATTTCGACTATACATTTTGTAATAGATAAACTTTAATTTTGGTTCTATACTAGTTTTAATGTAATAACTTCCAGTTTAACTTACGTGAAATTAGATCGAAACAGCTCGACTAGTTTCGGAACCAAATCGTGATCTTTAGTCATAAGCATCTGTAACGCATGGCTCGTATTACGCGTTAACCCGGTAGTTATTACATTAAAGTATAACGTGTACCTATTTATGAAACATACTAAAGTTGTTCCCTTTAAAATCTATTATTTATAGTAATTTATTTTTTGTCTTGTGTGTGGTTATCTATCTCTCAGGATGGTGAGTGACTACCGGCTGATGTGTGAGGGCGAATATACGAGATGATGTCGTATCGGTTCGGAAATACTGCTACAGGAAAATACGGAAATACAGGTACCCGCGTGATGGTGAAGGCGGGCGAGGTGGGGCCTCGAATGAACCCCATTGCCCCGGCATCTCCGGAGGCCACTACCTCCGGATCACTGGATTTTAAGCCGATATACAATAGGCCACTCTCTCCAACAACAACAACAGGGTCACTTTGCCCGACAGATTGTTGGGCGGGCGAAGCCGACATACAATGGTGGACTGTGTATGTCGGCGTGGCGTCTTGTCTTGTTTAGCTTAGAAGTAGATGGCGCTATACGGCTATTTATTAATATTCTTTAAATTACTTATATCTATATGAGTTAAATATATGAAAAACTTTGAACCAGTTCTCTTTATTTATGTTACATATGCCGATCGCGTAATGAATTCATTCCTTAAATAGTACTAAGTACATTGCGATTCACAATAAATTAATTAAGCAATTATAACACGTATCACGTTGCAATAAAATATAAAATTGTTTATACAATCGCTTCGCAACAGGACTGTGTTACCGTTACCGTCCCTAACTGTATTTATAAATATTTATAAGTGAATAATTGTGTAACGGATGCTTTATTGGTGTATATTTAATTACTGTAATTATGGTGGCAATCAAGCATACGGTCTGCCTTATAAACAGTTACCGCAACCTATAAATATGCAACACCAAAGGCATCGTACTAGAAACATTGGATAGTCCTACATATATACATAACTTGTCAACACTTCTGGTATCACAGTACCCAGAGGACTGCAGGTATTATCTTTAATCTATGGTATCAATATGATGCAATATTCCTAAGATTCAGAAAGAGAAAATATTACTCTGTGTCTTCAAATTGAAATATTTCATGCATAGACAGAGAATGCCTGCACTATCCTCATTCTATAACTACCGCAAGCAAGCTGCTAGATAATAAAAAAAAAACAACAACTACCGCAGATCCTTAATCTAATCGTATGACTAAAAATACTGGATCATTCATAAGTTTTTTTTTTTTATTGTAAATTTATTTCAATAATCCACAACACAAGTGTATATAAATACACTTAGGCTATAAGTAATAACACGTATAGGTATTAAGTCTATGGGATTATTGATTAAAGTGTTCCTGCCATTATTTTCTACGTATTGGATAGAATAAGTAATTCATCTGAGGAATCTACTAATAGAAACTTTATCTTTGGCATATTTTTTTAATGGATGATAATGGAATGGTAATCCTGCCTGCGCTAACGGTATACGCCGGCGGGACACCAGTGAAGGATGACAGGTGAGAATGAAAAAGTAGGTCAGTTAACCCATCATGATGAATTCATCTGGAATTCAGCACAATGGTTTGTAGGAGGAACGTGGAGGTCGACCTGACAGGGCACATTGCCCGCATTACTAACAATTACTGCCGCCCTCTTTGGCATATTATACGTGAGGCAGAGAGAGACAGCAACGAGGGTATCTTTTCCTTTCGACAGTTCTGTGTCTTAACAAAGTAATTACTTATACTATGCGTGCTAAACTAAAATGCATATAAGATTCCACCGGACAAAATCTAAGGTACATATCTAGTGAAAAATAATAATTGGCATGCTCAATAGTTCAATCAGAAATACAATTATTTCCCATTTGATTGATATTGAATGGCAGGTGATTGTATTCGCTTTGTTGAACCGCGGTACATGGAATTAATCTCGCCAACTTGTTTGCCCCCCGTCGTCCGCCGGAAAGTACCTCATAACCTGACATAATTGTTAAGCATCGCTGCATCGTATTAGATAATTTAATTGCATATGTTGCGCATCGAATTGCTTATAATTCCGTTACATCAGAGATAAACTGCGCTCATCCAGTTTACTGCGATACACAGATTTATGACGAAATTAGACTATGTAATATAATAATTGATAGTTTAATAGAGCAAAACTGGAAAACAAAGATGGCCAACTATTAGGAAAGAATTTGCGCTTAAGCAACACCGGAAAGATGTAATTGTATGTGTGCGCGCGTTTTCTTTTTTTATTGAGTGATAATAAAATTGTAACACCACCCGCGCTGTCGGTATACACCGACGGGCACCAGTGAAGGATGATAGATGAGGATGAAGTAGGTCAGTTAGCCCATCGAGACGAATTCAACAAGAATTGTTCACGATGGTTTTCAGAGGATGTGGAGGTCGATCTAATAGGGCATATTGCTAGCAATGGGGCTGTGAAATTCCATTGCTAACAATCTATTTCCCCCCTGTGTGCGCGCATTCACGTTTGTAGCCTTTGTTTACGAAGCAAATTTTACCTACTTGTTTATATAAAACTTGTTCAGATAATTTATTACGATAATAGTAAATTAATAAAAAGACAGTTTGTATGATAAATTTATATTTTTTTTTAATCTAAACACCGCCATTTACTCTCTTTTTTTAGCGTAGATTGGTAGGGAATGCCATCAGGCATTAAGTCCGCCCTGTAGACATATTTTAATGTGTACAAAAGTATAAATAAATAAATGAATGTCATTAATTATAATATAAAGACTACTGTAAAAGCATGTCACTTTTAAATGACTTCAAAATAAAAACAAGTTATTTTGATTTAAAAACTAAACCGCTGAACCAATTTTGATAAAATTTCTATGAAACCAATATACAAGTACATCCTTTTAAATAAAAATAGAATTTTCTAAATCGATTTATAACTAACGGAAATATGAGGTAACGAACATAAAAAATATAACCGTACTGAGAACTTCCTTATTTTTGAAGTCGGTTTAACATGATGAGTTTTTCAATTCGATTATTTTTTTTTTATGTTCTTAGTATTAGCAATCGATTTGAATTTTTTAATTATAAAATTTTCATTTAATTATCAAATTGGTTTTTAAATCGATATAACTGGTTTTGCCACAATTAAGGTCACTATGTTTTTTTTTTTATGTAACAAAATCACTATTTTAAAAAAATTGGCCTGTTTTTGTTAGTTATAAGGAGATACTCCACTTAGAGGTTTTTAGTCTTAGAGATTTAGAATGACTAACAAACTGATGACTCACTTGATTTAAAACGGTATTCATTGACTTTACCCTTTATAGCTGCCCGCTATTGATAATTAGTAGCAAAAACTAATACCATTCCATTATTATAAACAAAGACCTTCGTGTTTTAGACCCTTAGATTATAACTAAAAAATAAATGCATTTTCATTTGTAACAGAATTTATGACTGGACTAGGTATAGATAGAGCATCGAACCTCAAAAATGGGTCAAGTTTTTGTCAGCTAATTGGCAAATGAACTGGCTCGTTTTTTTATTAGTATTTTATATACTTACGCATAAAATGTATTTTGATGTATTATTTACGCATTAAAAAGATGCATAGTTTATGTTGCATAATGCAGATAAGACAGAATAAATATAGAAATTGTAAAAGAATCATTAATAACTATTTATCACGCAAAATTGTATGAAAAAATTGTCCCGTATTTCTCGAAGCCTTTCTATGGAGACACTCTATCTATATAATCAAGTTTAGACCATATATCAGCTCTTTAACATTAATTTAAATTATACTATTTAAATAGTTATTGCATAAAATATTACTACTTCAAATAATAGCTATAATAATAATTTTATAGTGTAATAAACGTATGTAATAACAAAATAATTATTTTACAATACTTAATACTCGATTTGTTTTTGAATTGCATTCTTATTTGCGTAATAATACATATACGAGTACCATAGATATATGACCAAATTGTATATTTTTTTTTGGCATTTGACTATGTTTAAAATATGACTTCAGTTTATAAGTTATTAGATATATCTACTTAAAAATTAAACCTTGAATAAACAAATATCTGTCCACGAGTTTCTTTATAAATTCACCCATTTTGCTAGCAATAGCAATTAAATACTTTTACTATTATTTTCCCGCCATCAATCACAGATTAATAACAAACCAACCACAATGACCACTAACCAAATTACTCTGTAGCCAGTGTTATTTTTTAAAACTGTCACTTCGCGTGCTACCAGGTTATTTTCTAATAGTCAAAGCTCACAGATAATAACAATAATAAACAAATGTTATACAATACCTACAATACTGAGAGATTTTCATCACTTAGGCATAGAGTACTGTAATACACTGGGCATGTGTGTGCGAGCCCGGAAAATTGTTATGTAAATTTATGAAGGAATTATGTGCAATTTTGTTATACAATATGTATGGAAAATATTTCCTCTGTAAATGGCCTGGTACCTATTTTTATGTAATATTCCGTTTAACATTATTGTTGAAGACAATTTCTTGTTCTTTCATTGTCTTGAGACGCCATCTCCTGATTGAAGTTTAGTTTTTTTATTTTCACAATTTTTCTGACAGATTTAGCTGTTCTCTCATACAGCTATAATCGCATAAACATTTAAATTAAAATGCTGTTGCATATATATATATATATATATATATATATATATATATATATATATATATATATATATATATATATATATATATATATATATAATTATATATATAATTATATATATTTATAAGAGCGTGATGTCTTATAAAATAAAATACTAATTTACTACTCTCAACCATATAAAATACTAATAAAATTAAATAAAGTTTTAATTTGTAATTCTTTTCTGATTATTGTATGGTATCGTAGATTTCTATCGGAATGGCAAATGTTAAAACAACTCCCATTCAATGAATAACACCAATGCATATAGTTTATTTTAATAGAACTTGTAAATGTAAATGTAAGTTGGACTCTCATTTCCGCACTAAGCCTGTCATTTGGGCCGTTATACATGTGAGTCGTGGCTAATACATCCAGCCAAGCTCCGCCCAGGAAGAAGCATAGAAGCTTCCTAGTATCTTTACAATACTCAAGGAGCGACCTCACTGTTCTGAGGATTTGTGAACGTTGAGGAGCCACAGCTTCACATTCCAGGATTACGTGAGCAGCCGTTTCTTTGGCATCAAAACAGCCTCAAAATAGTGGGCTGTTTGTAGCCCCTATAATATATAAATGTTTATTTATATTTATTATTATAACATATAAAAATATATAAACAAACTTATAATTGATTAGACCATAAAAGTCTGGCGATGTCCAATAATGATAGATCAAAAGTCGATAATATGATTTGATGTCTCAATTTGTTACCAACTTCATTTACGAGATAATTTTTTTTTTGTTTTTATAACACAGGAGGCAAACGAGCATGTAGTTTACCTGATGTTAAGTGACTACCACCGTCCATGAACATCCGCAACAGCAAAGGTATTGCAGGTGTGCTGTGTTTTAGTGATAATAAAAAAAAAAACTTGGCTACTTTTTTTATTAAGCCCTATAGAAATAGAACCTTTTATTTTGTAACTCTTAAGATTTTTTACCATAATCATTGTTATTACTCAAACATTTCCAGAACTATAAACACAGTTACAAAACATTTCGTTCCTAAAAAAAATAATAATTGGATATTACGCTATTATAGTATAATTCACACGACATCGCCCGTATATGTATCAGTGAGCAATGCGACCAATTATTCCTTTGCCAACCACAAGCATGTTGGAGGATTGCATATATTTTATGAATGTACATCGAGATAATGATCCCGTGCGAGCGGACAGTGGCGGCGTGGTGAGGCAACATCCCCACTGTCGTAAGTGGGGCAAGAGATCGCTGCACGCAACGTGCAAACAACGATACGCTATCGGATGTTTTGGTTTACAATATCTCTTGTAATTATCATAACAAAAACACCACTTGCGTACGAGGGTGGCGCCCTCTGGTGCTAAATGTTTCTCTGTTGCATTAGTTACATGTGTACATAGATAAAAAATATATGAGAAATATATATTCTATTCCTTCCTTTCTCGTAAAAGTCGTAAGAACTGATCAAGGGAGGGCGAGGGTAGGGTAGCAGCGTCCCTTTTAAAACATCTTTAAAGCCTGACTGCTTACAATGCGGTTGCCAAGTCTTCCTGCCAAGCGTGGCAACTTTTGACAAAAGTTTGTTGCCTCTGATATATTATATCACCACCTCTCAAACTGAAGAAGCAAAAAATAATTTTTAATTTTATTATTATTTCAGTCGTTAACGTCCGGTGTTAAACAGAGGGAGACTTAGTACATTTTACCGCATTGCAACCGCTTTAGAGATGTTGTAAAAGAGAGATGGATGCTGGTGCCCATCCCTCGCCCTTCCTTAGGGGCCTCTTACGACATCCACGGGAAAGGAAGGGATGGCTATTATATGCGGGGACCACACTATCAAAATTTTTTTTTATACACAAATGCTTAACTATTATATATGTATAAAAAAACAAAGACCAATATAAGTAGTTATACTCATGAATACAAATGTAATGTGTGTATTGCGCGAGAATCGACGAGATGAGACGGCTTGTTTCTCATTTGCTTCATATTCCATAATGCATGTAAGCCATTATCCATTAAGAACGATGCGAGGTCTTCTAACTCTCTCTTATGGGGGAGGGTTAGATAGGGGCCTTAAAGTTAACCCCTTTACCCCAACTTCAACTGCGGGGCGACTACCCCCAGGTCTTTGGGTTATATGCCAAAAATTTTTTTCATGCAACTTAGAATGGCAAACAAGCTGAAACCGTTGCCTATAGATGTAAGCAGTACCATGGACATAACAGAGTATACTGTTTCGCCCATGATACCCCGAATGCGTTGCCATTTCTGAGGACTCGGGTGTTATTCCTCTGTACCCTGTAAATTCACTGCCATAACCCACCCTTAAAACCGAAACACAGCCATTCAAACACAACTGCTTCACGGTAGAAATACGAATAGGACAGATTTGACGTAAACAAAAAAAATACAACCAAATTAAGGAACTCCTCCTTTTTTAAAGTTGGTTGAAAAGTGAATGATCTATGAAATTGCAAGTGAATGACGCAATCACAATAACAGTACGGCTTCTATTCTCACGTCACTATGCACAATCTGCGTATAACGTCATAATTTTCTTTCACTTTCACAGTGAAACGGACACTTCTATGAGACACACTAATGGTCGTTATTTTTGCAATTTTTGCAAGATCAATTCACAATAACGGAATGACGCGACATTTAATAACTGTAGATTTTGTATATCTCACTGATTATCTAAAAATACTTAATATAATACTGAAGTTATTAAGTACAATAACATACTACCTCTGTCCCATTCGTGTTTCTATCGTGAAGCAGTTGTGTTTGCATGGCTGTGTTTCGGTTTGAAGGGTGAGATATAGCGTGAATTTACAAGATACAACAGTATAACACCTGAGTCCTCAGGAATGGCAACGCATGGGGGGTATCATGGGCGAAACAGCATACTCTGTTATGTCCATGGCACTGCTCATGTCTATAGGCGACGGTTACTACTTTCCATCGGATGGGATGTTAGCTTGTTTGCCATTCTAAGTTGTATAAAAAAAAAAAATTGAGACCAATTCACAGTGACAGAATGACGCGACATTCAAATTAAAGTTTTAAAAATTAGAAGAAAAACTTTATATAATAAAAATAATTCAAATACTAAAGTTATGTAATATAATATTATTCTACAAAAGATATTATTTGGATTTACGTGCAAATTAACAATAGGTGAAAGTAGTCAAATGCATTAAAATTTTAATAATTAAAAGTAGTAATATATTGTAAAACGTAAATGTTAAATATTAATAAAATTAAAAAAAAAAATTAAATGCAACAGAATAATATTTGGAAAATATTAATTTCCAACCATCCGATCAAAACGTCAAGAAAAAATCGAAAAATGTATTATGTTAATGAGTTTAATTCAAAACACACTTGTTTTAAAATATATATAATAAATAAATATATTCAAATCGAATTATTGATACAGAAGATGAAATTGGTACATACGTATTCATTAGATTGTGTTACACAAAAAAAGTGACTTCAAATGTGGCAAAACTAGATATTTTGATTTAAAAATTAAACTATAGAACCGATTTTTATGGGGCCCATCTATAAGTTCATAAGTAAGTCATTCGAATAAAAAAAATCCAAATCGGTTTACAACTGACGGAGTAATGAGGTAACAAATATAAAAAAAACTAAAACCGAATTGTGTAACTCTTTCTTTTTTAAAATCTGTTGAAAAGAAAAAGATTAGAACTATATAACCAGAGAATTTTTCGGTGTATCGAGATTAAATACAGTTTTCGTAAATGTTACTCATATTATTTGGTTATTCATATATTTCGTTGACTTTAGTTTAAACCCCTTACAAATATTACGATAAAAATCGTTCTTATATAAAAGCTATGAAAATTCTGTTTATTATTATTATTATTTTAATATTCTTTATTGTACACAAAAAATTACAACATATACTATGTATAAAACAAAGATGTACAACAGACGAGCTTAACTCTGTAAAGTTCTCTTCCAGCAAACCCTGAGTGGAAAGGAGGTTATTTATTGTTTTTAAACTAACATCTATAATTTTACAAGGGCCTTAAAATAAATAGATGTTTTAATTACACAGTACCTACAGCATTGCTGTCAATCTGAATTGACCTTTACAATCGTTTTGGAGATTACGTAAATAATTATTAACAATATAATTAGCTTGTTTCAAATTTCCGTATTTAATTGTGAGAAAAAAGAAACGAACAATGATTATTGTTAATTCTAATGATAAATCATGTTACTGAGATGTCCTCAGAAAAATACATAACTTAAGGACATCTTGTCGAGATAAGAATATCATAATATTATGGTTTTAATTAGACGTAAATCTTTATGCGACTAAAGGTTACTGAACTTGTAGTATTAATGTAGTCGTTTAAATTATCAAAAACAGAGATTCGTGGTCATTCAGAACTGAGATGAAATAATGAAAAAGGAACAAGGCACAAGGCGGGATTTTTACCAAATTTGCTAATTTAGTCAAACATAAAAAAGGACTTTTTTTATACAACTTAGAATGGCAAACAAGCTGACGGTCCACCTGATGGAAAGTGATAACCGTCGCCTATATACATGAGCAGTACTATAGACATAACAGAGTATACTGTTTCGCCCATGATACCCCCCATGCGTTGCCATTCCTGAGGACTCAGGTGTTATTCCTCTGAACCCAGTAAATTCACGCCATATCAACGCCACGCCTTTAAACCAAAACACAGCCATGCAAACAAAACTGCTTCACGGTTGAAACACGAATGGGACAGAGGTACCCAAGCAATCGACTGTTGTACAAAGTCTCCCTCTGGATATATAGATAGATATATAATATAGTCATATCGTCATTTTTCATCTCAGCCGTTATCTGTTTACTGCTCAACATAGTTCTCCCCCATAAATTGCCATAAGGAACGGGAGCATTTCTTACGGCAGTTTATCATATTATTATATTTTGCCAGTAGTTGTCATACTTGGCAGGGGGATTAGCAACTGCAGTTTGGCTTATGGTGATGTTTTAAGAAGGATGCTGCTGCCCATTCCTCGACCGTTTAATTCTTAATGTTACCAACCCGCCTGCTACAAAAAATTAATTCACTCTGCTCTCAGAAATTGCTTAACCAATTTAAATTTGTAAATATGTATTGTTTGCTCCAACTTAAAAGATAGCATAGTTTATACTCCAATAGGATTTAGGGAACAAAATAACGTTTGCTGGCTCAGCCAATAATACATATAACATTATAAACTCACTTCTTGTTAACTAATTTCCGAACAGTAAAATAAAATATGATTAACATATTTCCTAACTATACTAAATATGGCTTCGTCTAGAACTTCTTGAGTTTTTTTTTTTACATAAATTACTTGTTCGGAAAATTATATTCACAGAATTATTTTAAACCACATTCAATGTATGTTTCTGCCTAATTGAGAGACTTATTAGGTCGTGAGTTCAAATATCGCCGATGCCAAGTTTGTACTAATATTAAACTTTAACTTTTGCAATTGAAAGGTACTGAGTTTTATAACTCTACTTATATAAATGATGAAACATTATATGTGTGTGTGTGTGTGTGTGTGAGTGAGTGTGTGTGTGTGTGTGTGTGTGTGTGTGTGTGTGTGTGTGTGTGTGTGTGTGTGTGTGTGTGTGTGTGTGTGTGTGTGTGTATGTGTGTGTGTGTATGCGTGCATGCGTGCGTGCATGCGTGCGTGCATTCGTGCATGCGTGCATGCGTGCCTGTGATAGATTGCTCAGTTTTACTATGTATATAAAAGTATTTTTAAAATTATAATAAATCGAGATCACAACACCGTTACACATCTGTAAAGCGCACCATAGCAACACTACTAGTACTAGTATAGTATTATATTATCTGTGGTAGCAAGAATGTACCTAATTTTTTTTAAATCCGTCAATCCTACTCACTCATGCACATTCGTTCATTCTCATTAATTCTACGTTCCGTTACAGCAAATATTGACCACATTATAAACATTTCCTATATTATTATAAATTTATGATAAACTTAATTGATGTACTTAGATTCACCTCTAAAACTTACTTCTCTTTTTGTCAGAACATACGAGTCTTAAGATAATAAATGTCACACAAAATATTTATATTTTAGAATAGGTATTACAATCTCAAAAGATCTCATGTTCCAAAAGGCGAACCGTGCGTTTTTCAAGGCACTTTCTTCCACGCACAACCACTCAACTTTCAGCAGCAGTCTAACCTTCAAGAAAAGAGCAATGTCCCATGGGCGGCGGTAGTCACTTAATCAGGTGAGCCGCATGCTCGTTTGCCCCCTTTTTAAAAAAAAAAAAAAAATACATTTGTCAGAACATACGAGTCTTAAGATAAAAAAAATGTCACACAAAATATTTATATTTCAAAATAGGTATTACAATCTCAAAAGATCTCAAGTTCTAAAAGAACCTAGTACATAAGATATCATATGTGTTTAGCTAAGTTACGATATAACCTAATCGTATACCAAATTTCATTTAAATTGAACATTTCAAATTGAATATTGAACGGCAGTAGTTTTTGTGTGAAAGAGCAACAAATATACATCCGTCCTTCTCTACAAACTTTTGGATTTATCCTTACGAACATTATAGATGTAAAATTAAGTTTGTTTGTTACTCTATAAAGTAATAAAACAAACAAATATAGCCTTAACGACTTAACAAATCACTATGTAATTTGGTATACACACACTACACGAGCTAGAGAAGGACATAGGCTTCTTTTTATATAATCAAAAAACATATACCGGTCACGCAAACGAAGTCGCGACTAAAAGTTAGTATAAAATAAAGAATCTACATATATACATATCCAGGAGCGATACGTAAGTATTAACAAATACCAAACAAAAACTAAGCAAACACGTGTATGTGCAGATTCCACCATGTTTGGCGGTATTGCGCAAGCGCACGCAACAGGGTTCGACTCCTGGGTAAGGAATGGCATTCTCGAGACGAAAGTCCGTTTCACTTTCCGTTTGTGTACGCACGAGCGACTTATACTCGACTTTTTTGCGCCCACAATAACATTTAGTGATTTGGAACTACAAAAAAAATATCGATTTTGTTTGTCAGATGAAAATATAGACAAGGAATTAAAATAATTTAAAATATATAAATCTTGTTTATATATCAAATTTATTGGTATAAAATATTTGTATATATGAAACATTTCAAATGAATGACTAACTAAAACTACAAACTTTCTATAAAATAGGATAACTATTATTATTTTTATATTACCTTTTTTCCACATAATCTTACGCAATACCTATTTTAAGCTTATTAAATCTTCATGTTAAAGTAGTCTGTGGTACATGACACTGGACAGCTAACATTCAGGGCCATAATTTAGAACGTTAAAACAGATGTTAAATTAAAATTTTTTATACCTAAATTGATCTCAGCGAGCATCGAACTCGGAGTCCATTTAACTGGTGTGCTTACCACTACGGAATTAACTTAGGAAGTGTAGTAAATAAAAAAAATATTTAAAACCAGATGTATTCCGTGGCTTCCTCCACGTGAATCACTATTGTAAAGTAACCTATGTGCTAAATTAGTGTGTTATACTCTATCTTTCCGTGTATCAAATATCATTCAAAGATTATCAATAGTTTTTGCGTGAAAGAGTATCAAACATAGCTCACAAACTTTCATATTTATAATGGTAGTAAGTTATAGCCATTTAATAGAACGGAGGAAATATCTTTTTATATACATTTATAGATAAAAATTCTATTAACGATACCGTGACCTTTTTCACGTCGTAAAATAATCAACAAAACACAATTTGTTCCCTATTGTGATATCGTCTGCATTTATTTTCGTCACGTTCTGACCTTTTATCTAGATACAGATACGGACAGTGTCGACTGTGGCCATGTATTTACATTCAAATGTATATTTCGTGTGCATTTTGTGATTGTAGTTTTATTAAAAACCGCGATCAACCGGTTTTTGTGTCTGTAAAACGAGATGATTTGTTATTATTACAATTACTACTGTCATTATAATAAGCCGTAGTCCACTGCTGGGCAAAGGTATCTACTATTATATTTTGATTAATTTTACATTAATAATATATAATAATAATTAGTTTATTCATCTCCACAAATTACAATGTATAGATTATTTACTTTATACAAAATAAAAGTATCGTAATTTGTGGGAGATCTGGAGCCTAAACTAAGTCGTAACTTGTATCTTAGACACCAGGTCCCCCCCAATAAAGTAGTGACAATTCAAAGTAAAACGTAGTTGTGTGAAGTAAAAATAAATACATACATACATACAAGTTTAATGTAGGTAATTACACATAATTTTATGTAAAATTAATTTAAAATTTATATTAAGTACGTTTAAGCATCTAGTCATGTAATTCCGGCATAAAGTAGGCTATCCCGTGAGTGTCGTAAAAGGTGACTAAGGGAGGGCGAGGGATGGGCAGCAGCGTCCCTCTTAAAACATCTCTAAAGTTTACTGCGGGTGCCAAACCACCTGTCAAGCGTGGCAACTACTGTCAAAACCCACCAAGGGGGAGGCTTTTGTTCGGCAATGGACAGTAAAGGCTAATATGATATAAGTACAATTAGATGAAAAATGTATAAGTTCACTTACAAACGCAATCAGTGCCTAAATAGAGCGAGTGTACAGTAACACGTAAAGTATTGAGACATATATTTATTTTTTATTTATTTGGCGCACATAACAGAAGTTTACAAATACAAACTTAAACTTATAACATGCAAGTACATTAATGTATTGATCAGGTAAACTTGCCACAACATGTGCACACAGTTTGATCCAATGATAAATGCGATTGCAACGAAGCCAAAGCCATATAATATATAATAATTGAATAACAGGAATTTAATAAAGTTGTTTTTGACAATTGTTTCAAAATCGAAACAATCTTATAGAATCATCCTAACTTAGGATCGTTGAGAGTAATTATTTCCGAACCGATACAACATCATAACCTTCAAGAAAAAAGGATATTCCATTTTAAAACGCCGGCAGCACACCTGCAATGCCGCTGGTGTTGTGAATGATCATGGGCAGCGGTGGTCACTTACCATCCGTTGAGCCGCATGCTCGTTTGCCCCCTGTGTTGTAAAAAAAAGTTCTTCCATAAAAAAAAATACTAAGATAAAACTCACGTCGACGCGAAAGGCAACACGTAACGCGCACGTGATATCCAAAATAGAGTATATACCAAATATTAGCATAACCACTTGCAACTGTGGCCATCTTTATTTACAGTACCAGTCCGCCTGTCCGGTTCGTTCAACCGGTTGTCATATACCCAACATTCATGGCAATTTCACTGAATACTCGTTTCCTGGTTTTGTTAATGATGTAAATAGCTCATACAGTTGTCATTAGATAACATCACTTTCATGTTTTGCGTTTTATTTTAGAGTTACAATTATTTCGAGATGTTAGTAATAATAAAGGTGTAAAGAATAACCAATAGCACCCCTTTGGCAAGTGCCGAATGGTTATTTGAATATTCGGGACGCATTTCTCTGTCCAAGAATGCCCATTAACTGATTAGAAAGAGTTTTTTAAAATGTGATAATACCAAATAAAACTTTTACCAGAGGGAGACTTTGTACAAAAGTCGACTGCTTGGGTATCTGTGTCCCATTCGTGTTTCAACCGTGAAGCAGTTGTGTTTGCATGGCTGTGTTTCGGTTTGAAGGGTGAATTTACTGGGTACAGAGGAATAATATCTGAGTCCTCAGGAATGGCAACGCATGGGGGTTATCATGGACGAAACAGTATACTCTGTTATGTCCATAGTACTGTTCATGTCTATAGGCGACGATGACCACTTTCCATCAGGTGGATCGTCAGCTTGTTTGCCATTCTAAGTTATATAAAAAAATAATGAAGTAAAAGTAAAAAGTTGTAAAAAGATATACTGGAAATAGAAAAGATAAATTTAAAAAAAAATGAAAATTCAAATAAAACGAAATCTGTCGCCAATACAGCTGTATTTTTGTGTGTATGTTAAACGACATCTTTGTCAATTCTGAACCGGTTTTTGATAATTCTTTTTTAAAACGACCGAGTGTTATTTTTGGAGGAAACATTTAGATTATATTAAAGACATTTGATCCATGTGGTCCTGGCATAGAATAGTCTACCCCTTCCTTTTCCGAAAGAAAATGGTAGCAGCGTATTTTTTATTACATGAAATTCTAACTGGCCCCCTGCCAACGTGGCAACCACTGGCAAAACTCCCTTTATGGGAAGGCTTATGTTCAGCAGTGGACAGTTAACAGCCGAAATCAAGGACATTTTGAAAATCTTAGATTATATAGATAGAGTGTCTCCATACAAATGCTTCGAGAAAAGCAAAAAAAAAAATACAATATTGTGTGATAAATAGTTATGAGTGTCTCCTTTATAACTTCTATATTTATTTTGTCTTATAAATTCTGCGCATTTTTAATGCGTAAAAATTCATTTTATTTATTAAATAATTAAGTATAAACACGTCAAGATGCATTATGTACGTAAGTATATATAGAACACTGATAAAAACGACAAATATATATGAATAAATTGACAATTAGCTGACAAAAAGTTGACACGTTTTTGAAACTCGATGCTCTATATATATAATCTATGACGAAAATACAGACTAGCTGAGAATCTCCCTTTATTGAAAGTACGCCTTTTTTTTGTAGGGTGAAAATGGTATGGTAACCCCGCCTGCGCTAACGGGATACACTGGCGGAGCACCAGTAAAGGGTAATAAATGAGAATGAAAACAGGCCAGTTAGCCCATCATGACGAATTCATCAGGAATTTACCATGATAGTTTCCAGGGGGAACTGCGAGGAGGTCGACCTGGTTGGGTATATTGCTAGCAATGGGTTTCTCAGTCTCCATTACTAACAATCCCTTTCCCCCCTTGAAAGTACGTTTAGAATACTAAAATATTATGGACTAATTAAAGAGAACTCCATTTTAGCATTAAGTGCAATCGACGTAACCTGTTAGTACCATTAACGGTGGATATTGGGAAATTTTGAAAGACCGCAACGTTGCTTATTCATACATACCTATCAACTCGTTTATTTATACGAATTATTTTGATTTGAACAAGTTCTGACCTATTTTCAAGCGACTTCGAAAAGAACGATGTTTTCAATTCAGTTTTTTTTTTGTTGGATAAAAATGGATTTGTAACCCGCCTGCGCTAACGGGATACGCTGGCGGAGCACCAGTGAAGGGTGATCGATGAGAATGAAAACAGGCCAGTTAGCCTATCATGATGAATTCATCATGAAGAATCAATCATGATAGTTTCCAGGGGGATCCGCGTAGAGGTCGACCTGGTTAAGTATATTGCTAGCAATGGGACTTTTAGTCTCCATTACTAACAATCCCTTTCCCCCCAATATTGCTTGTAGTAAGAATTGCATAGACGACGACGCTGCAACGTTTGGGGCGTTTCGACCCCGTCCGTCAAACGTCTTCAGTGTGTTCATACTTGACCGCTTTTTTTATGCACTACTAATGTGATTGGAATGACCGTTAAAGCCCGATGAACGAGTACCACGCCCCACGTCGTTTATACCGAAAAGCGATTTGCAAACGTGTCCGAATTATAGTTGAAATTAGATGTTGTGAAATGTAATTCTTGAGTAGATATTAATTATGCCCACTAGGGATTTGCTAAATTAAGAACTAGAGTAATTATTCGATTCTGAATAACAACCTGTTTGACTCGGTAGTGGGTATGTTGCTTTGCGTGAATAAGTTCCCGGACTCGATTCTCCGACGGGTCAATTTAGGTAACAAACTTTTTGAATCGACTCGGATCTGAGCGTTGAGATTGTGTCCTTAAATGTGTTTTTATATATATATATATATTATACAACTTAGAATGGCAAACAAGCTGACGGAACCTGATGGAAAGTGGTAACCGTCGCCTATAAATATGAGCAGTACCATGGAGATAACAGAGTATACTGTTACGCCCATGATACCCCCCCCCATGCGTTGCCATTCCTGAGGTCTCAGATGTTATTCCTCTGTACCCTGTAAATTCACGCCATATCTCACCCTTCAAACCGAAACACAGTCATACAAACACAATTGCTATACGCTTGAAACACGAATTGGACAGAGGTGCCCAAGCAAACGACTTTTGTACAAAGTCTCCCTCTGGTAATTTTTATTTTATTTTTTTAATTAATATATTTTATTTAAACTTTATTGACCAATAAAATGTGATATAAAAAGCGGATTTAATGCTATAGGTATTTTTGATGCAGACCTTTTTCAATTTTCATATTTGTTTATTTACATTTCATAATGTTACAATAGGTGTCTACGGACATAATAATATTATAGTGAGCATAATGGTGTCTGTTTTTTTTTTAATGGATGATAATGGAATGGTTATCCCGCCTGTGCTATCGGTAAACACTAGCGAGGTACCAGTGATGGATGATAAATGAAGATGAAGCAGGTTAATTAGTCCATCGTCACGAATTCAACAAGAATTGTTCACGATGGTTTTTAGGGGGAACCACGCGGAGGTTGACCTGATAGGTTAGGATAGGAAAGGACCAGATAGGACCAGATAGAAAAGGAAGGGGTGGTCTATTCTATGCCGGGACCTACACGCCGAAATAATGCTATATTACTTTTTAAATTCTATTTATATACTAATTTAACACTTAATAATAATACATTTAGAATACACATTTGAAGTAGTAACAATTTGGTATATTTGTTATTATTAACTTATTTTTATTAATTTATTTATTCATTAGTACAAATATGTGTACATGGCGGACTTAATGCTAAAAGCATTCTCTCACAGTCAACCATAGGGAAGTGTCAGAATACTCGAATGCGGTACTACTAATTATTGATATACATACATACATACATACATACACATACAACTTAAGACTTAATTTTAAAAAGAATATAATACTAAATACAATATAATTATTGTTCTATTCGTATATCTATTTAATAAGACACAGTTTATCAATATTTGTTTATATTACTTTCCATTATATATGATAATTCATAACATTTGAAGTGTCCTCTCGTCCATATTTCGTTTTAAATTCATATTAAACATACAGCTGATATTAATCCTGCATACAAAACAGCTTTCGTATACAAAATTAACATAAGTGTATCAGATCTAGAATTTCTAAGTTGTCTCCTGACCTTGCTTGCAGTTTAGAATTTTAGAAAAGTATCGGCGAAAGTAGATATACATATCTATTATTGTAATTATTTTTCTTTTTTAGATCGATTTAAAAATGGAATTATTAATTGGAAATAATTCCATTTTTAAATCTTGTATTTTTTATGTAACTGATTGTATTTTTTTATGTTTGTTATAACTCTGTTAGTTGTAAAACGATTTGAAAAATTATTTTTACATCTAAAAGCATACACTTACAGATATGTCCCATATAAATTATATATCATAACATCATGAGGGTGTCATAGGTGAAATAGTATACTGTGTTATGTTCATGGTACTGCTCATGTCTATAGGCGACGGTTACCACTTTCCATCAGCTTGTTCGTTTTCCATCAGCATCAGTAGCGGGTAGGCCGTCAGCTTGTTGGCTTGGTTATCTTTCTTCCATCATACGGCTCGCCATCGACAGCCTAAATGGTCGCGTACAGCGCGGTTTCAGAGATGTTTCCTCCCACGAACACTCAGGTTATGGAATGACCTCCCTGCCGAGATTTTTCCAAGAGACTACAGCATGGGGTTCTTTAAAAGGGAAGTAAAGAGATTTCTTCAGGGTCGGCAACGCGCGCGTAATACCTCTGGTATTGCAGGTGTTCATAGGCTACGGTAATCACTTACCATCAGGTGGACGGTATGCTTGTTTGCAACCTCAGTGATATAAAAATATTCTAAGTTGATTTAAAAAAAGAATTCCACCCGGATCTAAGATTAAATTTGATTTACATCGAATTAATGAAGATCTCATATTCATATTTAATTCAAATTATGGCATCATGAGAAATAGCTATAAATTGTGAATATGAAGATCCACATTTGATTCTGTCTAGATACTAGATAATTTTATTTAGTCGGTTCTAGGTATTCTACGTTAACTTCAGATGCTTGGTATTTAATTTATGTTAATACAGAAATTTTAATTTAAAAATCGATTAGAAATTCAAAACTCAATATTTTGACATAGAGAAATAGTACCTTAAGTTGCACTTATTGCATGCTATTTCTGGATGTCCAAATGTAAAGTTTTGAAACTTCCCGATGACCAACAATCCACGTTTAAATCAATCATATTGTAAATTATCCAATCAAACGTTATACGCAACGGAAATCGTTGTAGAATAAATTTGCAAGTAAAAGGCGTTTAGCGGTATCATTGCAGGGAGGTCTTTCGTCAGAATCCCAACGGATTCGTGTCTTGAATCCATAGACAAATTAAGTCACTTACCCTGTATGCGAAAAGAACTAAAAAGGTCACATTGCGAAAGTACGACATTGTATCCAATTGTCTATGTGCGAATTCGTGATCTATGCATTCTATCACTTTCGAAATTCGACTTTTAAGGGTCAAGTGTGTTCTGTAGAAAGGGATGAGGTTCTAAATTTGAATTTCAATTGTCTATGGTGTAAATAAACGTGGGTGGCCCTTGCGTGTTCTGAGTCATAAGCAATTAATTATTTAACATTCACAGAATATACGATTACGACAATACGGAATTGTAATAAATAAATATTTTGCTTCGCTTTAATACCAATATAAAAATAAAACCTATATATTGCAAAAAGATCTATCAAAATCGGTGCAGACTATGCAAAGATATCGCATGATAATAATAAAAAATCCATAATAATAAAAAGAGTCAAAACATTAGACTTTTTGCCATCAGTAATCGGTATTTAAACCATAAATTTTATTTTTATTTTTACATAGGTTATAAAATACCAAAACTATAAATATAAACAAATTAACACATTTTAAGTGACTTAAAAGAAGGAAAGTATCAATTCGAATAATTTTTTTGTGTATTTATGTAACGCAATATTTTTACCAATCTGATCTGATTCTGATATTTTTTTGTGATTTTAATAGAAACAATCTAAAAATTTTTGTTGAACAAAACCTTATATGCTATTAGGTTTTGTTCAACAAAAAAATATTTATTTTATTGATTTATTATTTTATTCATTTATTCAACATTTTATTGCACCAATATTATGTGAATTATTGCAGTATTTTTAATTAGTACAGTACAAGACTTTTATTACAAAGACATATACTTTTACGTAGTTTTAATATTCACAGCTCTCATCCAATCAGGTCTACCTACTTAAGAACTGGACCATGCAGATGATATTACAGATATGTGGTAGCAACATGTTACATGTATTATGGAGCGTGGACGCACAGGTGCGCTGCTGATCACGAGTTGTGAACTAGATTGTGTTTTACCATTTGACCTTGATTTGTATCTCCTGTTACTCTATTTAAAGACATTATGTCATTTGATTATTATGCTGCTAGAATACGAATCAAAACGTATACGCAGATAAAAATCTCTGTCCCATTCGTGTTTAAACCGTGAAGCAGTTGTGTTTTCATGGCTGTGTTTCGGTTTGAAGGGTGGGATATGGCGTGAATTTACTGGGTACAGAGAATTAATATCTGAGTTCTCAAGAATGGCAATGCATGGGGGATATTATGAGCGAAACAGTATACTCTGTTATGTCCATGATACTGCTCATGTCTTTAGGCGACGGTTACCACTTTCCATCAGGTGGGCCGACAGCTTGTTTGCCATTCTAAGTTGTATAAAAAAAATAACCAGTGATAAAGATTTCTACAAGATAACGCTCAGTTCAGTAAAATATGCTGTTTTTAATGTTGTTTGCATTGCAACACAGTGGCGCCACATTCGTAAATCTTTATATAAGCTTTTTAATAGTGCGGGCGGAGATATTATTCTATTTTTAGACATAAAAAAAGCCCAAACGACCAAAGAAGCCAAAGGCAATAAAAATTGATCATTATGTATTCTTTTGAGTCTATATAACGATTAGGAAATCTGAACATAACATGGACTTTTATGTACATAAAAGAAATTCTTTGGCAAAATATTTACCACAATAGTGAGTGGCGAATCTATAATTTGTTTTTAAGTATTTTTTAACAGAAATCGTAATGTGTAATGCTAATCGTATTTACTACTAATATATATATATATACCCTAAGTTTATATATATATATATATATATATATATATATATATATATATATATATATATATATATATATATATATATATATATATATATATATATATATATATGATGACAGGTGAAGATGAAAGCAAGCTAGTTACAGGTATATTGCTAGTAATAGGGTAAAAAATCCTTTTCCCCCCCTACTACTAATATTATAAAGTTCGTAAAAATTTGCCGTATAGTCCCGGCATAGAATGGGTCACCCCTTCCTTTTCCGGGGGTGTCGTAAGAGGCGTTTAAGGGAACTTAATGGTCAATACATGGGCAGCAGCGTTCCTCTTAAAACACCATCAAAAATCTAACTGCGGTTGTTAACCAGCCTGCTAAGCGTGGCAACCACTGGCCAACCCCCCCTATTGGAGTAGGGATGGGGGGGGGGCTAAGTTCAGCAGCAGCGGTTAACGGCTGATAAGATGATGATGATGTTATGAAAGTTTATAAAGATCTTTGAATGTTTATTTGTTACTCACGCCTAAATAACTAAACAGATTTGAATAAAACTTGGTACACGAGTAGGTTGCAACTTAACACGTAGAATATTTTGTATACTGACACGCGAGAGAAGCAGCGAGAAACAACCAATAAATACTACACAAAAGTTTTTGTTCTGTCAGAATGTACCATTAGAGGTCTCCGGAACAGGAGGTTGGCATGACTGTTGGTCAGGGTCAGTACTGATACTGCACGACTCTCTGACTACCAGTATGTAGATATCGTAAACAAGTACGCGTCACTTCAACCAGTTCATTGAAATCGAAGATTTTACATTTGTAACTGTAGCTATCTCATTCGTGTTTTTACCGTGAAGCAGCTATGCTTGCATGGTTGTGTTTCAGTTTATAGGGTGATATAACAGTGTAATTAAAAGATAAAGATGTAGTCCTCAAGGTAACGCATAAGGGATACCATGGAATCATAGTATGCTCTGTTATGTCCATTGTGTTGTCCGTGTCTTTAGGCGACGGTTAAAACTTTCCATAATGTGGGTCGTTCAATTTTTTATATTATTATTATTGTTTTAGGTAGGGATATAGCATAGTTTTGTTTAAATATTTATGGGCCTATTCAACTAGATAATATAACTAAATCCTCTGATTAACTCGTTTTAGAAACTTCTATAGCCGTGGATATAATTTACTTTATTTTAAAATTTTACGACAGCGCTAGAATCCAGCCCACCACATTATCTCTTTAAATTTATACTATTCAATAGGTAAAGAAAAAACTTATAATGATTTAAATTCAATTTTAATTTATTTTCTTTTCATAATTACTCAGTCATAAATAATAGTAATATATTAAAATTACATACAATCAAAATAGTGAAACCTGTTTAGTAAGACACCATATTATTCTTCCATAATTCTTATATCAAATTTTACAAAAATTAAATGATTTAATAATGGTATAAATCATTTAGGCATCAAGAAGTAACAAATAAACTCACTTTCACATATATATATGTATATATTTATATATATTTTTTTTTTTAATGGATGACAATGGAATGGTCACCCCGCCTGCGCTAACGATATACACTGGCGGAGCACCAGTGAGAGATGATATGTGAGAATGAAAAGCCAGATCAGTTAGCCCATCATGATGAATACACCTGGAATTCAACATAATGGCTTCCAGGGGAGACCACGTGGAGGTCGACCTGATAGGGTATATTGCTAGCAATGGGACTGGTAGTCTGCATTATTAACAATCCCCCCCTCCCCCCACATAAATTATATTATTAAGAATAAGGGCCAAATTAAAAGTACCCGTAACCGGCGAGCGTGCATGAAAAGATTGATGAATGTGGAGGAAGCGAAAGAGGTTTGTTTGAATCGAAGCATTTGGCGTTCCATTGTTTCTGCCTACCCTAATGGGATACAGGCGTGACAGATATGTATGTATGTATTAAGGATATTAAATAAATAGTATGTTATATAAATAAAACTGTAGTTTGTTGTAAGTGAGCCGACTTACTATAGCATCAGTAAAGATCGGCATTCGAGAGGGCAGACGGAACTTTGCAGGTGGCTGGACTGGTTCGGTCCACTCTCACTTTCGACGTTACTGCATGTTACCGCACTACACCGTTAGGCAATTAAACATTCCTATGATTTAGTGTCTCGTTTTGTAAATATTTGTTTCTATTTATAACGGCTGGAGATATTTTAAAAGAATATTTATTTGACATAATTTTAAAAATACTGTTCGACATTAACTTTTGTCTTGTCATAGGTATATAGACATAACATACATATTTTTTATTAATTTATTATGTGAATCTAATAACTCCATTACTAGCAATATATTTGACAGTTAAACTTCCACGCCGGACCCATTTGGAAACCATTATAGTTTATTCTTGCCGAATTAATTATAATGGTCTAATTGATCTGATTTCATCCTCATCTACCATTCCTCACTGGTACACCGCTAGAGTACATCGTTAGCGCAGGCGGACTAACTATTCCATTATCACGCATAAAAAAAATCACACGTCAAAAGTATAACGGTTTCTTAAAAATAATTAACCATTAAATATTTAAAATTTAAAAATAATTAACAATTAAACACTCGTCCCACGTCTGTTTACGATGACCTTTCCTCAAATGGCTCGTTGCCTGTTGAGTTCCGTGAACTGCAGAGGTCAAGTGTCAAGTGGCGGTGCTCACTTCACTCTCACTTCCAGTGCACCACCTGCCATCTACATTACACCATTATTGTATGTAACTTAATATGTGCACATAAGATTGAGTGTTAATTTTTGTAGATAGATACTCTTTATTGTTTCCTCCAAAAGATTACAATAGTAAACTTATTATTATGGTACAACCTACCGTCACTACTACCAACATAATAGAACGACCAATCCGGGCAACTCGCGGACATCCACCCGCTCGTTATAGGTAATAAAAATTGGCGCCCTCTACAGTAGTTTTACGCCGGCCGCCAATACGTTCGCATATGTACTTAAACCTAGAGCGCGCTCCCGCCATTGCTAACAACTGTGTATTACTTGTTGTTCGTATTAAACTTGTTTTGACAATCGGGGTCTTTCAATTCACAACCCACGACTCTGCTTACTATATTATAAATATAAACAATTACAAGAAATAATCACAATGAGAAAACAATGTAGTTTACTTAAAATCTAGAGACAAATACAAGTAGATTTTCAAATTTCCTAAACATAATTTAGACAGGCAGGTGAGTCACAAAGTGATCTAAATTATTTATTCATCATACTCACATCAGCCTTTAACTCTTCTCTGCTGAACATAAGCCTCCTCTTGGGAGGTTTTGCCAATAAATGCCGCGCTTGGCAAGCGGATTGGCAACTGCAGTTATGCTTTAGAAATGTTTTAAGAGGGGCGCTGGTACACATCCCTCACCCTCCCTTAGTCGCCTCTTACGACACTACGGGAAAGGAAGGAAGGGGGGTTTGTCTGTACTTGCCACACTTAACAGGCGGGTTGACTACCGCAGTTAGGCTTTGGTAATGTTTTAAGAGGTACGCTGCTGTACTTTCCTCGAACATTAAGCTTCTTTAGTCGCCTCTAACGACGCCCACGGGAAAGGAAAGGATGACCCTTTCTATACAGAGACCACATAGTAACACCTAATATATACAATATCGTATATACAAAAACAAATAACAAAACATACATATCAGTTTATTTAATATTTTCTACATGGAAGCCCCATCTACTTAGACTCCTTAAAAATTAAATATATATGTTCTTTTATGATATGTCTTTGCCTATAGATGAAAGCTCCACTCTTGATCCTGAGATGAGCATCAGAGAATCCTGAAGCCCACTACCAATTTAAGAGGGACGGTGTGAGAGATTGTGCCTAGCCCCTCCCCCCCCCTTCCTCGAAAATACCTCTATGAGTATACAACAAAAGTAATTTGTCAACATCACGGTTTGAATTTAATTCACGACATCGCCAATGTCAAATTACATCACATTTAGGACTGATCAGGGTCAAGTGTGCGCATCTTACCAATTTTGTAATGCAGACATGTACTTTTGTTAATAAATCGTCTAGTATCAGAATTTGTAATCGAATTCTTTTATATGACCTTGGATAAAATAAAAAAAAAACTTCTGTTTAGTCTATGATTACAAAAAACAAATATGTAGGTAACGTGCATATAATTATACAGCTGTCAACGTGTCAAACTGTATGGAACAGACATTATAATTTAAAAATAATTTGCCACATTTGAACACATAAGATATAAATACAAAAAACATTAGTATAATTCTTTTAACAATGTCGTTATGTGACTAACTTTACAAATAACAGATAAAAATAAATATTTTAATGCTTTTTACATTGTTTTTATTTTTATTATTTCAGCCGTTAACTGTCCACTGTTGGACATAAGCCTTCACCATGATGAGTTTTGCCAGTAGTTGCCACGCTTGGCAAGCGGGTTGGCAACTGCGGTTAGGCTTTTACAGATGTTTTAAGAGGGACACTGCTGTCTATCCCTCGCCGTCCCTCAGTCGCCTCTTACATTGTTTACTTCTGCAGTATTCAGTATTTATTAATTTCAAGTTACATGAAATTTGTTATACATATAATATACGTAGATAAACACAATTGAAGTTATTATGAAGTAATTTAGAATGTTTGAAGTAATCTTATTTAATATTATTCTTTTTTTAACGCATCTTCTCAATTCCGAGCAGTTAAATTTATAAAATTTCAAAATCAGAACAATAAACTTTACTAAACATAGACAATGGAATACAATACAAACAGCCAGTTACAACATTCCGATTACTCAACGGAATTTATTCGCACGCAAATCTTGTATATTCTCTAGCATATTAGGTATGTACTTTAAATTATAATCTTTATAATGAACATTTAAGGTTTTTTAAAATAAAATTGATTAAATTTATTAAAGGTTTGCGAGCCTAATCAACGAAGTGTATTCGGTAGCATCTTAATTGTCAAAATTAAACATCAATCATCGGCACCTTATCAATCATTACTGATTGAAGTACCAAATTTTTGTGCCTATGATCCTCTGTCAGTCTTGTAATTAATCACTTCGATCATAATGGGTACAAAAAACCTGAAAAACAAACATCACTATGCTATAATTGCCAAAACTTGTCATACGCTAATTTACAAACTTGTCAGAATATCAACATTTACAAATACGAGTATTATAGTATTTATTGCATAATTTTGAATGGTTATTGGCGGTACGTTATAGAAGCACGTATTTGATAATTGAGTCCGTTCTCGAATTGAGTTCAAAACTCAAAGATAATAAGTAACATCACTTCAGTCATATTACACAACGCCATCTATTCTCCAACTATGTAGATCTCGTACTATTGGTGTTAGACAAATAATAGACATATTTTTGTTTTATAAATATTTGCTTATTATTGCATAGAAATAGGTGCTTATAAACACAAATTTTTGTATTGCGCAGGAATTAAATTGCTACCTTGCCTACTTATAGTCTGGATAGATTGTGATTTATCACAATAAATATTTATCATAATTAAAAAAAAAATCAATATTCAATTCATCTTTAATCAAAAAGACTTTACAAAAACTTTTAAATCTTCATTTTTTATGAATATCAGACCATAATTTGTCAAATAATTATAATTCAATGATTTGATAATATTACTTGACAATGATGTTATTATTTCCGATTGCAAATCTAAAGCAAACTAATGTTTTATAAATACAGAATAATAATATTTATCTAGATATCGCAGCTTATAATATTTCGCCTAATTTTAATATTAGCACAACCATTCTGTTCTGACGTAACCAGCCATTTTGTTTAAAATGACCGCGTAGACACGGCGCGACGGGGCGATTGTAGGAAGTGCAAGCGGTAGTGCAACCAATCTTGTATACGACGATTTAACGAGAATGCACTAGAAAGCTGACTTTTCAAATGATACATTACATTGTAAGTTTATAATAAAGAGTAATTACTTTTTATTATTAATTCACAGTCATAGTGTAATGTATCTACAGTTACAGACAGTTTTATTTATGTAAAAAACTCTAAAAAGATGTAAGTATAGACATTGACTTATTAAAGATTATTTTGGCAGACTGGTCTCTTAAAAGGAGCATATGTATGTCTTAGACATGTTTCTACTCCTTATAGATAGAGTGACCCGTATTAATGCTTCGCCAAAAATAGGTCAACTTTTTTATATAAATAACACACAAAACATAAGCGTAAATAACACACACACGTACATTAATTACTCGGTATGTGGGAGAAATTATATTGTAAGAATAAATTGAAAAATAAAAAAGAACAAAATAAATAGTGTATCATTATGCATATATTCGTAATGATGCTTATCTTTACTTTGACTTATATGTAAGTATAGACTTAAAAAATTGGTTCGCTTTTAAATCATTAAAATAACCGCCATTTTAATTAATAAGAGTATATTAATTTGTTAACAATATGTACATATGTATATTTATATTATATAAGATAAAATAGTTCCCACTTTGAATTTAAAACATCGAGCTGATCTGGAAAATTTTAAATCCAATTACTTGCAACACTGAAAAAATGGCGCGTATTGCTTTTATTTAAAAAAATACATGTCAAAAGTTAGTCAGTCCAATGTCAATTTAGTCGACTACAAGTTTACTTTTTTTGACACTCGATACTATATCTAATAATCTAAGCGCTTTACCTAGAGTTGAAAACTCCTTTCAAATCCTGATGTGGGTACTAGACAATTTAGGTAAAAACATAGATAACTCAGCCCTTCCTTAAATACTCCTATGAGTATAGAGATGCTTTAACTTTATCTTTAGTATTCTTTTACCAGATAATGTTCTATCATTAAACTGAACATTTAAAAAAAAATTGAAAATGACAAAAAAATTGACTTCTATACTAAGATGGCGCATTTAGCTCTGTAGTAGTTAAGGAGATTAGGAGTTAGAAAGGTTCGAAATTTGTTGTGATTTTTAGACCTTTATTTTTTGGGGAAAAACGCCAAATTTTTCTATTAATACTAATAAATCTCTTTCTATTTCGATTTCACCTGTATACTTTGTAATGATGAAGAGAACTCAAACATTTGAATGAGACCATATGTCGAACACGCTTACCTGAAAAAACAAATAAAAAAAACATTATTTATTACTCATCTATAAAAATAAATATATCAATTAAAAAATCCATCTGTTACAAATAATCAGGACGCCCTAAATTTTATAATTGGACTCAGTCAATTTTAAAAATGGAAAGCGTAATCGGGCGTGGTCGGCTCATCTCGCCCCGCCTTATTACGTCACCGCCAATATAGCTTTCTATAATACATAATTTAAGTGGGTGGTTCGATTCACACTACAGTCAGTACAGGACAGGTGCTTTGTTTTGAATATGGAATGTTGATTCTTTTGTTAAGTTTACATAACATAGATCAGAGCAGGTCTTTTATAAACGGAATGAATAGTTCAATGAACTAAAACGCCCACTCTCGGAGACATGAAAAATATGTTTTATCTTTTATCATTGTCTAATACTGTACTTAATATGAACGAATCTACGTATTCCCGTCTACTACAAAGAAGATAATCACAACCCACACAAAGTAAGTATTTTCCCTGTATGCATTCGATCCAAATGAAGTAACTTTTTTTTGATGGGTGAAAATGGTATGTTTACGATCTTTAAGGGCCAGAGACCTCCTCAGGCTAGGAGTCTGTAATAGTTTGTTTGGTATGCCATCTCATTGTTAAATCACTAATTTAAAACCCTAATTTATACATTCATTTAGCTAAATTGCTTATTTTATTCTTCATTCTTTTGTCTACAATGCACAACCTTGATAATATCTTATTACAATTTGCAATTATATACAGCACACCGTCCCCACAAGACGTGTTATTATCTGACGTAATGCCATCACCCAGCGAAATGTCAGGAATTTGGTAATAACTAGATATTATTCGCGTAGCATAGTTATTTCACACATTGAAATCAGATTCTGACTTTGATTTCAGTAATAGATGTTGCATGGGTGGTATTTGATGACATAATACCTGCTGATCTAAAGTCATGTGTGAACTGGTTTTAAACCAGTTGTAACATCTAATGGACTAAATTTTAGTATCTAATGACTAAAAATAAATGATGTTAATTAATTTTATTACTAAAAATATTTTTTTTATACAACTTAGAATGGCAAGCAAGCTGACTGCCCTCCTGATGGAAAGTGGTAACCGTCGCCTATAGACATGAGCAGTACCATGGACATAACAGAGTATATTGTTTCGCCCATGATACCCCCTCTGCGTTGACATTCCTGAGGACTCAGGTGTTATTCCTCTGTACCCAGTAAATTCACGCCATATCCCACCCTTCAAACCGAAACACAGCCATGCAAACACAACTCCTTCACGGTTAAAACACGAATGGAACAGAGGTACTCAAGCAATCGACTTTTGTACAAAGTCTCCCTCTGGAGAATATATATATTAAAGATACGTAGCATTATCTACGTATTTATTGTACATCTATAAAAATTAACGAAGTATTTATTTTTAACGTAGAAGATGGGAAACTTTACTAATTGACATTTCATACTGCTGCTTTGAACCTTTGAACTGTTACATACTTCCATCACTAGAAACATCAGCAAAAACTACAAAAGCACTACTATTCGTATCTGTCAATCATCCGCGTGTTGACAACCCTATGAATGAAGAACTTGAATGTCCAATGATTTCACACTATTTATACCGTAACGAAGCATTCAAGCATGCTACTTGGCAGCAAAAACAATAAGTGAGACAAAGTTACTAATAGAGCTGGACAAAATACATACTTGGCTATAATTAAAATACTAATTACAAAATACTACCTTGTGTGTATTTAAAATACGATCTACGAAATATTTTTTAAATCATGTGTTTGAAATATAAAGTACAGTTAAGTTAATGTAAATAGAATAGAACTAATCCAGTCCAGTCTATTAGTCAGTAAACGAAAAATTTCCTTTCATGAATATGAGATTTTAAACTGCATTGTCAGACAAATAATCTCTTGTTGGGGAATGAATCAAATCTGCTTAAAAAAAAGATCTTTTTATATTTTAATTTAATAACTGCCTACCTATGAAGGTAGTTATTATTATTATTATTAAGTGCTTGCACGCCGTTTTTCCTCGTTTCATCCATGGTCAATGCTGAAGATACAAGTTGAAGGGCGACACTGTGAGCAGTGTATGTACACGACGGCTTACCAACACAACTAGTAGCAATAACACAGCAGACGAAGAGGAAGACTACGGAGACCAGCTGTTTATACCCAAAAAGTTCCGAACGCCGTCTTTCTTATCTGTGACGATGCTGCAAGCTCCTACAGCTCGCGCTCAGCGAGCCAAGGCATGCAGTCAGGCTCGTGCTCGTATCACAGTCGCTCATGACTAAGGATCACGAATTGATTCCCAAACTAGTCAAGTTTTTTCGATTTAATTACACGTAAGTTAAACCGATAGTTATTACATTAAAATATAATGTGTGTTTACGAAATTTTTAACAATCTTCCTACAGATCCTCATGAGTACAAACTTGTGTTAAATTGTATAAACAAAAGCTATCAGCTGCTATTTTGTGCAGAACACACCTATTAATAAGATCGCTAGTGAAAGCGAAAATCTATTTATGTTCAAACGTATTTTGAAGTCATAAATATTTGAAATACTAACTACAAAATACCTTAACGTCAGGTATTTGAAACTAGAATTACTAATTAATTTTTTTTAGAAAGTAATTGAAATACAAATACCAAATATGTATTACTTTTTTAATTACAAGTAGTTCAAATCAGCCCTGGTTACTAATACAAAAAACTTTGTACTAATTCTCATATAAGAAGCTTGGAAGCATCTATAATAATAATCGATTTCTTTTGAATAAGATCACTGTATGGATAACATCATAAAAATGTGGAATAGTAGAACAATCACTAGCAGACAATAAAAATGTACGTTAATTTGATATTTGATTCAATTGTATTAGAAATTATGTTGCCATAGACTAATCACATTAAAACATATCATTATAAATCTATAACAAAAGTAGATCAGTAATAAATAATACAATAAAACATAACCGAGAAGTTATATCCCAATGCACTGAACAACGGTAATTATTTCAACTATTGGGTAACTAAGCTAAATCATATAAGGATTTAGGTGACACCATTAAAGTTTTGCAACGGTCCTTTCAATAATGTTAATGCATATTGTGACATCCCTCTACCTATGGAATAAGGTTCAGAATGATTCAGTTCTTATGAGCTATATCGGGGCATCACTATGCAGGGCGCGTCATTAGGTGGTGACTACTTAACGCCTAACCTATAGAAAGCACTTGGCGGGTTTTTCAACGGATTCTTTGTGTAATAATCCTACTTATTACTACCTGTTATAAATGCGAAAGTTTATGAGGATGAACGGATGTTTGTTTCTCTTTCACGTAAAAACTTTTTTAATGGAATTGAATGAAATTTGATTAGAGATTGTTAACCTAACTTAAAATATAGGATACTTTGTATAATGATTAAGGCGGAGGAAATCACGGGATAAAGTTAGTATTTCTATTACTGAAAACTATAGTTTATTCATGCTTATGTTTTAATAGAATCGAATCTGAAATGTCATTCTCTGCACCTATAATTGAAATTCACTAATATTGGACAGTAACAAATTTTTATAACACTTTAAACGGTACTCTTGAGCAAGTTGACGGCCAATCTAATAGTGATAACCATCAAGTGGTAACCATAGACAATTGGGATCATTCATACACTATAACGATGTCATCATTTCTTATTGCCATTCTTAAGAACTAAAATGTTGTCTCCTTAGTTCTTAAAAACAGTAACCAACTCACCCAGTCTTATTATTTTCATTCTAGTTCAAAAGAATTAGTGTGGAAAGGTATAAATTTTTACAATGTAGAGATTTTTTTATATTTTATACGCTTATATTACTTCGAATAAATAGAAACGTTTGTATAAAGTATTATGTAGACTGATAATTGATTATAAAAGATTTACACTATAAAGTAAGTGGTTTCTTTTTATGATTTTAATCGATATCGATATTTGAATAGAGGCATAAATAAGAAATCCAAATAGTTCTAAAACTCTTTGAATATTGTTGTGTAGGTACTTCAAATTGGTTTCATTGATTTATTTATAGTTTTTTTTTTAATATAAGGGCAGTGCCGACTCTTAAGTAACATAGTCATTACTTGTTCTGTGGTGTCGTATCATAGATTAAGGATAAACTATGTATATGAAATATAGGTAATATTTCATATGCATTATTTTAGAATATTAGCGTAAGAAAATAACGTACAATTCTTAATCTATGAATAGCTATAATTAGAATATAACTAAGTAACTTTGTTCCAAAGTCGGCCATTGCGTTAATCTAATAAAAACTAAACTTCTTATAACTGTGACTAAACCGTTCTTACCTTTTTGGCTTTTGACAATCAGTCGGTGTAAAAGAAAAAGTTAGTTATGTTTGCGTGAATCGTGACAATAACAATACGAATTGCGTTTTTCTAGTAGATAGTTAGGTACCTACATACACAATAGCGGTCATTACTTATAACTTTTATAGAGGATATTATGAAAGATTATGAAATGAATACTTTTTAAAGAACTTCGGAAAATTGGCTCTCGGAAAAGTTTCAATACATCTGTTTTTTTTTTTTTCTGTAGACATGTTACGCTTTTTCGACATCAAATCTGATTTGATTAATAAAACTTATACAAACAAAAAAGCTCGTCACATAAACTAAGGATAGTATCTCCTCATCAATTTAATACACAGATTAAGAATAATTCCCATTTCGATGCGCTTTATTTCGTTTTAAAATAAGAATGATGAGATTGTAAGATTACATATTAATATAAATCTTGTTATCGGTGCCTGTATTTTTAATAAGACAAATCGACTTGTTTTTGTTTTTTTTTTTTTAATTATATAATTCTTAGGTATTGTAAGGTATAAGACAAAACGTCATTTAATTATTCGGTTCAAGGCGTTACTGAAAGTTTATTTACAGAACCTATGCCAATGTAAATTAAGTTACTTTATTGCTATTAAATAACAAGCAGTAAATTACTAATATCGGACAATAATTTCACGGAATTCAACGATTTATTAGCAATAACATCGATGTTAAGTGGAACGGTGACGAAAGTTGACTGAATACAGATCGACTGAGATGTAATGGCATTTTGAATAAACAGAATTGTACATATATTCGTATATAAAATTAATGTATAGTATTTTTTTTAATAAGTGATAATGGAATAGTAACACCACCCGTGCTATCGGTATACATCGGCGGGGCACCAGTGAAGGATGATAGGAGATTAATTAATTCAACAAGAATTGTTCACGATAGTTTCCAGCGGGAACCACGTGGAGGTCGACCCAATAGAGTATACTGTCAACAACGGCTGTCAAATACCATTACTAACAATCCCTTTCCCCCCAATGTATTAGAAATCTACTACTACCATTCGTGTGACGGTGGCGCCCTCTAGTATTAGAAATTTTTAAGCTCCCTTCATAAATGCAATAACTTTAATTTATTCATTGCTAAGACAGATGAGTAATTTTACTCTCATGCGATAATTCCTATAGTCACGTAGTTTTACTAGCATTAGTTGGAATTTTTTTTTAATTATTACAGCTATTAACTGTCCACTGCTGGACATAAGCTTTCCCATAAAGGAAGATCTGCTAGTTGCTACCACGCATGGCAAGCGGGTTGGCAACCGCAGTTAGGCATTGGAGATGTTTTAAAAGGCCTATACCTCTAATATTAAATTACATTTGTCGCTTCTTATTACACCCACAGAAAAAAGGTGGCCTATTCTATGCCGTGTGGTCCCGGCATAGAATAGGCCATCTAAATATTATATAGTACAAAATTTAAAAAAACAAAACAATAAACACATGTTTTTTTTACAACACAGGGGGCAAACGAGCATGCGGCTCACCTGATGGTAAGTGACTACCGCCGCCCAAGATCACCCACAACACCAGCGGCATTGCAGGTGTGCTGCCGGCCTTTTAAAAGGGAATGTGCTCTTTTCCTGAAGGTTATGTTAAGTCTATAGAAAATTCTCACATAGATGACTCCATACGAGTAAAGCCGCGGTAAACAGCCAATAGATACAAATGGAGGCAAATTGTACAATTGCATTCGTGTCAATTAGTTTAACGAGAATTTCACCAATAGGTTAGCGGTAGCACGTTAACACGATAACGTAACTGTTTGCCAATTCCGTAACACCCGGCCCTATAGTGTTTGCTTTGCACCATGACCTATTCTGGAAATCCCTAATCATTAAAATACATAGCACGCATTGTGTACTAGCTTTTACCCGCGACTTCGCCCGCGTGACCGAGATATGTTTACTGACCAGGATAAGAAGTACGAATATATATATTACAAAATTTATATAATACAAAATTTTATAGTGATTAGGTAAGCTATTCAGGCACTATAACATACAAAACACCCGAAGCGACCCGGAGGTCGTCGCCTCCGGAGTTGAAGCCGGGGTAGTGGGGTATATCCCGAGGCTCCTACCTCGCCCGCCCACACATCAGCTGGCAGGCAAGAGATGTCCTTGTTGATTGATTGAAAAATCCTATCTCTCAAATTGAAGCAAACAACAACATTTACAAAATCCCATTAAATATTAAAATTTTGATGAGACATTACGTTAAATTATAAATATATAATTTAATTATAAATAAAATATTATAATATTATTGACATATATAAATTAGTCAATTTATAGTGAAATCATAAAATATGATAAAAAAAATTTAAGTAAATTAAAGATGAGTGATGACTCCAATAATATGTATAATGTGCTTGATTGATTTTTAAATCTTATATATAAAATTCTCGTGTCACGGTGTTCGTTACCAAACTCCTCCGAAACGGCTTTACCGATTTTTATGAAATTTTGTGTGCATATTGGGTAGGTCTGAGAATCGGCCAACATCTATTTTGCATACCCCTCAATGATAAGGGTGACCCACCCCAAAATATTTTTTTTTATCTCTTTGACAATTTTTTTTTAATTTTATTTTATTATAATTTAGCATTGAAAAATACATACAACTTTAAATTTTCATCGTTTTACGATCAAACCCTGTATTTTAATCGCGATTTTTATATTTCGCAGTAAGTGGTAAAACAACGTTTACGGGGTCAGCTAGTTATTTTATAATATTATAAAATGCATTATTAATTTAATTTATTAATCTACAATTTTTTGTATGTTACGCGATAGATTCTCCAATTCTGAACCAATTTGTTTGGTTGTGATTCGTTTCACGTTAACTTTTCCATGCACGACTGAACTCGCTGTATTATTTTTGCAAAGCAAAATCTATTTATTTAATAGTGTTTTATAACAAAATAATTGTTTACTTATATAAATACTTGCTTCTATTGTACTGATCAGGATTTAAAATAGAAGTAAGCTATATCTTTCTTTATTACCCCATGTGATACGAGTATTTAGTAGTATTATATGAGAACATATCAGTCTTTAACTGCCCATTGGTGAACAGAAGCCTCCCCCTTGAGGAGTTTTGCCAGTAGTTGCCACGCTTTGCAGGCGGATTGGCAACCGCAGTTACGCTTTAGAGATGTTTTAAAAGGGACGCTGCTGCCCATCGCTCGTCCTCCCTTAGTCGCAACTTACGACAGCCACGGAAAAGGAAATTTTTTTAATAATAATTAATTAAACCTTTTTAGTGACTCTTGTTAAAAAAAATTCTCAGATACGATGAGGAAAGGCAATAATGGCGTCTGCTCATAATATATTAACCCAACTCCTTTAAAAATCCACCTCTTTCATACATTAATTTCATTTTTATTATTATCGTTACGTATATACCAGAGGGAGACTTTGTACAAAAGTCGATTGCTTGGGTACGTCTGTCCCATTCGTGTTTCAACCGTGAAGCAGTTGTGTTTGCATGGCTGTGTTTCGGTTTGAAGTGTGGGATATGGCGTGAATTTACTGGGTACAGAGGAATAACACCTGAGTCCTCAGGAATGGCAACGCATGGGGGGTATCATGGGCGAAACAGTATACTCTGTTATGTCCATGGTACTGCTCATGTTTATAGGCGACGGTTACCACTTTCCATCAGGTGGGCCGTCAGCTTGTTTGCCATTCTAAGTTGAATAAAAAAAACATTATACTCTTCAGACACGATTACCCATCGACTACAGAGACTGTAATTTGATTTAAACTAAGCAATTTGTATATTACAAATCAATTTGTGTAACACGACAGCGTCACTGCGAAGCAATCAGACCATCGGATTGTTTTCATTCACTTTTTAAAAGGATCTGTGACAACATTTCGATCAATTGATCTAGATCAATAACGGCGACAGTGTTGGCCAATTTCTTTTGTTTCGATTAAAAAAAAATATATAGCTGTATAGAAAGAGTTCTTTGTTTAGTTTTCATAATAGAAACTATTTCAGCTTATGGGTCAGAGGCTTAAATATTCGATTTTGCACAAATAATAATATAATTATACGTAAAAACATACCCCTGATGTTCTAAAATACGGAGGAGAAGAATTATTTGTAATGGGGGCGTTAATCCCCATTGCTAGCAATATATCCTGTCAGGTCAACCTTCACGCGGTTTCGCCTGCAAATTATCTCGATTAATTATAGTTAAATTCATCGCGATGGGCCAACTGACCTGCCCTTTAATTCTCACTTATCATCCTTCACTAGTAAGTACCCTGCTAGCGTATATCGATAGCACAGATGGGGTTACCATTTCATTCATCAAACAAAAATGCCCTAAAGGAAGTGATTAAGAAGGCAACAAATACGTATATAATTAAAAAAAATCTAATCTTACTACTATTTTAAGCTCGTAAGTTTTTGAAGATGTATGAATGGACGTTTGTGACTCTTTCATGCAAATACTACTAAACGAATTTGAATGAAATTTAGTTCAAGAGTACAGTATATCATAACTCAAAAGTTGTTTGGAAAAGATTGCTTTAGCGATAAGACCGCCTTTTGTACTTCATAAGTTATTTATTTCATTATTTATCTCATATATTTATCTCAGTATTATTCTTTAAGTGATGAAATAAATAAATAAATACTTTATATATTAATTTACGCGGTTTAAGCCACAGGACATAGTTAATCTAAACTAAATATTATTACAAAGAGGAAAAATTTGATTTTTTTGTTTACAATGTATAAACTCATAAAATACTTAACAAATTATAAAAATTCTTTCACATATAGAAAGCTACATAACTAACAAGAGACGTGGGTTGTATTTTATTTTAGAAAAACCGTATGAAGCTGAGGTAAATCGCTAGTGTTAAATAATCTACATTACAGTATACCTAGTAATTGAATTAACACTGGTTTTTTTTTTTTTAATATTTTTTTTACCGTCCTTAGAAACCGAATAATTAGTATATCCGTGTACTGAGCACTACGTTCGATTCGGCAATGTTTCGCAACACCAACATACGCTTTCACAGAAAGCCAGAGGTCAGAGCCGTACAGCGCCGCGTCTTCAATGTTTAATAGATTTTTTCCTAGTTCATTGTATTGTACAATGAAGTTATTACTCAAGTATTGTAAATGGTTCCGCTTTAACATATGTGCACACCTATGTCATTATGTTAACCGCTGTTTATTAACACGAACAGTGAACCAAAGAGACTGGTGAACTTGTTTTTTTTTTACTTGATTTCAAAAATAGAAAAAGTTTTTTACGATATTGATCGACAGTTGGGAATTATGTTAATAATCTTTTTTTTTATTGTTTTTTTGTTTCTTTTTCAGACACAACAGATGAGAACATAACCTGGAATAGAGCAGAATCGATGTAAAAGATATCTGTGACCAATCATAGACTAAACATAAACCAGCGTTTTTTAAATTCAGAATCTAGATTTAACGAGATACGATTAAAGGTAAATACTACATACAAACTTGATTTTTATTGCCGACATTTCAAAGTATGTAGTTACATATTATTTGCCTGTAATTGCGTCGCATTAAATGCCGATTATAAATTTAAAACATATGAAAACAACGTGAAAATTTGAAATGAACTAGAGTCATTAAAAACATGACTAATTGTAACTTATAAAATTAGAACTCTATAAACTCAAAGTAATACTTTACTATTCCAGGAGGTTATTATTTACAAAATAAATAAAAAAAAAAAACAAATAAATAAACAACACAAAACGACTTATTGTAAAATTTGGAATCTCAATCATTGTTCTTTCTTTTCTTTCCTTTCTTTAAAACTAAAAAATATCTAATAACAACACTATGTAACTAACAAATAAAATTATTATTATAAATAATAAAACAACGGATATAACTTAATTAGAGGTTAGGCAGCCAGTGGACCGTGGGCCGCCGCTCAGTTTGACTATCCACCGTGACATTTCTTTCCATTACTCTAATAAATAAAAAAAAAACGTTAATAACAACAAATGAAGGAAATGTTAAAAAGTTTATTTCACGCCATCTCAGTGCGTAATCTGTGAATTGGTCTTATTTAAGATTCAGTTCCGCAAAAAAACAGCAACAAGAATCGTGAAATAATATGGGGCTGATATGGGAGTAGGGGGAATGGGATTGTTCGTAATGTGGACTATATTGCTAATAATATACCCTGTCAGGTCGACCTCTACGTGGTTGGCCTTGGAAACCGTCATGCTGAATCCCAGGTGTATTCATCACGCTGGACTAGCTGACCTGCCTTTTCATTCTCACCTATCATTCCTCGCTGGTGTCCCGCCAGAGTATACCGATAGCGCGGGCGGGAATTTTTTTTTTTATACGACTTAGAATGGCAAACAAGCTGACGGTCCACCTGATGGAAAGTGGTAACCGTCGCCTATAGACACGAGCAGTACCATGGACATAACAGAGTATACTGTTTCCGCCCATGATACCCCCCATGCGTTGCCATTCCTGAGGACTACCATTCCATTATCAACCATTAAATATGGGAGTAAACTTGATTGCGAAAATAATTATCTACTAACTGTATCCCTCGGCTTTGCTCGCGTGAATCGGTACATAAAGTAACTTAAATGTTAAATTAAGATTATAACCTACACGTTTACCAAATTTCATTGAAATCCGTTCATAAGTTTTTGCGTGAAAGAGTAACAAACATCCATCTAATATAAGAAACTTCGTATTTATAATATTAATAGAATAAGTACTAGTTCTACGTGTGGTCTCGGCATAGAATGGGCCATCCCTTCCTTTCCCGTCAGTGTCGTAAGAGGCGACGAAGGGAACTTAATGGTCGAGAGATTGCCATCAACAACCTTCTTGAAACATCACCAAACCCTAGCTACGGCTGCCAATTTTCGTGCCAAGAGAGACGACTATTGGCAAAGGCCCCCCCATAAAGAGGGACTTTATAGGGGAGGCCTATGTTTAGCAGTGAACAGTTTTTTTTTAATGGGTGAAAATGGAATGGTAACCCCGCCTGCGCTATCGGTATACACCGACGAGGTACCAGTGAAAGATGATAGGTGAGAATGAATGCAGGTCAATTGGCCCACCATGATGAATTCGACAAGAATTAAACATGATGGTTTCCAAGGGGAACCATCATGTTTAAGTCTTCATTACTAACAATCCCTTTCCCCCCCAGCAGTGAACAATTAACGACGGATATGGTATAGTAATTTTTTATGGTAATTTTCCGTTCGTTATTTTTTTTTTTTTTGGAAATCCGATCAAACTGACAGTCTACCTAGTAGTAAGTGATATCAATGGCCTATAGATATGAATAGCACCTTCTATAATACAAAATACACACGTTGTTATTCATTGGGACTAAAGTGTTATGCTAAATATGTTTCCAAGTGTCATCTTGCAAAGTCCATATCACTGGTTATTTAATCAGAATCAATTTTTTTTTTTTAATTATCTCTATTTGCGAAATAATTAAACAAAATAATTCTCATAATCAAATCTTATATATAAAATTCTCGTGTCACGGTGTTTGTTACCAAACTCCTCCGAAACGGCTTTACCGATTTTTATGAAATTTTGTGTGCATATTCGGTAGGTCTGAGAATCGGCCAACATCTATTTTTCATACCCCTCAATGATAAGGATGACCCTTCCCAAAAATTTTTTTTTTATTTTTTTGACAAATTTTTCCATTTTTATTATGATTTAGCATTGAAAAATACATACAACCTCAAATTTTCACCGTTTTACGATCAACTCCTGTATTTTAATCGCGATTTTTATAATTCACAATAAGTGGTAAAACAACGTTTACGGGGTCAGCTAGTAATCTATAAAATGTTATGCATCTGTGTCCTGTAATTTCACTACCATATCTTTCCGTTCAAACCAAAATATAACCACGCCTCGCAAGATAAACTGCTTTGCAGAAAAAGCACAGTGAAACAGAGTACTGGGAGTAAATCATTCTCTTTTCAGTTCATCGTATTCATAAACCATATTGTCTCTGTGTTCGCTCAAGTTACGTGTCTTGCTAAAATAAAAAAAAAATTAAAAGAAATTATAAAATACTAAATCGATTTTCGTACATTTAAATCAATAAAATTAGACCTTAATCTGTAACACATAACTCAGTATCGATTATTGGCAACATAAATTGACAATATTTCATGTAGATATTTATCATTTAATTATCTTGTAATAACAACGGCTTGAAATGCTTTCACTACTTCAAATCGATCAGTGCTGGCGTAATGATTTCCTCTTTACTCGTTAATGTTAACAATAACATTAATCTATGGCATTGAAGATATATCTTTTAATTTAGTCGCTGTCTGTGGTGCTATCCGAGATACAGTAATTGTTTATAATGTATGAGGCATTTAGACCACCCACGAAATAGTGAAATGAATATATTATATTAAGGGTTTCCAACTAAATTTGTAATATTTTAATGTTAATATACTTGATCGACTTACTTATATTTTAGTTATTAATTCTTGTCTAGTTTCCGAACTTTCAGACACCCTTAATCATAAGCAGCCGTCATTAGAGCGCCAATCTAACTAAATTTAAAATTCAATTAGGCTCGTTCAGTTGAAAGGAATTTAAAATAGATCTGTCACATTTTATTAGGATTGTTTATAGAAACAAGCTACTATGAGACCAATATTGTTAGTAATATACCCTGTTAGGCTGTCTTTGCAGTTCCCCCGAAGCCGTGGTGAAATTCTATTGAATTCGTTTCGATGGACCAATGACTTTTTTTGTTTTTTTTTTTATTCAACTTAGAATGGCAAACAAGCTGACGGCCCACCTGATGGAAAGTGGTAACCGTCGCCTATAGACATGAGCAGTACCATGGACATAACAGAGTATACTGTTTCGCCCATGATACCTCCCATGCGTTGCCATTCCTGAGGACTCAGGTGTTAATCCTCTGTATCCAGTAAATTCACCTGAATTCATCCACACATCTATATACTATCAGTCTTCACTCATATCCCGTCAACATAAGCAATAAGCACAGATAGGGTTGCCAATCCATTTTTATCAATCAAATAAACGAGACATTATTTCTTTTATACCTACATCCAGATAAGGCTGACAACGACAAATAAAATTAAAAATTATTATACCGTACGTTATTTTTACTTGTACTCTGCTATGTTCATAATAAATCAATCGTTCCCAACACAAACTAGGAAATCGTTTATAATATGAATATCTGCAAAAACTGTTTCGTTATAAATGATCAGCAAGGCACAAATTAAACTAGCAATTAATTTAATATACATACGTATACACAATATCCACCCACCGGTTTCATAAGAATTCCGATGGCTCATCTCATGAGACTACTTGTTTTAGTAATGTCAAAGTTGACAACCCTGTTAGCCTTGTGAAAGGCCGATATGTAAATAGTGCCATTCAATATTGTACTTTAACATTGGTATATTCAAAATAGTAATTCGTTTTTTACCAATGTCATCAAGAGCCCATATTGAAAATTATTAATTATATTTTATGTTAATATATTTACCCTTAATTTAGTTCAAAAAGACAAGTTTCTGTTTTTAAATACATATATATATATATATATATATATATATATATATATATATATATATATATATATATATATATATATATATATATATATATATATATTATTATTATTATAATATATACATATATAGGTAAGACTAAACTCTCTACACTACACTCTACACTCGTTTTGAAGGCAAATTTATTGCTATTGCATTTATTTATTTTTTTATATGTTTTCTCCTGCGACTTCGCCACGTGACCGAGATAAAAAATAGCCTATGTCCTTCTCCGTCTCAAATATTTACTACGTAAATACCAAAATTCATTCTAACAATAGTATCATATTTTACGCAATGATAAAAAAAATACTAAAAAAAACCGTATTGCGGCAAATTGTAAAAGCACTCAGTAGATACAGTTATCGTGTAATTTTATAGTTTAAAAGTTAATGTTGTAATTAAAATGCACATTATATTTAAATTGTGACATAAACCGGATTTATTTAGGTACGTATATTCGTCAAGAAGGCTCTACTAGTTTCGAAACTATCCGGGGCCCTTACTCTTAATCGGTTATAATTGTTATTTCACACTATTATAATAAAAAATTTAATAGTGTATAGTCTATTTCAAGAGTACTTAATAAAAATGTAAACAAATTAATAATTGACCCGGCTATTGATTGCTGGTGCTGATATCTAATGACATATCATCATCATCATCAGCATCATCAACAGTCGTTAACTGTCCACTGCTGGACATAAGTCTCCCCCATAAATGAGGTTTGTCATTAACTACCACGTACCACATCATAATATTGCCTTATAATCCTGGTATATAAGTATATTTATTTATATATATATATATATATATATATATATATATATATATATATATATATATATATATATATATATATATATATATATATATATATATACCAGGATTATAAGGCAATATTATAAAATATGCACTTAAAATAATCGACTAAGTAATTTAATATTACGATTTATTACTAATAAAATTTAAAGAGTGTTTGTATGATAATTATAACGAAACTTGATTACCATTTCGTTAAATTCTAATAAAACCAACTATGGTTATTAGATTTTTGTCTGTAGTCTTTATTTGCCACCAGTTATAAGAGAAGAAGAAGCGTGACGTTTCACTCCTCTATAGCAGCAACTCATTAGTGCTTTTTTTTTGCTGGGTGAAAATGGTATGGTAACCCCGCCTGCGCCAACGAGACACGCCGGCGGAGCACCAGTGAAGGCTGACAGGTGAGAATGAAAACAGGTCAGTTAGCCTATCTTGATGAATTCATTAGGAATTGACCATGATAGTTTCCAGGGAGAACCGCGAGGAGGTCGACCTGGTTGGGTATATTGCTAGCAATGGGATTCTCAGTCTCCATTACTAACAATCCCTTTCCCCCACTCATTAGTGCTGTGACTGATATGATTAATTCTGTATTTTTTTTATTTTATTGTCGATGGGTCTCGATTGGCTACGATCTTCATAGAATTGAAAGTAAAAGATGGAGCTCGTAAGCTAATAAATAGCCTATTCACATTTGCCTTAATCACAATAGATTTTAAATTGAAAGAAGGCACAATGCTTCTTGATGTCTGTAGTTTCCATACAGCTAGCTACATATATAGCTTGTATTCCTATATCTGTAAATAAAAAAACTACTTTATATAAATTTTAACAGTTGAGTGTACTACGGCTCAGTTTGCAATATCTTAGTATGCAGTCGAGTAACTTCAAAATGTCATAGGTGAGAACGGCATAAGCAAGACACGACTTTGACTTTATCGTCGTGTCTGTGTGTCTGTAGTCATAGAACACAATTGTACTATACATATATTGTTTTTTTTTTTATATAATATTTAGAATGGCAAAGTAGCGGGCGGCTCAACTGGTGAGCGATAACCGACGCCTTGGACATGCACTGCACCATGGATATCATATCTATACAGTGTGGTGTCCACGTACTCCTTATTCCTGAGCTCTATCATGTTATGCCTCAGAAATATCTCGAGTCGGGTTAAATACATTAATTATAACTTTGTATGTTGACACACTAGATTTATAACATTGATTTGGCTTTTGCTGTTATAATGTTGTAATTATTTTTAATGAATAAATAAATAAATAAATAAAAATTATCATCAACGGTCTACTACTGAACATAGGCCTCATTCAAAAGGAAGGAGGAGGAGGGCTTTTTGCCAGCAGTAGCCATGTTTGGCGAGTGGATTGGCAACCGCAGCTAGACTTTAGTAATGTTTTAGGAGGGAGGGCTGCTGCCCATCCTTCAATTATTAAGTTCCTTTGGTCACCTTTTACAACACCCACGGGAAAGAAAGATTTAGCCGCGACCACACGGCACATATTATGCCGGTAGACTCTATACCCTATTTCATTATCATATCTCACTCTACAAACAGAAGCACCGCCATTTAATTGTAAAATGCCAGTTAAATTACAGTCAAGCAATGATTGAGCAATGATCTGTCCCTTCATCTTATAACCTTGGATCCTTTAAATTAAAAAAAAAATCCTTTAAACGTAAAAAAGCACAGTGAGTCAGCATAATGCGGCTAACCGTTGAGAAAGAATACTCTCATTCTCATTTCGGTTGATTGCGTTCGTTAAAAAAAGAACAAATCCAATCGTAAATCGATTGGAGTCCATTGTATATTGCTATTAAAAATTTCTCCTAAAGATCCATATACTTTATATAAATTATCCCATATATTTATTACTTCTGTATTGTTTTTTTTTTTTTTTTCTATATATTGAAGATGGATCAGAAATCTGTCATTACACATTGACAAGCACATAAAATAATTTAAATCGATTTTTGGTAATCGATCGACATGTTGATTTTGTCATGGATTTATCTCAGATCTCCCTATCTCAAATTGATTCAAAAATCGATATTTTGGTTCAAGGTGGAGCCCTCATTTTTATGTATTTTTATTGCACTTGTAAATTACAAAAATAAGGCAGTTAAAAATATTGTCAGGTTATTTTTGAAAGAGATTTTTCTATAGAAAATAACTTTCCAGAAGCGTCACACAGAGAAAAATAATGCTTGAATGCACCTAAACATTTGCCGAATCAATACTAACTTTACTGTTATCAATGGATCGATATCATCAAAAAACGTGAGTACGCCAGCGATTACGATCAGAATTAATGAGGTAAAGAAATATTTAGAAATCGTTTCAAAACAATGGTTGTTATGTTGCAAAATCTAAGTGAAAAGTGAAAGAATGCCGATATATTGGCAACACTGGGCACGTGCGCTTTCTCGGATGCGGCCCGGCGTGTTCTCAGGTGTTAGTGACCGCTCTATAAATTCTAGATTAATATTTTATGAAATATTACATGTGCTACTACGTGTGGAACTTGAATTAAAAAAAATACATAACATATTTTCTTCGTTTCTTCACGATTGGCAATGCGAGCGTAATACCCCTGGTATTGCAGGTGTTTATAGGCTACGGTAACCGCTGAAAATCAGGGAGGTATGCTTGTTTGATTTTGTATTTGAGTTTTTGTAATTTTTTTTTTTTGTGTACTCTTTGAAGGGAACAATAAAGAGTTTTCATTTATTCATTAATATAATCGCTAACGAAGTAATCAGAGCCAATTGTTGTCTATTATTGTGATGATGTGTGTGTGGGTACTCATATTATATCTTTTTTTTTCAACTTTTTCAATTATTTTTCATGCTATGCTTTACTATATTATATTTTATTTATTATATATATATATATATATATATATATATATATATATATATGTATATATATATATATATATGTATATATATATGTATGTATGTATATATATATATGGTTAGCTGGTAGAGAATGCCATATGGCATTAAGCTGTATGGCGTCATTCGTACAAAATTTTCTTGTGCTATAAAGAATAAATAAATAAATATTATCTGAAACTTTAATACTATATTTTCTTTTGGTCAATAAAGTTATTTAAATAAATAAATAAAACAAAAAAAATATGATATTGATGGTGGACATAAGACTCGACATTACATTACGGTAAGTATTAGATGGCTGTATTCCAAACTCGCCTGCGCTTGTGGATTACGCAGGGAGTGAACGATGATAGGTGAGTAAGAATTATGTTAAGACAGTTCGCTCAGTGACATATTAACTAAGAATTATCCATGGTGGTTTCTTTACTTTAATAACCAGTAACTTAAAATGGCAAACAAGCTGATGGCCCACCTGGTGGAAAGAGGTAACAGTACCATGGATATAACAAAGTATACTGTGTGTCCATGAAATCCTTTTTGCATTGCCATTCCTGAGGACTGAGGTGTTATGACTCTGTACTCTGTACTTTCACTGCCATTTAGATACACTTCAAATAGAAACACAGCCATGCAAATACAAGTGCTTCACGGCAGAAACACGAATAGGACAGAAATACCCAAGCAGATGACTTCTGCATAAAGTCTCCTGATTTACTACACTGTACTATACTATTGTATATCAAGCTCAAGTATGGAACTTTATTAAGGCAATTATTTACTGTGTGGTCCACAGATAGGCAAAATTCTCTAAATTTTATTACTCTAAGTTTATAAAATAAATCTACAAAATTTATTGGTCTAGCCACTCACCTAACTGCAGAACAACGTCATTGTGGTCAAGTCCGACCTAGATAATGATGCACTTAACAATCTCACAATAATCTATTAAATTTGCCAATAAGATTTTCAGCTTTAATGTTAAATTATAGTATCTATAATAAGTAATGGCGATAGGCTTTCCTCCTGTCATATTAATTACTCTAAAATACTCGGCGGTATATGGACAAGTAGAATCTTACGTCCACTACAATAGCAATTATCAATAAATATATCTTTGACTGTCTTTAATCAATTTGAGTTCATTAATTTGTAAAAATAAAAATGATAAAATCATCAATTTATTTATTAGTTGTAGATATGACAATGTACAAACAAGATGGCAGTTTGACCATAGACAAGAGAAATAAATAAAAAGTAACTGATAAGCAATAAAAATTGGCGCGAGAGCCTCGTAAACTATCACTCTCGTGTAGTCCAGAGTACAAAATAATGACATAAACCATAAAACGTAGATAATTTTAGTAAGGATTATAGAAAACATTTTTAATGAAATTTCACATTAAATTTGGCGTTAAAAAATGCATATATACTTACATATCTATCACGTCTGTCACCCATCGGGGTAGTCAGAAACAATGGAACGCCAAATGCTCTGATTCAAACAGATCTCGTTTGCTTCCTGCACATTCATAAACCTATTCGCATACGGTCGCCCTTTACGGCAACTTTTAATTTAACCCTTCTTCAGTACGTCGCCTATTTGGCCGACATACGTCCGTCTAGGACGGCCTCTACCGACATCTCTTTGTCATCTATTTGTGCTTAATAAACTTTGGTAATTATTTCTATCACTCTTCATTAAAATATACAGTGTTGCATGGCCGATAAGGTATCACTGTTGATACTAATGATAAATCCAAAGTAATGTTTCTGCTATACGTAGACAGATAGATAGATAATTTATTTGCACCACTTACAGCACACAAACAGCAAAAGATACTAAAGCAAAGTGAAAAAAGATAAAAAAAGATACATGTACAAAAGATTAAAAAAAAATCAAAAACAGAACCAGAATGCATAAAATTAGTAAAATTTTTTTTTCTTCACGCGTGTGCCACAGTAATACAAAAACACGTACACAGTGTGCACTTGGTACCAGTTAGTGAATTTTGTGTATTGTTAAAATTATATAATCTGATAGATAGTTAAAATTAAATAAGTATATGAAATTTCAATTATTAATATTTTCATGCCATTTGATGTGGCAAAACATAATGGACATCTTGTTAACTTGATAAATGCAACATCTTCATCTACGATGTTTCTGGCAAATACATTTCATCTCATTCCAGAGAGTTAGCAATAAAATTCTATTCTGCTCTAGTCAAATCAATAATCTTTTTCTTTTTTAATTGAAACAGCATGAATTTTATTTCGTGTATAATTACATTTCATCATGAATAATGAAATTTACTCTGTGTTTAATCATCTTGTCATTATCAACACTTAATCATATGATATTTATACATTTCATATTATACGACTTCATCGGCATAGTGAAAACGTACCTACATTATTAGGCGATTGCTTTCGCCTTTTACGAGAGTGATTTACTGTTGGTATTTGGATTGCAATAGCTCGATTCTCGGATTCCATTACTCAATTACGTGTTAATAATGGTGGCCGAGAGAGCTTCGAACTTCAACTGCGAAATTACGTTATGTAAATACTTTCTTATAGAGTGCTTATAATATTACGTACACACGACTATAATTTGATATGGGGTAGGCAGAGGTGTTTTGAACGTTGTAAATGTAAAGAAAATCAGCAGTTTCAATCGTCATGACAGTAATACGAGAGAAAACTTTAATGATTAAGATTCTGTTCCGAAAAAATAACTTAATTTTTAATAAAATCCGTTATTTTGATTTAAAAATAAATTACCGAATTAATTTTAATAAAATTTATATGGGATTAATCTGTGAGTACATCTTTTCAGATAAAAAAAGAATTTTGAGCAAAATCACTTTACAACTGAGTTATGAGGTAACAAACATAAAAAATACAAATAAATTGAGAACGTCATTCTTTTTGAAGTCGGTTAAAAATATGATCAGGAATTGGCGATGTAATCCCTTACATAGTTACAAAAACAATTAATTCGGCCTATTACCTATATCCTACTTTTAACAGGTGCTTAAAAATAATTACGTAAAGTTGGAACATTTACGTTTAGTTTCAAATTGCAATAAAGACTTAATACCAGAGGGAGACTTTGTACAAAAGTCAATTGCTTGGGTACCTCTGTCCCATTCGTGTTTCAACCGCGAAGCAGTTGTGTTTGCATGGCTGTGTTTCGGTTTGAAGGGTGGGTTATGTCGTGAATTTACTGGGTACAGAGGAATAACACCTGAGTCCTCAGGAATGGCAACGCATGGGGGGTATCATGGGCGAAACAGTATACTCTGTTCTGTTTACGGTACTGCTCATGTGTATAGGCGACGGTTACCACTTTCCATCAGGTGAGCCGTCAGCTTGGTTGCCATTCTAAGTTGTATAAAAAAAACCCTACTTGTGAAGTCATAACATGTTGCATATATTGATAACTTGTGAGTCGTAACTGTGGTTACCGACTGTAATCCGAGTAATCAGGTAGGTAACCTAGGTTTTGTGGTCTATTTAATCTCAATCAATTTAACCAAGCAATTTTTTGCAACAAACGAATCTGTGTTTAGATTACTTTATTGTTGGCCTTCCCCTATTGGAGGGTTTTGCCAGTAGTTGCCGCGTTTGGCGCTTGGCAACCGCAGTTTTATTTTGATGGGTGAAAATGGTATAGTAACCCCGCCTGCGCTAACGGGATACGCTGGCGAAGCACCAATGAAGGGTGATAGATGAGAAAGAAAACAGGCCAGTTAGCCCATCATGATGAATTCATCAGGAATTAACCATGATAGTTTCCAGGGGGAACCGCGAGGAGGTCGACCTGATTATGTATATTGCTAGCAATGGGATTCTCAGTCTCTATTACTAACAATCCCTTTACCTGGCATCCGCAGTTAGGTGATGTTTAAAAAAAGACGCTGCTGCCTATATTCGATCATTAAATTCCATTTTATGACACTCACAGGAAAGGAACGGGTGGCCCATTCTATGCTGGGACCACACTGCGACAACAATTATATACACATAATCAATACGGACGTGTTATTATGTTAAAAATAAATAAAATAATTTCCATTAGCACTATTATACTCTTACATAAAGGATTATATAACCATGACACTATTATTACACGGAGAAGTGCAAAAATAAATAACGTAAAATTGTTTACACTTCGTCGGCATTTCTATTCTGTATTGTTGACATATTTTTCTTTTCAATGAATGAAGTAATATTTTGCAACTAACTATTTATTTATCTAAGGAACACCAACAGCAAAATTGCATTATAACATTTAGGTATAACAAACATTAAATACAATACAATATTAATGCACACGCCTATTATAGGTATTCACAGCATTCACTTTAACATAGTTATACAGTGCGAGAAAATGAAGTAAATAATAAAAACAAACATGTAACCCAAGTTGTGAGCAATATCAGAAAATACGATTATGAGTGAATTGAATTAAAAAATATTAATAAAATATATATTATGATAATTAGAGTTAATTTTTACACAGTATAAGTAATATTAAAAAAGTACAATATAGATACTCCCTGCCGTCCACTCCCTCTCAAACACGCGTCAACTACCATACTCTAATGCAGTGTTTATCAACATTGGGTGCGACCCCTGGGGAGTCGCGAAGCCTCTATAAAGAGGTCGCAAAAACTACCTGAGTAATAAAAAACAAAATTATAAAGATATATTTATTAAGAATAATGTTAAATGAAACATTTGTATGTTAATACAAATTAACAAATAAATAAGTCGGAGACCGCGACATCTTTTTTTTATTCTAGAGGGGTTGTGTCATAAAAAAGGTTGAAAACCACAGCTCTAATGAATGTCTCCAGTCTACGCTTCGATAGCTGCCGATGTTAGAAAAGGATAGAGGATACAATATTTATAAGGTATAAAGAGGATAAAATCACAGTTCAATCCGCATTTATATAATAAATCGACACGCGAGCTTTTCCCGCGCTATCCCCAACTACACACGCACACATTGTCACAGCATACCAGAGGGAGACTTTATACAAAAGTCGATTGCTTGGGTACCTCTGTCCCATTCGTGTTTCTACAATGAAGCAGTTGTGTTTGCATGACTGTGTTTCGGTTTGAAGGGTGGGATATGGCGTGAATTTATAGGGTACAGAGGAATAACACCTGAGTCCTCAGTATTATGTATAGGGAGTATTATGGACGAAACAGTATACTCTGTTATGTCCATGGTACTGCTCATGTCTATAGGCGACGGTTACCACTTTCCATCAGGTGGGCCGTCAGCTTGTTTGCCATTCTAAGATGTATAAAAAAAATATACAAACGTTACTTGTTTCTGCAGTTGTGACAATCACAGATCCTGGCAATTTTGTATGAAGTGTCCGTAGTGTGTACATTCAAGAATCCAAATACGACATTAATGGTTTTAACATCTGAGTTTCTATGATACTGTTGTGGTTTATACTATGGGAATCACGCCACTGATCATGCTGTTAAATTGAAGGAGATTGTTGAAAATACAAATGATTGTGTTTAAATAAAAATCCAGCATGAGTATAAAACGTATTAGAAACCACAAACTAAAATGTACCGACCACGGTGACCACACAATTGTGACCGCTCTGGCTGACATTGTGACCTAGTTTAAATATTCACATCATATTTAATACGAAACATAAATAGAAGTTTATTTAAAAGATCTTTATTCGAATTTGTATTATTTAATCATTGCTGTCAATATCTGAACTTTAGCAACATGGATTTTAATTATTTTATATATCAATTAACTTTATGGACACTCACTATTATATATGGTTTCTTTCATACATGTGCTTATATTACTTGCATACACCCACTCTAACTCGCCTACCTCGCTTTGAAATCAAAATTTTCGTTTGTATAAATAAAATCCGTTATTGGCTGTATTCATAAGAGACTTAGCATGTAAGTTATTTTTTAAGAGCTGTGGGTTTTTGTATAAAATAAAATAAAAAAAAATAAAAAAAAAATCGTTATTTAATTGATCGTGTCAACATGACTGCAAAACAAATAACAGACTTATTGATTACTTCACTAGCTGCGCGCTCTTGCTTTGCACGGGTATACTAATGAAAAAAAATTTAATTTTTTATAACCTAAAATTTCCAAATATGTTTATTCATGTAATTCTTGTCCTAACGATTACAAAAATAATAAAAAAATAGCCAAACTATTCTGAAGTGATGCGACAATTGTTTTTTTTTTATTTACATAGATAAATAAATCTATTACTAATAGATTAATGTATTAAAAATCATTTAAAATGGCATAGATATTATTAATAAAATAAAAATAAAAAACTTATTATTTCTTGCAAGTTAAATATTATTATATGTACATGAAGTACAGGTAACTATATAGTACGATCTAATTCAATACATCGCTAAAAAAAAATTAACTCCATTTTCCATACAATTTTAGTTTAAATTTGAAGAGTAATCATATAGCATGTTTTCAAAATCATCAACTAAGACTATTACAGATTAATAAAGTTTATAACCTGTAACATTTGAAATAAACACTGCTCGTAAATCTAAATTAACTCAAATCCATACGTTTCTGTATTCACATAAAAATACGCGCTATCACATAAATCTTGCACCAAACAATAGTCAATTAAATGAACTATAAGAACTTAGCACCTTGAAAGCATGGGTTAGAATTTTGGTTCTCTTGAAGCGAAACTAATTCTATGTTGTTATTGTAATCACATTGGATGTTATCGACGAGTTATTTATTATGTAAATAAAGCATTATAAAGCAATGCTTTTGCAGTCTCACTGCTTGATAAGTAAAACACAATGCCATTTAATTTTTTTTTCTGTAACTGAACAATGTCATTTGTAATTAGATTTATGTAATGTTTTGTCAGTATTTGTTGCAATGCCAACGATGTGAAGATATTGTAAGGAGTCAATAAATGGGAGTCAGGATCATTTCTTGTAGCAGTTTATAGAGAAAGCCTGTTTTCAACAGTTGTGGTAACAACCGTTGACTGTCCACTGCTGAACATTATACATAGGTTTTGCCAGTATACCATTGCAGTGTATATGTATATATATATATATATATATATATATATATATATATATATATATATATATATATATATATAATAAATAAATAATAGAGGGACGTACAGCATCGTCCCTCTTAAGACATCACTAAAAGCCAAACTGCGGTTACCAACCCACCTGCCAAGCGTGACTGACAAAATTCCCCCAATGGTACACTGCCATAAGAAATAGTCTAAAAAGTCTATGGAGACTAGGGTCAACAGTGGACAAATAATGTATGCCCAAAAACAACATAAATATCGAGTTTGTACGTGTATACATAGACAAAACAAAACATATATTAAAGTAATGTATTTAATACCATATAATATTTTAATTAGCCGACTATTCAGACAGGTAACAAACTATTGTTTTTTTTTTTATTTTTGTTGACAAAACAAATTGATGATCAGCATTGACTAATAAAGATATAGTTACTCCATTGTTTCGATTGTCTAAAAAATGTATATAAATACCCCAACCTTCGCTTCTTCTTGGGAGTTGAAAAGCAACCTTCCGATATTGCGAACAATGCTAACGGTTTCCTCTCTCACGAATTTTTAGACCTTGTCAGAAACGGTTGTTAATAACTAATCACCTAAACTGTACTGTATAATCAAAGAAATTACATAATATTTGATTTATTAGCCGTTTTCGAATAATAGCGGGAAATTATGATAAAATTCCATTAATATTTTTTTATGCAAATTAAAATGATGGATAATGGTAACCGTCGCCTATAGATATGAACAGTACCATAGACAACAGAGTATATTGTGTTATCCATTATACTACATATGCGTTGCCATTCCTGGGGACTAAGTTGTTCCACCCTTTACATCGAAACGCAGCTACTTCACAGCAGTAATGCGGGTTGGACAGAAGTACTCATGCAAACTATTTATGTACAATATTTCTTTCTGGTTACTTCTGACATTTTTACTGATTTTAACGACACGATATTGATTTTAATTTATACATATAAAACATTTTTTTATACAACTTAGAATGGCAAAAAAGCTGACAGCCCACCTGATGGAAAGTGGTAACCGTCGCCTATAGACATGAGCAGTACCATGGAGATAACAGAGTATACTATTTCGCCCATGATACTCCCCATGCGTTGCCATTCCTAAGGACTCAGGTGTTATTCCTCTGTACCCAGTAAATTCAAGCCATATCCCACCCTTCAAACCGAAACACAGCCATGCAAACACAACTGCTTCACGGTTGAAACACGAATGGGACAGAGGTACCCAAGCAATCGACTTTTGTACAAAGTCTCCCTCTGGTTGAAAAACTAGATGACCCTGTGAATTCCGTATCACCTACTACGCCATCTGTTAAAAGTAATCCGTACTAAGGTTTCTCGTACAAAATTACCTATGTTTAATCTTTTAAATTCTTCATCTGAACTTTAAGGCTTTCCCAATTTTTTTTTCTTTTAAACCACTCCTGTATTACAACAAATAAAATTAAAAAATAAAAATTTAAATCAAACAAGCCGCTTTTGCACTTCAGCGAGACTTACGAACAGCAATTAATCTTTATAAGCACAGCAGAAGAATATAGAAAAAGATGAATACTGAGTAGCATATGTATGTTTAATTTTTAAGTTTATACTATGGATTAAGTTGTACTAACTTAATTTAATTAAGTTATATTTAGTAGTACACTCACCGATATAATGTTCTTTACGATCATCGTATCAAATAAAACTTAGAGACACCAAAACATATGTAAATTGTCCTCAAAACCACTAATTACCACTTAATGGTTAGAACGCAATTATTGTACATCAAATGTAGATATGTCTATTACACGATGGTCACAATACAAATGATAATGCAATATCATAACTTCGGAAACGCAATCACAGTGAAACAAACATAAATGAAAAATTAATTAATTGCACCTTAGCCTAAACATTTCCTTAATTTGCTTCTATTATTATTAAACGTTTTGTATCACAATTTAACTGTCTAAATATTACATAAACGGACGGACATACACATAATGGGCCGTACCGCAAATATATACAAGTAATTACATAAATGTAAATAATTACATAAATCCGATAGGAAATGTATGTGAAAGTTTTATTTGGCAATATAACGAATAATCGTTCCAACTCATCCTATCTAGATAACGGAAGAGTTGCAATTGCATGCCCTAAATATAGTTAGTAGGTAATATATATAAACAACTAGTTTAAACCACAAAAGAACTCCATCTTTCTTGATTAAAAACTCTTTCGATTAATTTTACTGTCTACATTTACAATAATATGTCTCTTTCTTTCTCTAGAAGAATAAATTTACGATCTTTTAATTACGAATTTTCTATTTACAATCATTACAAAGTAGTATATGAATCTGTCGATAGATACGTTCTCGCTACCGCGTGCAAGTCCTAAATCGCAGTATATTGTAATTGTGAAATATTGTATTTTTAGTTTGTTTTCCACAGGGAGAACAAATCCACATATTTATATTTTGGTTTATCTTCAATAAATAAATGCAACTTAATTAATTTTAATTATTTCTGAAGAAATAACATATTGTTTTCTTCAATTAAAAAATTAAATAAAAAAGCAAAAATTTTTATTGACCATGTTGTTCACGTAGTAAGATTCCACAGATTCTTGTTTTTCAACCTTCAGATAGTCATTTTAAGGTAGTCAAGGAAGACAGGTGAATATTTTATCATTTTATTATGTGACCCGCGCTTGCAAAAATATGCGACGCAAAACAAGAATATTCATTCGATGATTTAGCAAAACCAGTATATTTCTTTCCTTATATTTCAAATCGATACGATTCATAAATTTAAAGATAGAATATTTATTAGGTGTCAACTTGTGACTAGAATGTTCTATTAATAGTTTAAGATTGTGATTTGTGCTATTATAAAAAAAAAATATTGTTCATCTAAACACTGGCCAAGTATATATTTAATAAAAAAAACTTCAACTGAGCAAGTCTGTGTTTATAACATTATGAAAAACAATAATTAAATATAAATAATCAATCACAAATATAAACAATCAATAACAGTTAAAAAATTGGCGGTATGATCTAATTGCCTTTGTCTGCCTACATGACGGAAGGAAAAACAACAACAATAAGCTAACCCGCGTCACTTCGAACAAAAATATATTTGTAAGAATTCTATGCAACCAATTCTTGATATTCATATTTTGGACAAAAACATTATAAAAACTCGTACAACGCTATGAACATTCATTTATTTTATTATAATGATACTTCTAAGTTGTTACATAGATTTATTTTCTAGTTTTACCATTACAGGGGCAGTACTAACTTTTAAATAACGTACTAGTGATTATTATTACGCTGTAAATGGGAACGCAAGTACTATTCTTAATCTATGCTGTAAATAGTCCGAAAACATAGATAAAGGATAGTGGCTGTGATATTTTCATACACTTAGTATAATATACTACGCACTGGTATTTCCTTTCTACGTATGAGAATGTGGTTTTGGATAATAAATGAAAAAGTAGATACAAACTTTTTTTTATTACTCATCTAAACACTAGCTGCATAAATGTAATAAAAACAAAATTAAAAATAATTATATTCTACCAAGGTTTCAACGAAAATCATTCTCCGAATATTGATTTAGATGCCAGTTACTTTTTTATTATTTAAAATTTATTGACCAATAAAATATGGTACAAAAAGTGAATAATAAAGTTTAGTACTCTATCGGTATTCTCCATCAGACAACCTTTGGAAAGTGCAGTAATACTCAGTTTTACATACAAAAAAGACCACAGCATGGGATTCTTCAAAAAGGTATACTAAGGTTTCTTCATGGTTGGCAACGCGCACGTGACACCTCTAATGTTACCCCTAAGGTGACAGTTTACCATCAGACGGGCTGTATGCTTGTTTGCCACTGTTTTGGTATAAAAAAAAAAGTAAATAGAAAAAAAGAAACATTTTTATTCAAGTAAACTTAAATTTAAACATTTTTTATAATATTTTTTTATGATTTTATCGCCCATTCGAAATGGTATTTTCGCTATAAAAAAAAAGAATGACGTCCGAAATAGAATTAATTTAGAAGAGAGCACTCCAAAATTTGAATTAAAAAGCTTTTTAAAAATACAAATAGGCATTAAAGTCAATTATAATATTATTATTAAACTACATGTAATCACTGTCTCGGGCCGCATTCCGCATGAATTAAGCTCCTTACAACCTTGTTGACATTGTCCTGCCTTTTAAGGTCAACTTCTTTCTTATATATTCATATACCCTTCTACCAGCCCGGTGATAATAAAGTATGTGTCAACATATATAACAGGTTTTATAGTTTTATTTAATTAATACGCATTTTTTTTTAAACTTGAGTAGCTCTAAAGTTTGGGAACTTCATCCTAACTATTGAATAC